>NC_142156.1:2057500-2357500 GCF_024610735.1 Ursus americanus
CTGGGGAGCATGGAAGAGAGCAAGACGTCGGTCAGCAAGGAGGAGCTGGAGAAAGTGCACAGCCAGGTGGGTGTCGTGGGGGTCCCATAGGACCGGGCTGGGGAGGATGCTGTGGCAGGCCAGGGGACAGTGGGTCTCGGTGCCAGGTATGGGTGTGGCCACAGCACCGACTTCCATCGACCTGCATGGAGATGGGGGACGCTGAGGGGCTGGGCGGGTCACACGGAGGCGGTAGGTGAGGAGGAGGGGTTTATAAATGACTGATGAGTCCAGTTCCCTTCCTCAGGGCTAAGGCAGAATGCGTCTCAAGGACGTGGGCAGATCAGGGGCCTGGGGCAGAATGGCAGGGTGCAGCAGGCACGTGCACACGTGTGTGTGGTGGCCGCCTAGGCAGGGTACAAAGGAACCAGTAATTGTGCTATCAAAGCAAAGCTCAAACACCACCACCACCAACAGCACCAATCAGAATGATTGTGAAGTTGATCTCCGGCTGTCACCTCCTGGAGTGCCCACCACGTCCCACTTACGTTATACAAGATGGCCCATCGAGGGGCGCCTGGGTGGCTCAGTCGTTAAGCGTCTGCCTTCGGCTCAGGGCGTGATCCCGGCCTTCTGGGATCGAGCCCCACATCAGGCTCCTCCGCTGGGAGCCTGCTTCTTCCTCTCCCACTCCCCCTGCTTGTGTTCCCTCTCTCGCTGGCTGTCTCTCTCTGTCAAATAAATAAATAAAATCTTTAAAAAAAAAAAAAAGATGGCCCATCGAGTTCTCCGGAGAGCCAAGGGACAGGAGAATCCTCATCTCCCTTTCCCAAGGGAGGTGGCAAAGAGGGGAGGAGACCCACCCAAAGTCACACAGCTAGAAAGTGCCAGAGGCAGGATTCGAACTCAGGGCTCCACCCTCCCTGGCTGCTACGGAGGAGGACCGGAGGCCAGGCAGAAGCCAAGGACCTTGGGAAGTGGGACGGGCTCAGGCTGTGCCAAGTGCAGACAGCGCAGCCCAGGGCGGCAGGGGTAGAGAGACGTGAGTGGGTCGGACCCCACAGAGGGGTGAGGGACTTGGGGAGGGAGGTCCCAGAGTGGGGACTCGGGACTTGCTACCCAACCCCACAGGGAGCTGGAAACAACGCAGGGAAGCTCAGAGCCCCACTGGGGATGTTGCACCCGCGGGTTTGGCGTTCCTTCTAACCCACGCCTCCCGCGGATAAGCCACTGGCGCTGAAGCCCGGGGTGGGGAGATGGAAGGCGTTTCCCACTGCCTTCTCCATCTCACCTTCTCAGAGTTTGCTCTCCCTTCGTCCTCCTTCTCTGGCCTTCTCTCACGCGGCCTCAGCCCTGCCACATGGCCGTGTGTGTATATCTTCACAGAGACTATCCCCAGAAGCCAGATGGGTTATCTGTAGTTTTGGACTCTTAGGCAAAACAATATATTTCCTGATGGCAAGACTAGGCTTTATCGTGTCTGATGATGGCCGCCCAGCCCACGGCATGTAATAAATACTGAATAACACCTGCCTGTTGAATTCAATGGGCTCATTCACCTAATAAGGAAACCAGGGAACAGAGAGGGGGAGAGATTTGCCTGAGGTCACACCGCTGGTGAAAGGCAAAGCTGGGCCTTGAACCTGCATTCCTTGACTCCAAAACCATGCTCTTCTCTCTTCCTTCTGGAGCTTACAAGGCAGGTTCCCAGGAAGGCAGTGGGAGGCGGCTGAGTCTAGACACTGAATCTAGAACCTTCTTCACTTCCCGTGTCTGGTGTCAGTTTCCCGTCTGTAAAATGAAAGGTTTCCGGTAGAGATTATAGGCTACAGGAGAAACCCCCTACCCCCCGCTTTTTTTTTCTAGGCTTGGTTCAGATTTCATGAGTTTCTCCATTAATTCTTTTTCCTGTTCCAGGATCCATCCCAGGGCACGACCCTGTGTTTGCTTATCCTGCCTGCCCAGTCTCCTCTGTCTGGGACAGTTTCCCAGTCCTGCCTTGCTTTTCATGACCTTGACAGTTTTGAGGAGTACTGGCCAGGTATCCTGGATAGTGTCCCCCCAATCTGGGTTTCTGTGATGCTTTTCTCATGATTGGACCAGATTGGTGGGTTTTTGGAGAGAGTACCCCAGAGGCTCCCTGAAGGGCTCGTCTCTCTCCATCACTCTGAGTTTTAGCAGTTTCTTTGTTTCGCAGCCATGCTCTGCTAGGGTGACCAACCATCCTGGCTTGTCCCTGATGGTCCTGGTTTTAGGGCTGAAAGTCCCATGTCCTGGGCAAAGCCTGGACAAACCAGGACAGTTGATCACTCTGTTCTCTTCATGGCCATGTCAGAAAACTAGAATCACCTGGGCATCTGTGCGTCCCCTCCCTCAATCCTCACACCCTCTCACATGTGCCCATTTTACAGATGGGGAAATCCTGTTGAGAGCTGGAAAGTGATGTGTCCGAGGCAACACAGCAGCTAAGTGGCAGGGCTGGGATTCATATCCGGGGCTCATGATTCTTTTTTTTTTTTAAAGATTTTATTTATTTATTTGACAGAGACAGCCAGCGAGAGAGGGAACACAGCAGGGGGAGTGGGAGAGGAAGAAGCAGGCTCCCAGCAGAGGAGCCCGATGTGGGGCTCGATCCCGGAACTCCAGGACCACGCCCTGAGCCGAAGGCAGACGCTTTAACGACTGCGCCACCCAGGCGCCCATGGGGCTCATGATTCTAATTGTAGAATCTAGGGGTTCTTTGGCCTGTCTGTTGGCTGTCCACATGGGTGGAAGACCCTTAGCCTTTTGACTTTGTAAAGATATCGGAGCACCTGGTCAGGGGCCAGGCCTCTTGGGTTCATGCAGCCCCTTTGCTCTTCCTGCCTCCCCCCAAATATTCCTGGTGCCGCAGCCTCCCTGTTCCCCCCCCTATAGGTGATTATTTTTGAAAAGGAACCGTGATGGTTTTGTGCCTTCCTCTTCTTCCTTTTTTAAGTATTCATGAGGAACCGTCCTCTGCAGTGTTAAAATGTGTGTTCTTGAAAAATAGTGGTATTTTATGAAGGCGCCTCGAGCTGAATCAAAGAGCTTCATTCTTCTGAAAGTCCTTCTTCCCCATCTCTGCATCCGGCTCCTATCAAAGGGAATTCACAGCCTTGGCTTTCTGTTGCTGTTGTCATGGAAATCGTTATAAGGATGGGATCGCGTGGACCAGAGGTCAGGGTACAGTCGCTTTGACTCCCAGCACACGTGTCCCGGATGCCGGAGTCGGAGCTAATCAAATAAAGCGGTGATGACATTGGGCATCACTGTGTTTCCTCTCCCAGGGAAGGTATTTGTCCTTTACCTGAAGGCTCCAGGGACAGAGGCAGGGGAGAGCAGACAGGAGGGGGAAGGGAGAGGGAGCTAACTTTGCTGCCGACTGTGGCGTAAGTGCTGGGTCTGGCACTGAACAACTTTGTTCATACGTTCCTTCCTTCCTTCCTTCCTTCCTTCCTTCCTTCCTTCCTTCCTTCCTTCCTTCATGATTTATGAGGCACCTACTGTGTGCCAGGTGATATGCTCCGTCTAGGTGTATAATGGTTAGTCAAACAAATACCCTCCTTCGTGAAACTAACATCTTTTTTTTTTTAAAAAAAAGATTTTATTTATTTATTTGACACACAGAGAGAGAGCACAAGCAGGGGGAGCGGTAGGCAGAGGGAGAGGGAGAGGGAGAAGCAGGCTCCCCATTGAGCAAGGAGCTCAATGCGGGGCTCGATCCCAGGACCCCGGAATCATGACCTGAGCCGAAGGCAGATGCTTAATGGACGGAGCCACCCAGGTACCCTGAAACTTAGATCTGATAGCAAAGAAGACAAGCAGACAATGATGCAAATAAGTAGAAACATCCCACACTTTAATATGGGTATTGAAGGAAATAAACAAGGTTCTGGAACAGGGACTTGCAAGGGGTCTCGTGTAGCTTGGGTGGTCAGCTAAACCACCCCGGGAGAGGGAGAAGCAAGTGGGGATTTTATGCCATGGGTCGTGCGGAGCCATTGGGAGGTTCGGAGCAGAGAGTGACGTAATCCGATTCATGGTTTAGAGGATCGCTCTTCCGTGCTGAGAATGGATGCGGAGGGGATGATGATGCCATTAGGCGGCCATGGACCCTTCCAGGCGGGACGAAATGGTCATCTGGGTTAAGTGGTGACGGAACTGGCTAGAGGGACAAACTTCGGGCTGGTTTGAAGGCCCTGGGACTTGTAGATGTTCTCGTGGCTGCAGGAAGTGCAGTATTTAGCTAATCCTCACCGTCACTGAAGGAGGTGCCTGTTTCTATTTTTAACTCATTTGAGTAATAAAGAAGCCTTCTCTGAGAGGTTGAGTAACTTACCCAAGGGCACACAGCGTTGTGTTCTGAAAGCTGTGGATGCCAACAGTTCTGTGCCCATGCAACTTGGTTGGTATAATAGGGGGTCCTGTTAACATTTGGACCTACGTTAGCATAGCACCTACAATGTACCAGGCTTTTCCTTGGTGTCTTGGGATCCCCAAACTTGACTGTACATCAGATAACTTAAGCACCATTTAAAAATCACAGATTCCAGTTCCCACCCCCAGATAGTCTTTTCCCTGTTTTTCTTAAGTCTGGGTTGGCACCTAGTATCTACCTTTTTAAGCCATCCTATCGGAGAATTTGGATGCTGGTCTTAGGACCAGCATTTGGCAATGGTGGGCCCCATTTATCTCTCGAAACTCCCTTTCAAGTCCATTGGCAACATGTCCATTTTGCAGACGGAAAAACTGTGAGTTTATTTTAGTGTGATAGCTCTTTGTTCTGCTTTTTTAAAATGAATTAAGTTTGAGTCCAGAGGACTGAATCTGGCCCCTGGGAATCTTGTGACCTTTGGTGTGCAATGTGACCTCCCAGAGACTTTTTCTCGAAGTGGAGTGTTTGCATTTGCCTGATGGCCCAGCACTTGTGGGGGGCTGATGAGGTCAGGCCAGGGAGGGGCTTCAGAAACAGGAAACACTCCCAGCAGCCCTTACAGCTCGCTAACCGTGGCGCCGGAGAACCCAGAGGAAGGTTTCCTCTCTCAGGGCACGGATGAGGGAATTGTTGGAATGCAGCTGTTAAAGAACTTCTTGCATTCAGCAGATACTGATACGGTCCCCACTCTGGGACAGATTGGAGGCCAGGCTGCTGTGGGAATAAGGAGGGGACCATACGGCCCCTTCCCTCGAGGGGCTCCCAGTCTGCGAGGAACAGACTCTTGCCAAGCAGACTGATAAGCTCCTTACTGGGGGAAGGAGGGACAGTTAGCTAAAGAGGATGCCCTTAACGTAGCTGGGGGAGAGGGGCTGGCGGCTTCAGCTGTCTCTTTAAAGGTGGAAATGAATTGCTGGTTAGGGGGAGGACGCCACAGAGCATAAAGGGATAGAGGCACGTGGAGACAGGGAGCGTGTGCCTCCTGACGTGGTGTTGCTGGAGTACCAGGTGTGCGGGGGTAAGAGCAGAGAGGGTGATGTTGGTAGCTGAGACCGGAGGTGGCTCAGGAATGGTTTGGCTATGGGGAGCCATAGAGAGTTACGGAGCAGAGATGGGTGTCATCGGAAGTGCTTGTAAGACATGGGAGGATGCCAAGTCCCAGCTGAAGCCTTGATGGACCCCGTGTTGGGCTCAATCAGTAGCGCGGGAGAGTTCCCTTAGACAGAGTATCTTCCAGAATATCTGGATGCTGCCCTTTAGGGACATCCTCTCTGCCCATTGTCCCACCATCTAGAACCTCAAGAGAATTATTTGGCTCATTCCACCCAGTTTCCCTCTGTTGGGAGCCTTGGCTGTATCTCAGATAACAGTTGCAGTTTAAGACCCTTGTCGTAACGCGTGGAAGGCTCCTAGAGGCAAGGTAGACCCTCTGGGGTTCAAATCCTACCTCTGCGACCTAATTAGCCGTGTGATTTTGAGCAAATCACCCTGCCCTTGGGCCCCCTTTGCCTCACCGAAAAAGGGGAATGATCTTCCCAGTTATGGGGCCGGTAGAAAGCACACTGGGCCACGGATTTGAAAGAATTCTCTAAATGAGAAATCCTAAGACAATGACTTTTAAAATGGAGAGCTCCCCATGGGCCCCCATGTCCCCATCACAGGTGTTGGCTGCTGGAAGATGGGTTCCTGGGCACACAATTTTACAAGGCCTCGCGGAACGGGTAGGCAAGGCAACGTGTGGGGTTGTTCTGATGACACCTGTTCCTTAGGAGCCAATTACTAATTAATTCCCCTGGAACGTTTCCACTGGAAACAAACTAATCTGGAGACAGAAGCAATCCCAACAACGAAGATCTATAATTGAGATAATCGGCATGCATAAATAACATCTGTGAGGAGCAGATGCTGGCACCTGACTCCAGTGGGAAAGCGGAAGAGGACGTTTTCGCCAGGGCAGCGGTTGCTTTTTTTTTTTTTTTTCCCCACCCTTCATTTGATGCATGCCTTTGACCTTTGTCTCTTCCCCCAAAGAAATATGGTATTTGATTTTTGTTAAACGGAGGTTCTCCCCGCCGCCCAGCCCTTGTGTTTACTTACTTCAAGCTGGGCGTGTGTTTATACCTTCTGGCTGAGCACAGAGCTGCCACCGACTCTTCGTCATTGTTCCCCTCAACAGCTCTTCGGTCCGTCCGCTCCCTTCTCCCCTCTCCTCCGCCACCACCCCGAGCTCTCATGTGGGGTTCTGTCCTGTCTGCTGGCCTCTGGTCTTGTGCAAGTCATCTAACGGCCATCTGATCATTGGAGAGAGAATTTGGGGGGCGGGGAGGGGCAGAGAGAGAGAGAGAGAGAATCCCAAGCAGGTTCCACACCCAGCACGGCTCCCACAACCCCTGAGATCATGACCTGAGCCCAAATCAAGAGTCAGATGCCCAACTGACTGAGCTACGCAGGTGCCCCTGGAGAGAGAATTTTTTAAAATTTATGTACAATCTTGGCTCTTTGTGCTCAGGATTTATCAGTGGCATCCCATTGCCCTCAGAATACGGTGCGGGTTCCCCAATGCGACCCTTACAGAGGCAGAATCTGGCTCCCGTGCCCCTGACACTTCTGACCAGCTGCTAAGGGACAGCTTGGGGTCCCTCACACCTGTCCCCAACTTCCCACCTTTGCCCAGGCTGTGGCCTCTTGCTTCTCCCCTCTGAAACCTCTTGGCCTGCAGAAGATCTAGTTCTCTTCTGAGCCTGGGTTTGGGCATCGTCTCTGGAAGCCATCTCTGACCCCCACGGGCTGGGTGAGGGCCCACCTCCCTTTTCTCCCCGTCTCCTGGGTTTCGGTCTAGAATAGTACACATCAGTCTCTCACAGTCACTGCCTTTGCTTGCCTGGGTCCCCCATTTACCTTCCAGCTCCTTCAAAGGTGAGGACCGGACTAAGTGCAAGTACCGAGAGACTTGTCCAAAGTCACGAAGGTGTTAAGAGATGAAGGCGGGAGTTGAACCCAGAGACTTCAACAGCTGGGATTTTAGCATGCGCTACCCCGGACCATGAATGTATCTCCTGTTGGCCCTCTGCCCCCTCTGGGCCCTCGCGTCCCTTTGGAAAGCCCCGCATGCTCCCGTAGGCCCTTCCACCGGGCGATGCTCCCGTAGGCTCAGCTTCAGCGTTCCTTCCGGTGGGCCCATTGGGCCTGGTGTGTCTTGTACACGATGAACTCCCAGCCGGGGTTAGACAACAGCCCGAGCTCCCGCTGCTAGCGCGCAGAAGACTGATAACCCTTGACTCCTCCCCAGTGCCTTTAGTCGGGACATTTGTCACCACGTGTCACCCATGCTTCCATGAGACATTGAAAATAATGAATCCGCTCTGGGAAGATGACTCTGATGGGAGTCTTTTGTGTGAGTGAGCACCTTTGGAATGCTTCTCCCCAGCCAGGAACCGCAGGACAGGTGGCCTGGGGATTTTATATGAAGAGACTATTTTTTTTTCCTTTTTAAAGATGATGTTGGAGTGAATTGATTCAATATTAACATAACCTCCTGCCGGAGGAGATAAAAACCGAATTGTAATTGGGTGAGGACATGGTTATTGCGAGCCTGTTCACCCCACCAATATTGACACTTCCAATGCTGTTTTAAATGCAGCGAGGGCCGACTGGTTTCACTGTAGGCGGGGAGTAACGTCTATACGTCTCCCCAAAAGGACCTGTTACCGTTGAGCGCTGTGGAGGGCCAGGCCCTAGAGCAGCCAGCCATCCCCCCGGGTAATCACAGCCTTCTTAACGATGATGATATCGATGGCAAGGAACCATTGTTTACGCTGTACCAGGCATGGGGCCAAGCGCTTACATGCCACGACTTCATTTGAGCCCCTCAACCCACTTGAATGTAGTGAACACCATGTGAGCACGGCCTTTTCTATTTGGGGCCAGAGTGTAGGAGTGGGTCTGCGGATGGCAGGTGCTTTGCGGGTGGGTAGGGACTCACAGGATGGGCCCTGGGTCTCCCTGGGAAGCACGTAGTGTTATGCTCCTTTTATGCAGGAGGAAGCTCAGAATATAGGAGACTTGCCCAGAGTCACAGGGTTGGGAAGGAACTGGCTTGTGTGTATGTGTGTGTGTTTTAAATAACGTATCTTGAAAGAATTTCAAACTTAGAGTGGCAAGAATAGTTCAGAGGATCCGTGTTTAGCCTTCGTTTAGATTCACCAATCTGCAACATTTTACCACATTTGCTTTATCATCCTGTCTCCAAATTACCTTTCCCTGAATTATCGGGAAAAGAGTTACGAACATGATGCCCTTTTGCTCTCATCAGAATGGGAAATTTCACACTGATCCCATGTTTTCGAACCCGGGGGTCAATAAACTATGGCCCACAGGCCGGATCCAGCCCAAATCCAACGGCCTGTTTCTTGTTGTCTGCTTTTGGGGTTTTTATTGTTTTGTTTGTTGTTGTTGTTGTGTGTGTGTGTGTGTGTGTGTGTGTGTGTGTGTGTGTGTGTGTGTGTGTTTGTCACAGCCTGAGAGCTAAGAATGGTTCTCATGTTTTTAAATGGCTACATTTCAAAGTGGTTACATAAGGATAGCATCTATCTATCTATCCTTCATTTTTTTTCTTCTTGGCCCGCAAAGCCAAACATATTTACTCTCTGGTCCTTGAAGAAAAAGTTTGCCGACCCCCTGATCTTACCTGCTGACAATGCAGATGTTGCCTCTGGCCCCATTAATGTTCCTCGTAGTGATTTTTCTCCACATTCAGGATCCAACCTGGGAGGCAAAAGCACTTGCCTTCAGTTTGCTGTAGACCCTCCGTCTCTCTTTCTCTGTACTTTCAGATGCTGACATTTGGGGCAGGTTCAGGGCAATTGTGTTTGCTCTTCCATTTGGGGGAACTGGAATTCGAGCCTCCGTCTTTGGAATTCCAGAACCTTTGGATGTTATGCAGGTCTGAGAGTGGTTCCCGGGACACAGGACTTCTGATTTTAAAACCAGAGAAGTCCCAGGCAAACAGGGGGGAGCTGCCCATCATAGGACCAGTGTCACCAGCACCGACTAATTGTGAGGAAGATCAAGGAAGGTGCTGGGAGGTTTAGGGGAGGAGGTGATGAACCAGATGCCAGCTTGAGTGTCTTTTCTCGATTATCCGCTCCTGTGGCTCCTCAGATGAATTTGTACTGTTCCCGTGTTCTGGCCTGGGTCTTGCTATTTTTTTTTCCTCCATTGATACATACAAGACTGACTAATATTATCCATCGTAGGTAGTAGTTAGGTCATCGTCCTTGCTATTCCTGAGACTATATCACGATTGAGCCATTTTGCTCAATGGACACGTAGGTTGCACCTAGATTTTGGTGATTAAGGATACAGCTACTATGCACACTTTTTTCCCGTGTTATTTTATTTGAGAGGGAAGTGCATGTGTGTGCATCTCTGTAAGGTGTAGACCTAGAAGTGTTGTATCTCTGAATAGTGGTACACATGTTTCTTTTTTTTAATTATTATTAACATCTAATGTATTATTTGATTCAGGGGTACAGATCTGTGATGCATCAGTCTTACACAATACACCATGCTCACCACAACACATACCCTCCCCAGTGTCCACCATCCAGCCACCCCATCGCTTCCACCCCTCTCTCCCTCCATCAGCCCTCAGTTTGTTTCCTGAGACTAAGAGTCTCTTATGGTTTGTCTCCCTCTCTGGTTTCGTCTTGTTTCATTTTTTCCTCTCTTCCCCCATGATCCTCTGCCTTGTTTCTCAAATTCCACGGATCGGTGAGATCATATGATAATTGTCTTTCTCTGATTGACTGATTTCGCTTAGTATAATACCCTCTAGTTCCATCCACGTCCTTGCAAATGGCGAGATTTCATTTTTGATGGCTGCGTAATATTCCATTGTTTATATAGACCACATCTTCTTGATCCACTCATCTGTCGATGGACATCTGGGCTCTTCCCATAGTTTGGCTGTGGTGGACCTTGCTGCTGTAACCATTGGGCGGTTCTTGAACTGTGGTGGAGGTAGCCGCGTGGTTCTGCCAAGTGTCTGCAGACGCCTTTACTCCAGCCAGTGGAACACGCGTCCCACCGGAGTCCCGTTCTGGTCAGCCCCTGGGCTTGTTCGTTATTCACATGTTAGCCGTTCTGCGGGAGGAGGTGTCCTGGGGTTCCATCTTGATCGCCCTGTAGTAGTAGAGAGGTGGATTGCCTTTCCAAGGTAGACTGGCCATTTGGAGAGCTACTTCTGCCCGATGAAGCCGTACGTTCCTCTTCCAAACTGTTGGCTCTTTTTCCTAGTGATTTGTAGGCTCTTCTGGGTGTAAGCTCTTTGCTAGTTCTGTATCTTGCAAAGACTTTCTCCCGCTTTGGGGACAAACTTTCGGGTATACTGCTGCCTTCTCTTAGCTGTATCATTTTGTGAGCAGAAGCTCTTAAGAGTAAGGTAAGCCACTTGGTCAGTCTCAGATATCTTGGAATCCAAATTTAAAAGCGCTTGGTCATAGGGGCGCCCGAGTGGCTCAGATGGTTAAGCGTCTGCCTTCGGCTCAGGTCACGAACCCGGGGTCCTGAGATCAAGCCCCATGTCAGGCTCCCAGGTCAGCTGGGAGTCTGCCTCTCCCTCTGCCTCTCCCCGTGCTTGTGCTCTCTCTCTCTCTCTGTCTCTCTCTCAAATGAATAAATAAAAAAATCTTTAAATAAATAAATTAATTAAATTAAACCATTTGGTCATAGGGACATCTGGGTGGTTCAGTCGGTTAAGCGTCTGCATTCAGCTCAGTTGATCCCAGGGTCCTGGGATCGAGTCCCGCATTGGGCTCTTTGCTTAGTGGGGAGTCTGCTTCTCCCTCTCCCTCTGCCTACGGCTCCCCCTGCTTGTGCTCTCTGTCAAACAAATAAATAAAATCTTTTTAAATTTTTAAAAATAAATTTAAAAAATAATAAAATAAAATCACTTGGTCAGGCAGAGTGTTCTGGTTAGCTGCGTGTTCTGGTTAAGTGAGCATGGTGGGGCAGGGTGGCAGGAAGCTCACCCCCCTACCGGGAGCTCAAGCCTGGACTCGAGATCCAGCCCCTAGAGGTTTGCTGAATGAGTCTGTGGTCACTCTCCCTAGCTGGGTCGTTTCCTCCTGCAGGGGAGGCTCCTGCCCACATGGCTGGCCCCTTGTCCTTCCCGTGGAGCTGGCTGTCTGGACAGTGACCAGTGTCTGGGTCAGAGACCTGCCCTCGGGGGGAGCCGGAGATGGCCAGACAGGGGCTGGCTTCCCAAGGGGGTGTTCGGGGCTGGCTCCGGCAGCATGGGCAGTGGGCAGCTCAGGCTGCAGACACAGGCAGCCCCGCCGACCAGGACAGGTTCGTGATGCGCTGAGCTGACCTCTTCCCCTGGTCCTCTCAGTGCATGTGCGTGGAGCCCCTACCATGCGGGGACCCAGAGGGGAGCAAGCCCCAGGTGGCCTCTGGGAGCTCACTGTCTAGCGAGAAGACAGACAGGGAGGCACTCAAATGCTGCACTCTTTAGGGGAGCCATGGAGTGCTGGAGCAACGGGGTGTGGGAAATAGGATAAAAACGAGGGCATGATAGGATGGGAGCAGGGAGGGTGTTTTATGCGTATTTTATCCTGCTTTTCCAAGGTTTGTTTTCGTTCGTTTGTTTTTCTTCTCTCTTTGGAGAACATCGGTATGCTCCAAATTCATGGCCACCAGAGGTGAGGTCAGGAAAGAGATTGTTGTTCATATCATAATAAAAAAAATAAATAGAAAAAAAAGGAAGGAAATTCTTGAAGTCCGTTCAGTCACGTAGTAACAGAGCAGCCCTGAGACCCTATAACACAAAATTAGGAAGGACTCTTTTTTTCAATTTCATTTTTATTCAAGTAGAGTTGACATGCAATTATGTTAGTATATACATTAATATCATGTTAGTTGCAGGTGTACAACCTAGCGCTTCGACAATTATGGGCATCGCGAAATGCTCACTACAGTAAGTGTAGTTACCCTCTGTCTCCGAGGAAGGACTCTTAAACCCTCAAAGAAATAAACAAGGAAAAGGCCGTCTGGTTTACGCAGCAGGTGGGAAGCCCATGCCACAGGGCTTACGGGAAAATGCCGTGGATTTAAAATTCAGTTCAGGTCCTGGCCCCATTCACCACTTAGAAGCTGTGTGATCTTGACAAGCTCACTAACCTCTCTGAGCCTCAATTTCTTCATCTCTAAAACGGTGATGAAAGTACCCACTTCACAGAATCGTGACGTGTTGCAAATAACTTATTCAGTCGTACGCATTCGGAGAGTAGCTACGATTATTCTGCTATGGATAATGATTATTTTGACTCTGAAGAAGATGGAAACAGTAAATACTCAGAAAGCACTTCGATGCATCAATAAATCCGCTAGCACAATGTAAGGAAAACGATGGAATGGTTAATAGATGCTCAAATGGTTCGATCAAGGCCACAGAGAGTAACCACCAGATGGTCTAAGGAAATCTCCCCTTGGGGCCCCCCGTCATCAGAATTCTGAGCCGGAGAGACCATGGGTGGAACTGGCCTGACATTTTTAATATGTGTGCATTTAATAAATTTGTTTGATATCAGGGCCGTCTATAGTTTGAGATGCTGGTAATCCCCTTCAGGGAAGGCCTTCCTACTGAAGGTTAATTCTTCCGAGCGCCCTGACGGATGTCGAGGCCTGGAAAGTGTTGAGATTAGCCCGCCGGTGACACCATTTCTTAGAACGCTTCCCCATGGCATGTGATGCAGGATCCTTAAACTCTCCGCGTCGTTCAGCCAGACCCAGAAATCAGGGTTCTAATTGCTCCGTTGAAATACCAGCATTTTCCCTCTCGGCTGCCTCATTCCATATGTCTAGCCCACTCATGTAGTAGCTTAATAAGCCCAAAGCAAACATTTTCACCAGGTATTTTAAGCAGGCAGATGGCTTTGCATAGAAAAGTAATGCTATTCATCGGGCTGTAGTTGACGTCTATGTGATGGGAATCTCAATTGCCCTCCTGGGGAATGAAAGGAGGGGGATGTTGCAGAGAGAATGCCTCGGGATGAACTCAGCGGGAGGGAAAGGCTTGTGTGCAGAGTGGGCTGTGTGGGGACCCAGGAAAACACAGGCTCGGAGTCCCATTGACTTGAGTCTAACCCCCGGCAAGTCCCCTCCCCTGCCCGGCATATGGTTCCCTCTTTTGTAACACAACGTGGGCTGATCCCTGCCGTGCAGGGCTGCTGTGGGCCACAGTGATAATGAACGGTGAGTGGCCCCCACGGTGCCTCATAGAGTCGGTGTGGGAGAACTCTCATTCCCTCCTCTTTTTGCCATTGAACAATCAGGAAGGGGCGATGTTTATCCCCCTATGGGGAGGGATCCATACACAGAATAGATAAAGAGTGAATGATTGTGATTCTACCACAGGGTTTTGGATGGAGCTACGTTGATCCAACATCCTTGGCAGGACAGGATCAACAAACACTATCAGCTGTGGTTTCGAGTGTTTACTCTGTGGCTGACACTGTGCTCGTACTATCTCCTCTGACTCGTTCACTCATTCTGTGTCTGGCTTCCGGCCATCCAGCTCCAGTTGGCTCAAGCGGGGAAAGGGAAGTCATTGGCCAAAATATCTGAAAAGTTCTGAGGTGAAAACGGCCTTCAGGCTTGGCTGGATCTAGGTGTTCCAACCATGTCATTGAGACTGTGTTTCCTGCCTCAGCACCTTCGATGTCACCTTCTATTCTAGGCCGTCTTTTCTTTCTTGCTAGAAAGAGGGCCCCCAGACACTCCAAGCTTACATCCTGCATCACAGAGAATGAACTTTGTTTCTGTAGTCCCAGCAAACTCCTGGCGTCAGCCATGCTGTTACCCCACAACGAAGCCCTCTGGCCAACAGGAAGTAGTGCTCTGATTGGCTAGGTGGAGTCACATGCCCTTCTCGAAACTTGATAGTTGTGTGTGGGGGGTCAGCTCTGTCAGAAGCACATGGACATTTGGGGGGGGTGGATATATATACATATATTTTTTTTTCAGGGAGGATGGGGTGCCACTATCAAAAAGGGAGAGTAGATACTATGCAGACACATCACAAAATTTCCCCTCTCAAGCATCTGCCGTGGGCACTACTGTTCTGGAAGGAATGCAGCATAACGGCTCAGAGCGGGATTCATATTGCACGTCTGCTGCCTAGTGTTTGTAAGACCCTCAGTAAGTCACTTGACCTCTCTATCCGCAGCACCATGCCAGCTCTGGAAATAGATGGAAATCACCAGGGACTTTATCCCCCTAACCCTCTCCACCCTGTGTCTTGGAGGTCTGACAAGGACCCCAGGAAGGCTCATCCATGCAGATGGACAGTGACTCAGAGCTGAAAGATGTGAGGCATCTCCTGCCCCCCACCCCGGGATCCTCATGGCCACACTGGCTATGAGGACCGGAGAGCGGACCCCGATAACCTTTCCCGAGGGGGAGTCGCGGCTGCCCTGTTCCCTTCCACTCTCTGACTGCGCCTCCTGGAGCGCCTCCTGGGAAGGGAGAGCATTTGCGAAGAGGCAGTGGGCAGGGTCGCTCCCCCGACAGGGTCTGATCTCAGCCCCAGCAAGACTTGCCACCCGACTTCATAAAAGTGTCACTCAAACAGCCCCCATATGGAAATAACGTGCGGTGAGCTATTCTTACGGCGGGGCGTCCATAATGGAAAATCAGCCCGAGATGTCCCTGTATTTCTTCCTGCTCCCTAAAGTGTAATAAATTGAAATTTTTAAAGCTCGGCATTTAGATGGCTTGTCAGCAGCAGCCCGGAGCCTGCCCAGTGGAGACCTGGGGCTGCAGCGGGAGGGAGAGTTGGGGGTTCTGGCCTGGCCCATCCAGATCCTACTGGCTGGCACGGCTTCGGGGTTCGCACCCTCCCCTTCCCGCCCCAGTCTGCCAGGAAGCCTGAAACTCCTCCTTGAGATGGTGGGAGCTCAGGCCCTGCCTCATCCCGGCGATGGGAGTCTGATGGCTCATTCTCCTGGCCTCTACGATAGGGTTACCCCCCCCCCCCAACTTCTTAGGCCGTTAAGGAAAGAGACAGACAAAAGTGACAACCGCCATTACTTTACTAGGGTTTTCTCCATGCCAGGCACGGTGCTGAGCACCCCCTGATTCCACTCACTCACTACCCGGGACCACACAGATCCTATGGTGTGACTCTCCCCCATTTTACAGGTGAGGACACTGAGGCGTGAGGTTAAGAGACCCGCTGAGAGAGGCCTGTCCTCCAGGTCTGGCTCCATGCGCAGGCTCTGACCCCCCCACACGGTAGGATCTGGCACTCAGCAAAGGTCAGTTAAGTGCTGGTTTCCTCCCTCATCCCTAGGGGATGAACTTGTGTATAGGGGATGATGCTCGTTTCCTTGGCATCACCCCACTGATTCATTGATTCAACCTCCGAGTTCTGTCCATTGTCTCCCATTGCTCCCCCTCACGTTCAGCAGCCTCCAGCCTGGTCCTGGACCTCACGACACTACCAGGATGGCTCCCGTGATAGCACCAAGCCACTGAGCTGATCATTCGCTCTGCAACTCAGCTTCCCGCTTATTGTAATCCATCCTCCCTGTGTGGTCCAGACCTTCCAGAGAGTGGCTTTCCTTGAGGGGCAGTGGTGCCCAGCAGCAAAGAGCTTGGACTCTGGGGTTGGACCAGCCAGACTTCTCCGCTGACCAGCTGCGTGACTGTGGGCAAGTCCTTTCCCCTCTGCGAGCCCTGGTGTCCTCCTCTATCAGGTGGTCCTAAAGGTGGGGCCCTGCTCCCAAGAGGTCTTGTGGGGCTTTTAGGAAGCAAGATGGAGAGAGCACAGTGTCCTGGAAATGGTCCCCAAACGACAGTAGCAGGTGCAACTGTTAATGCCAAGACCCATCAGGGCCGAGATAATCCTATCCCTCACCCAGAAGGAGCTACGAATAACACCGACAGCCATGTCCCTCTCTGCCCGGGGATGAATTGCCTGGCTCTCTGCTTGTTCCAGGGAGATTGGGGAAAGGAAAGAGCATTTCTTAATTATGCATCACGTACCACCTGTAAAATGGAGATACAAATAGTGCCTTCTCGCTCTGGGGAGGCTCTGAGGACCAGGGCATCATGCTGCCAAAACCCTCAGCCCAAGAAGGAGCTCAGCAGATGGGAAGTGCTGTCCTCGTTATTTGTCGTTGCACTTTTCAGTTACTGACAGTGGCTCTCGCTTGCCTCTTGGCCCTGGGCCCGGCAGCTTGGCCTGGCAGCAGGGCCCTGTGCCATGCCTCCTTTCCACTGTTAGTTACCTGACCTCATCTCCCACAACGGCCCACCTGCTCCTGCCCACCCAGATCTTTTCTTCTTGGCACACCCCACGGGGTGTCCTCACTGGCTGCCCTATTTCCAGTCTTGTCCACTAGAGCCCATCCTGCCTGCAGCAGCCAGGGTAGATCATGCTACCCGCCCCCTCCATCAGCAGTTGCCCTACAGCCTGAAAATGAACCTGCACTTGGCGTTCGGCTCACTAGCCTCACTAATGTGCCCCCCCACCCCAGCCACTCTTTCAGCATCCACCCCCCTCCCCCTCCCTGTACAGCTGTCCAGCCACACCGGTTATCTTTCTGTCCCTCAGCATCATTTTCACTTTTGTTTTTGTTCCTGCCTCAGGACCTTTGCACCAGCTGCTGCCTCCACTCAGGGCACTGTTTCCTCCTCCTCAATCTATACGCGGCTGTCTCCTTGCATCTTTCAAGTCTTAGCTTAAGTGCCTCTCTTTAGTGAGGCCTCTGCCTGCAGGGAGCCCTCCTTGCCACCTCCCCGCCTTGCCAACAGCCCTGGAGTCGCCTGCGGGAAGATAAGCCTGTGTCTGACTTCTCATTTGCCCTGTCCATGAGGCTCCCCTTGCTCCGCATTGCTCTCCATGTGTCCCAGCCCCCGCACCGAGGGAAGTGGGCCCCCCTGTGCTGAGCCCACTGCGGGAATACGTTGTTCCTGGAGGCTTGGAAAACAGGGGTGGGGGTGGGGGGTGGATTGTGGCTGCTGGCAGTGAGTTGGGGCTGGAACTGGAGGTTAGTGAGAGAAAACTGTGGGAGAAGGTTAGGGCCTCCATTTCCCCCGTGTGTAAAATGGGGATTTTAGCAGTAGGCACCTCACAGCTCAAAGATGAGGATTACGAGTCAAGATGAAAGCAGAACCTTTCCCGTGGTACTTGACAAGAGATATTGGTGACCCCCATTCTCCCCGCCTTCCATTGTTATTATTATGATTCTAACATCTGGGCTGAGCTCCTGATATTCTGCGGAAGACATTCTCTGCCCAGTTCGGAAGGAGATGACAATGATCCCAAGGTGGGCTCTACCCCCAGACCCCCCCCACCTTGGCCAGTTGTCCTGGGCTGGGGTCCACTGTGGTTCAATTGTTTTCCTTTTATAGATCAATGGGGCCCCCTCACTTACTCGGTGGCCTCAGGGACCAGAGACTGTATGTGTGTCATTTCACGGGGACTCTACCTTGCTTTTATTTTATTTTACTTTTTTCTGTCTGGGAGCACCAACCTTATTATTATTAACTGTTTTGGTGGGGCAGTGGCCTGGCAGTGAGAAAGTCTGCTGGTCTGGACAATACAAGCGGCTGCCTTCACTCCTTGAGCTGTGTGACTTCAGGCATGGCACTGTCCCTCTCTGAGCCCCGAGCATTTTCCTTAGGCGATTTCTGAGGCTGTTTTCTACTCAGAGATTCTTGGGTTTGGAAATCAAGGGGAAATTGCCAATTGCCGAATGGATTCAGGGTTTGTACCCGGATGTGGTTTTCTCTGGTAGGGAATGTCTGGCTTCCGGGGCCGTGTAAGTACTTGACCTATTTGATGGCTCCAGTTTGCTAAGATAGGAGGCCTGCTGTGTGCAGGTGGGTGAATGGATGAGAAAGAAAAGAGTGAGCAAGAGAAACTTAGTTGAGGTCGGTGACTCTTAATCTTCAAGAAAATGCTCACATGGCAAATAGTTTACATACCATTTAAAGGGGGTTTACAACTCTGAAACCTGGGTAAGAGATGTCTACTTGAGGGTGTCTGGGTGGCTCAGTCTGAATTTGGCTCAGGTCATGATCTCAGGGTCCTGGGGTTGAGCCCGGTATTGGGCTCCCCACTCCCCACTCAGATGGGAGTCTGTTTGTCCCTCTCTCTTTCCCTCTGCCCCTCCCCCAGCTCATGGTATCTCTCTCTCTCTCTCAAATAAATAAAATATTTTTTTAAAAATAAGAGAAACATCTATTTGGCAAGTTCCCACTGACTTTCGAGCACCTCTTCCAGGAAGCCTTCCCTGACCTCATCCTGTGTTCCCAGTGTCTCCACGCCTTCCTTCCCGTGCTATCACTGTCTGTATCCCCCTCTCCCACAGGGGGCCAGGGGCCAAGCTGACTGTTCCCTGCATGCACTAAGTGGGTGACAGCAAATATTTTCCGAGCAGAGCTGGGGACTAGCTCCCGGCACCGGAGCAGACAAGCCTTATTTCATGGGACAATACCTGTTCAATTTTGAGTAGCTCAGAATCCAGCCGCCTCAGATGCAAACGCAGTCGCTTCCCCTCGTTGTGGGTTGATGAATAGTTGTGAAGACATGGGGATCATCTGTAAATTATTCTGCCACCCGGGAGGGGCTGGACCGGAGGGGAAGGGCTGGGCCGGAGAGGAAGGGCATTCAAGGAGACGGCCTCACGAGGATCTTCTCTTCTCATCCTCCTGCCTGTCACAGCTGGAGCAGAGTGAAGCCAAGTGTGAGGACGCTTTGAAGACGCAGAAGGCATTGACCGCGGACCTGGAGAACATGCACAGCGAGCTGGAGAACATGACCAGGAGCAAGAGCCTGGTACCTGTCCCTTCCTGGAACTGTGGGGGCCCGGGCCAGCACAGGGCTCGGGGGACTAGCGCAGGCCCACTGTGTGCTCAGCGCTGTAAGAGGGACCAAGGGTACTTACTGGGAACTTCCTGGGTCAACACTCTGAGAGCACAGACGTCCTCCTATGAGCTGAGCATTAGAAAGGTATAAGGGCATATATGACGGTCAACTATGTCCTCACCTCTGCAAAGGCAGGCGAGGAAACGTATTATAGACCTAATGTGTGCTCAGGACTGTGGGGATGTGTTCAGTAGGAGCCTATTGTTTGCTCAGCACCCTACACGGGAACGAAAACGTCTAGAGTGTGCCCACAGTGTGCTCACCACTGTAAGTGGTTCCCGGGCACCTGTTATGGTCCTACTGTGTGCTCGCTGCCATTATAGGGGACTTGATCATTATCATTGGGCTAGTGTGGGTTCATTCTTATACGTGGAGACAAGAGTGTCTCTCAGGGGCCCACTTAGGCTCACTCCTATAAGGGAGTGTGGAACCTACTATTAGGAACCTCTATTAGGAACCTACTATGTGCTCGCCACTGAATGGGGGGAAATGAACATATATTATGAATCTAATATACTGGTGAAAATTGGGTGTGCGTTTCTAAGTCACTTGTCTGTGCATACAAGGTGGGCTTAAATTTTTTACTCTACATGTGAAATCCTAAAATTTAGGTATAGGCACAGATTGATAGGCAGA
Organism: Ursus americanus; assembly: GCF_024610735.1. NCBI lineage: Eukaryota > Metazoa > Chordata > Mammalia > Carnivora > Ursidae > Ursus > Ursus americanus. The sequence continues at coordinate 2,077,510 of NC_142156.1, forward strand.
AGCTTGTCTCAAGATCCTTATTGGACCTTTTGTTCCGGATTTTGTTGGACCAGATTAAGAGGAACTTGCCCACACACACACACACACACACACACACACACCCCATGCAATGACACACCCATGACCCTCCTTTCAGGTACATGGTCACTCATCTGACACACCCACAGGCGACCCCCCCCACTTTGCTCTTGGCGAGGCCCCTGCTGTCCCCTCCCCCCCCCCCGGCTCTGCCCCCACCCTTGTCCTGCCCCGCCCCCAGGTGGATGAGCAACTGTACCGGCTACAGTTCGAGAGAGCAGATCTGCTGAAACGCATCGATGAGGACCAGGATGACCTGAACGACCTCATGCAGAAGCACAAGGACCTCATTGCTCAGGTAGCGATGGAGAGCGGAAGAAGGCTTGGTGGCCTTGGGCCGGGCAGGTGCCGGAGGTCGAGAAGGGGGTGTGGTTGGGCCGATCTCTGGTCTTAGGACCTGGGAGGGATAAATGCCACAAGGATAGCCAGGAACGATGAAATTTCACGCGGTCCTAATGGAGGAGGGTGTCCCCTTCAGATGGGTGTGCATTCCTGGAAGACGTCTTCACCTTGAAAAATTTTGATTTGTGTATGCACATATCCACACGTCCACCCACCCACGTACCCTTCTAACTACCCATCAAAATATTCAGCCATCCGCCAGTCATCTGCTCCTCTGTCCGCCCATTCACCTGTCCTCATTTTTGTCCACCCAGATACCACATCCTTCCCCTATCCCCCTACCCCTCCACCCACCTCCCCACCCAGCCACTCACCTATCCATCCATCTATCCATCCATCCTTCCATCTATTCATCTGCCTCTCCATCCATGTCTATATCCATTCATTTATTGAATATTTACTGTGTTCCTACCATGTGTTAGGTGCTGTGTGAAATGCCAAGGATACTGGGTTGAGAAAAGCTCATCCCATCCCTGAGTTCACGTGCGGTTTCACGGGCTGGGCAGAGCTTCTCACATAATCACCCAGAACAGAGGGGCACTTGCAAAATGAGCTTAGGGTCCAGAAAGGAAAAGAACACGGTTCTGCGAATCTTGACCTAGGTTGGAGGTCAGGGAGGGCTTCCCTGAGGAGGTGGCTCTCAGATGGAGATCTGAATGAGGAATAGGAGTGAATTAGGTTGGGTGGAATAGTGAGGGTTGCAGGAAGTGCTCCAGGCAGAAGGAATAGCAAGTGTAAAGAGCCCAAGAAGGCACATTTGAGAGGCTGGAAGGAGGCCAGCGAGGGGAGCGTGGCCCTAAGATGAGCTCGGTGAGGCCAGCAGAGCAGGGCCGGATCAGGGGCTCGTAGGCTGAGATGACTTTGGATTTTATTTTATGTGTGATGAGAATCATTGGCAAGCTTTTTAGGGGCCAGAGCAGGAGGGAGAGGGTCAGCTGGCTTGTACTGGGGAGGCAGAGTGGACATGGGTGGGCGGCCGGACCCAGGACACGCTCAGGAGGCTCGGTGGTAGGATGGAGCACAGCAGAGACTTTGGGGTAGAGCCGACAGATGAGTGAGGGGGATCCCTGGCAGGTTTCTGATAACGGGGGAGAGCAGTTCCCTCCAGGAGTAAGGAGGGTCTTCCCCACATTGTACCCCAGAGGGGATCCCTGGTACATTGTCCGCCAGCCTTCAAATGCATCCTCCAGAGACAGGATCTGGGGGAATTTCTGCCAAACAAGGAATAATGATAACAAAAATAACCAATTACAGCCTCGACATTAGAACAGCCATCACAGAAATGGCCTATGCCATCTTCTGCCTTTATGACTCACACTTATTTTGGGTCAAAGGGAACTTTCTGCATTCGATCAATTACAAAAGCAGTATACTCGTATGTGTGTTATAAATAATTTACTTAATAAAGACATGTGGAAAATAGAAAGTGAGGGGCCCTCCTGCCCGCTGGAATCCCTCTCTTTGGAGATGATCACACTTAACAGTTTGGTTCTACTTTCTTTAAGGACCTTTAGAGTCTCCACTGCCTCCCTTCATCTCTGAACAAACTCCGTGTAGAGGAGCTAAAGAGAGACTCGCAGCCCATTTTACAGATGGGGACACTGAGGTGCAGAGAAGCCAAAGCCAGTATCCAAGTCTAGAATCCCAGTCACTGACACCCAGGGAAGAGTTCTCTTCCCTCTGCCATCTGGCCCTGGTGCCGCGGCCAGCCCATTTCTGTCTGGGCTCTCCAGAGTGTCTGATCGTGTCCTGGGCGGTTGACCAGAGCCATGGGCTTACATAACGGGAGTGACTCAGCAGACACCGAGATGGACGATGTGGGGAGGATGTGAGCAGTAACTTTCTGGAACGAGCTATTGTCACGGAGGCTCTGAGAGTCTTAGACATCTGGGGGTGGGGGTGGGGAGACGGGCTTGCCAGCAGGAGTTTCCCAGCAAAGTCTCAGGGTGAATTTTTTTTTTTTTTTTTTTTTTTTTTTTGGTCTCACTAGTCTGCTGCTGACATCGGGCAGATCCAAGAACTGCAACTGCAGCTGGAGGAAGCCAAGAAGGAGAAGCACAGTCTTCAAGAACAAGTATGTGCTCAGAGCTGCCCTCGTGGCGGGGAGGAACGGACAGGGTCTCTCTGGGACCTCCCCGTTTGCATCCTGGGACCTGTCCCTCGTCCACCCATCCATGCGTCCACTCACTCAACTTCACTTGGGCACCAAATGAATTGAGAACAACCCAGCACACACACACACACACACATACACACACACACTGACTCTTGCTTTGGCCAGTCAGCCTCCACACGCGCCCTGCACCGCGAAACTCATCAGCCATTCCGTGCAAGATTTTCTTCCTCTGAGAAACGTTTCCAAGGAGAAAGGGATGGTTTGGGTGAGACAAGATCCTCATCCTTTGTGAAATCTTCCTTTGAAGCCAGGGTTCCTCCAAACCCCCCTGAATTTCACTCATTAGCTAGAGGGCTGCTCTTACCCACGCAGTTCTCAAAGCCCTTCTAGAACTGTTGCGTGTGCCTGCTTAGGGTTTCCGCCGATGTGACGGTGCCTCGAGCAAATGTCCACAGGCATGAGTAACACCAACAGCAGAAAAATAAGAGCAGTGCCAGGCCTCTGCTGGGTACTTATTATATACCAGGTGCTAATTGCCCTCAATCCTCACACACACATAAATGAAAGCATGAACTCAAGGGGGGAACGGGCCTGCCCGGGTACCCCCTGCTGGAAAGGGGCAGAGCCTGGCTTTGAACTCTGATGCACGTGCTTGGCTCCCAAGCACACTCTTGGTTGCGTCCTGGGATGCCAGAGCTTGCTGATTGAAAGGCTTATGCTGGACGCTGAAGACACACAGGAAACATCACCTCCAGCCTCTGGGACCCAGGGGCAGGGGCTGGGGTGAGGGTACCGACAGTGTGCTTGTGCCTTGACACATTATCACCAGAGCCAAGAAGGAGGCGGTGTGAATGGATCTGGGGCTGAGTCCCGCATGTGTCTCGATGCTGGGACTCGGGGCCAGCAGGTGGTCAATGGACGTCTCGGGGTCCCCCCCAGCTGCAGGTGGCTCAAATGCGCATCGAGTACCTGGAGCAGTCCACCGTGGACCGAGCCATTGTCAGCAGGCAGGAGGCGGTCATCTGTGACCTGGAGAACAAGACGGAGTTCCAGAAAGTGCAGATTAAGAGATTTGAGGTATTTGTGGACATGTAAATATTACTCAGGCCGAGAGAAGTGGGGCTTTTGTGTAAGCTCTGTCTGTCCTCCCATCATCCCTCCACCTGCTCATGTCTTTCTCTGGATCCATATTCCTTCTCTATCTCCCATCCGTGTTCCCTCCCCGCCGACTCCTCCTTTCTGCCTGCTTTCGACCGCACGGTCCCACAAGTACCTATCCATCCAGCCTACCCACCTCCATCCGTCTCCATCCACCTTCGTCCACCTCCGTCCTCCTCTGTCCACCTCCATCCATGGCCATGTGCCATCACTCCATCCATCTTCCCCTTCTGTCTCTTCTTCCTTCCTTTCTCAAGTTTCTTCTCTTCCTCTGATCTTTCCCTTGCTTCAGACCTTGACCCCTCTGTCTGTCCACGTTTTTAACCGTGAAGCCAGTTCTGCCCGTCTCCATTCACCCACTCATGCACTTATGCACGCAAGGGAGGAGGCAGATGTACAAAAGAGCAGATGCTGCGTTCCAGAAACATTGAGTTTTGTAGGAGATGTGGGTGAAATATGTACATAAAGACCCACAGTATGGAGAGAAGGCTGGGAGGTTTGGGAGATGGAGGTCTTTTCAAGCTTGGGTATCAGGGAGGCCTCCAGGAGGAGGTGGCATGGCAGCTGGACCTTGAGAAGAGCAGGTAAGATATAGATGGGCTGGGGCGGGGTTCAATGATTACAATGACCTTTAGCTCTGCGGGCCAGTGACACAAGCCACCGCCAGTGGGCGTCACCACTGTCAAAGCTATTTCTCATTAGCCACTCCCCTGGAAGTTCGCTGCAGCCCCGTGGCGCAGGTAGGATTGGCCCCACCGAATGAACTACAAGATGTCCGCAGAGAGGTCAAGTGACCTGCCCAAGATTCAGCTGAGTAATGTCAGGGACACGAGTAGATGGACCCTGTTCCCTCGGCCCTGGTCACAGGCTGTAATTTCTCTGCAGTTGGCTGGCTTAGCCACGGGATGATGGTGCACCTAGAAATGGGAGGCTGCATTCCTCACTTGGAAACATTCTCCCAATCCCCTGTTGGGCATTTTGTCTCTAAGAAGGATGCTTTATAGCAAGAACAGAGAAAGATTCTTCTTTGCCTTGACGCTTAGTGCTTCTTAGAATTGCTCAAGGGATCCCTCAAGGCATAATTGTCTCCGCAGATCACCATGGAACTTTAATCTACTGCATTTTAAGTGTGCATAATGTTGGGCTCGATCAGATTTTTTGTTTGTTATTTTAGCTCAATTCTAGCATAGTCAAGTGATAGCAGAGAAGAAAATAAAATTACTATTACAAAAAAAAAAAAAAACCAAAAACCTCTCAGTGGCAGATTCTATATCCAAATTCTCTTTCGCCCCTCTGCCATCATGACTTACATGTAGTAGAATCCCGGGTCCTTGAGATGAGGTGCCTTGGGGACACCGTTTGAGAACTGCTCTTCTTCCTTTTAACCTCCCTGCTGCCCTTTGAAATTGTTGCTAAACTCCATTTGAAAGGCGAAGGGCAATTGAATAGTAAAGCTTTTCTTTTAGACCATTATTCAGTCTCTGATCTGGAGAGGGGCTCAGAGTCTTGAGCAAGGGCCTGAAATATTCATGCGGGCTCAGTTTTAGGTCAACACTCGAGTATTTGCCCATCAGAATCGATTGGCTCCGGGCTTGTTGGCCAACTAATGAATTCTGCAGAACAGCACTTGGGTTTGTTTTCTGTAGCAATCGTGATGTCCACAGCTCCTTTCCCTCTACGGTTTCCTTGTGTCCTCTTGGCTTCTCCCCCCAGAAAAGGGAAAATGCCATAGAACGTTAGAGCTGAGGCTCCTTTATGGAAGATTATCTGATCAAACCTCCTCGTTTTACAAATCGGGAACCCAAAACCCATGCTGGGGAAGGGGTTGATTTCCCCACATGGTGTGCTCCCCAATGCACAGCTTCATAAAATGATGAGGGCTGCTATAAATATTCATAAATCCCAGTGCTTATCTAGAATGTTCGGTGTGCCAGGCATGGAGCTAAGCCTTCTGCGGAACTTAACATTTTCAATTCTGACAGCGTCTGGGGGTCATCGATGCTATCATCATCCCTGTCTCTCAGAGAGGTTAAATAACCTGCCCAAGGTCACACAGCCAGGAAGAGGTAGTGGTGAGGCTCGAACCTAGAGCATATTCAAAGCCAGGGTGCCCATCTGTATGGTTGGCTGCCTCTCGGTCTGGCCGTTATCATTGGCTAGGTTTTTACAGTATTCTTCATTTCTGTACCAGAAATCAGGATCACCATCCTGATGACCTTATGCAAATGCACAGAGACTCAGCGCGGGATTTTTCTGCCAGGAGCCCCCTGTCTCCTGCCCCTGGCCTCTAATAACAAGACGGATGTGTGCTCTCCGCTCCGACTCCAGGTCCTGGTGATCCGGCTTCGCGACAGTATTATCAAGATGGGCGAGGAGCTCACGCAGGCGGTCAAGTCCGAGTCCCAGCAACGCGAGAGCAGCCAGTATTACCAGCGGCGCCTGGAGGAGCTGAAGGCGGACATGGAAGAGCTCGTGCAGCGGGAGGCCGAGGCCAGCCGCAGGTGCATGGAGCTGGTAAGTGCTGTCCCCAACGCTGGGGCTCATCTGATGGAGGATTTCTGAATGGGAGCCTCCTGCGGGGCTGCTCTCTGGGGCCTTTGGGAAGCAGGGAGAAACCAGAAGGGGATGGGCAGAGAAACGATGCTGCCATTGGCTGCAGAGTCTGGGGGCGGGCCCAAAGTGGACCAATGGCATTCACTGCTGCCGGATGGCTGCCCAGCACGTGTGCATTTCAGATTACAAACTTCATTTTCCTGCCTCATGCATCTCTCCAAAGGCAGGGCAGTCTCGTGGGAAGAGGAAGGAACCAACGCTGATTAAATGTGCACCTTGCATGGGGTCTTACCATCCGTATCGTAAAATCCCCTTAACAACCCTGTAAAGTCAGAATACTGTCCCCATTTTAGAGATGGGGAAACTGAGGCAAGGGCCATCAACATACCAAATTGAGGCTCAGAGTGGTACATTCACTTGCCCAAGGCTACACACTAGGAAGAATTTGAACCCAGGCCAGTCCAACTCTGTAATCTGTGCTTTTATCGACTGAGCCATGCTTTGTTCCCTCACGTGGTCCAGGCAACACTTAAAAATCTGTTTCCCATCAGGACAGGGAAAAAAAAAGTAAAATAATTAAAAAAAATAAAGAAAATATAGAGTTTGACATTTTACTACATTTCATAGGGAAGAAAAAGGCAGGAAAAAGATAAAAATGTGTTTCCTGTCCAGTGGGAAGGTCTCCCCCATCACACACTGTATTTTTCTGAGGACAGTTTCCTGCAGGGATCACAGGGCCTCTGAGAGAGCTGGCTCCTCCTTTTCCCCCGTGAGGTCCGATATCCCTGAGACTCCAGGTTTCTGCTTCCGTGACCTGGGAGACATCTGTCACCCCCTTTGCCCACCACCAGAGAACCTTCACTGAGACAATCCAGCACCCACCAAGGCATGGCCAGAAGGTCTCTAAATCACAGTCTTTCTCTCCTTCCCGCCCTGTCCACTCTGGTTTTGTGACGGGTCTCACCAACTTGTCTGCCTGCAGCAAGTGTAATTCTCGGGCCACTGCCTGCCACAGCCAGGGCCCCTCTCATCAGCTTTGCCCTTGACAAGCCATCAGCGTAGCTGTCGTGTGGGGGGAGGTGAGGCTCTGCACAGAGACCAGGTTCCCAGACAAAGTCCAAGTGCCATGACTGGCAGTTTCTCCACCTCCCATGGCTAGGGAGAGAGAAAGGCTCTTTCCTTCAGTTGACAGGATGACTTCCTCATTCACCAGCCCTGTTTCTCATGCAGCCGAGGTCCCCTCCCACCCGCTTTGGCTGGGAGCGAGAGAACATCCCAGCCCGTCTCCTCTGATGTCTTCTTTAACTGGCCAGACACCCAGGCGTGCCGGCCAGATCAAGCAGTGGCTTTTTCTTCTTTTCTTTGTTCTTTTCTCCCTCTCTCTCCTCTCCTTCCTCCCCTTCTCCCTTTCCTTTCCTATCCCCACATCCAGGGACAGGTTAAGATCTTTAAAGGCCCTGAAATACTGAAAAGATTATAGAGCAACCCCCATATAGGAATCAAAAGAAAAACAAAAAAACTATAAAACACAAAGCTTGTGTGTATGCTGACACAAAACCTGCATCATTCTCTGCTTTGATTGCAAGATGCTGCAAAAGTTTACTGAGACTGAAATCTTCCCTTTATTTTGGCACATCTGTGCTTGTGTGGTGTAGTTTCTAGGGTTGCCTTAACAAGGTAACACAAACTGGGTGGCTTAAAGCAACAGAAATTTATTCTCTCACAGAATAAATTTGACTGAAGGTCAGGAGTCTGAAACCAAGGTGTGGGCAGTGCCACCCTCCCACCGAAGGCTCCACAGGGGCGAATCCTTCTCTGTCTTTCCAAATTCTGGGGGCTCCAGGCATTCCTTGGCTTGTGGTCACATCTCTCCAGTGTCTCCCTTTGTTACATATAGTTGTCATCTCTGCGTCTGTGTGTCTCAAATACCCCTCTGCCTTTTTCTTTTTTTTTTTTTTTTTAAGATTTTATTTATTTATTTGACAGAGATAGAGACAGCCAGCGAGAGAGGGAACACAAGCAGGGGGAGTGGGAGAGGCAGAAGCAGGCTCATAGCAGAGAAGCCTGATGTGGGGCTCGATCCCATAACGCCGGGATCACACCCTGAGCTGAAGGCAGACGCTTTAACCGCTGTGCCACCCAGGTGCCCCCCCCCCCCGCCTTTTTCTTATAAGGGCACCTATGATTGAATTTCAGGGTTCACGCTGAATCCAGGTGGATTTTATCTTGAGAGCCTTACCTTAATTATATCCATTAAGACACTTTTTTTTTTTCCAAATAAGGTCACATTGACAGGTTCTAGGAGGCTTTTTGGTTTTAGGGACCACCCTTCAACCCACTGCAACAAAGGAGGGCATGTTCCTGCCTAGCTGGTGTTCGGCAATGGCCACGCACCTCTTGTTTCTTCGGTGACTTTGTGGATTAGAAAGGCTCAGAGGGTCAACGTCAGGCTGGCCGACCCTTCCTGATAGTGTATATCCCACACTCGCCAACCTATTTGCCCTCAAATACACCCCTTGCCTATGGGCCTGGGATATTTCCACTGGGAGAAGAGAGGATGGCCTTTTCTCGTATGATTTATTCACTCATTCATTCATCAGTTGTTTGTTCAACACCAACTATGGGCATGGCGCAGGGGTGGGCATTGGTGGGGGGGGTGGCAAGGAATCATAAAGCCCCGCTTTGTAGAAGCTCGCAGCGTGGACCAAATGCAGCTCAGTGGGAGCACCCCATTGCTGAGCCCCCCGCCCCCCGCCATCCATGTGGCATCCTGGTACTTCCCCAGGCTTCTCGGGTGGGATCTCACCTCTCCAGGTTCACGTCCATGCCACCAATCAGCTTCCTCCATCCCCTACAAGACAAGAGGACAGCCACTCCATGCCATGTGCTCTTTAATAAATTTTACCAAAAGCCTGCAAGGCAGTCAGCATTCTGGTCCTTTCTTTCGTGAGCTGTGTATCCTCAGTTTTTCCCATGGGCCATGACCGGTGCTCAGTGCTGGGGATCCATCAGGAAAGAAGACACATCTTTGCCCTCAAGGAGCTCACGCCGAATGGAGAGATATTGCAAAGGCCGTTATTGGTGTATTTTATACATTTCTCTGTGATGGGTGCTCAGAGCATTCGCAGACAAGCAAGGTGTCTGTGCAGCAGGGTTTGGGGGATTTTAGAAGACCAGCTGACACCACGGCCACTGTCGTCACTAGCCATTTCTTTGAGTAAAGCATTGTCCCTTTCACTTTCCATGTTTTAAGTTCAAATCTCCCTGGGAGGGATAGGATGAATTTTCTAACTCCCCATTCTAAGCATGCGTGCGTTCATTCGTTCGTTCGTTCATTCATTCATTCATTCATTCATTGCTTAGGCCCTTGGCAGACGTGGTTTTCTTTCACGTTGATACCCAGCCCAGCAGGTAGGGGATGTGGAGGGGCAGACACATGAGGGGCTTGGCCCAGGGTTGCAGCTTTGGGAGTGGCGGAGGTGAGATGGGCGACCCCATGTGTCCAGCTCTCAAGCTGTCACCGTGACACCACGCTGCCCTTTCAGCCCAATCCTGCTGAAAAATGGCTCTGTTGTGGGAGACCCCAGAAAAGATCCCACCTGCCGGGCCCCAATGAGAAGCGGGAAGGATGTTGATGGATCTCCCTTTCGCGTTCCCTTCCGCCTGTCCCAGACTGCGCCATTTGTCACTGTTGGTGTTGGTTTAAAGGGCTGCGAGTTGTTTCGTGTGAATGATTTACACCCCTCGCTGGCGCACTGGCGCGGTCAGGATCAGGATCAATTACCCCGCCGATGGAACTTCTCTTCCCGGAAAAAAGAAAAATGAGGTTTTGCCATTAATTTTAGTAAATGTACTATTCCTGGCGACTCCAGGAGCCATTATGGAGAAAAAGAATATTCTGGCTCTAAATCATTCAAGTCCCTTTGTCATGGGAGTGATGAGAGAGCTCACCCGTGCATTTATGTCCTGTCGTCTTTCAGTAGCTACAGAGCCCAGGGGAAACCACCGCAGCCCCAGGACAGGGTAACCGAGGGAGGTCAAGGGCAGCTGCAAGGGCTGATGACGACAGGAAGCCTTACCCTCTGCCTGCTTTCCGCCGGATACATCCGATCTGGAGGCCGACCCTGTTGGGTTTACCCTCCAGCACCTTGGCCTGACTCCCTACCCTCAACGTTCCCCCGAGCCAAGTGTCTTTTTCAAGAGCTTCCCAGGCCTTGAAAAATGTAGATTGGACTTCTGCTTACTCGTAGCACACCACCCAGTGACCCAGGCTAGAAATCCCAGTGGCCTGTCTCTCTCTGGCTCACACAGATTAATGGGCAGCTCTGCTGTTTTACCCTATTTGGGGGTATTTTAAAAATCCATCCCTCCTATCCTCCCATCCTTGCTTCCTCTGTCTTTAATTAAGACCCATCCTCTCTGGTTTGGGGCTCTACATTTACCTTCCAACTTGTCTCCCCACTCTCCCTCCACTCTGGCTCTTCCTTGCAGAAGATCTTTCCAGAAAGGACACGTCTTACTGGGTTACTCTTCTTGCTAAGAAATCTTCCATGGCTCCCCACTGCCTTCAGAACTACATCCCGGCTCCTTCCCAGAACCTCTGAGATCTAGCCCCTGTAGATCCTTCTGCCTTTGGTTGCCTGCCTCTTATCACCTTGCATGTTCTACTCAAGCATGAAAGGACCCAACACCGTGTTGTTTCTTGACTCACCGTCTTTGTTCCCATGCATCCCTCTGCCTGCCTACTCAACCTTCAAACTCAAGTCAGGTCCCACCTCCAGGAAGTCCTTACTGTTATCCCACCCCTTACTAGGTGAAGCACCTCCTTTGTCTTCCCACCTCCCCCTGTGTTCACCCCATCATGCAGACATGAATGGCCCAGCAGGAACTGTGCCTTTGGAGATCTCAAGATCAAGAGGAGGAGATGCAGGTGCCCCTAACTGATTCTGATACAAAATGGGACGTGTGGGCAGAGGAGGAAGTGGGTTGGTGTAACCAGGAGACGTGGAGAAGAGCACATGGAGGTTGCATCACATGGGTGTCTTGAATGATGAGGCAGTATTGGCGAGCAACTTGGGGGGAGTGGTTGTTCGATCCTGTTCATCGTGGCCTCTTCACACCTGCGTTCAGCAAGTGTCTAGTGAATGCCTGCTGTGTGTTAGGCAATGTCCGGGTTTCCAGGAGGGCAGAGACACACCACAGACGGGAACATAAATGCCAACTTTTCACCTCCCCTTCCTCTCTTTTCCTTCTCTCTCATTGCAGCTCCTCCGCTGAATGCCAGCCGCAGAATCCCTTCCTCACACCCCACACCTGCTCTCCCCTGCTGCTGCCCTGGCCCTTCCTCAGCTCCCACCTGTCTGTCACCTGTGTAGGTGCAGACATGTCACCTCTTTTTCTCTTTTTCTCTCTCACTCCCCCAAATCGCTTTGACCCATGTGTGTGGGTGGAGCGAGGATGCATAGCTCCTTGGGGTCACAGTAACAAATTACCAAACACTGGTTGTCTTAAAACAATGTAAATTTACCATTTCACAGCTCTGGGGGCCAGAGTCAGAAATCAAGGTGTCTGCAGGCTCCCTCTGAAGGCCCTAGGGGAGAATGTTTTCTTCCTCATACAATTTCTGGTGGCTCCTGGTGGCTCAAATTGGCTGTGGCAGCATAACTTGAATGTCTGCCTCCGTGTCCACACGGACTTCTTTCCCTTCTCTGCCTCTATGTCCTCTGTTGTTCTTATAAGAACACCTGTCATTGGATTTAGGACCCACCCTAATCCCGTATGACCTCATCTTGACTAATCACATCTGCAAAAACCCTGTTTGCAAAAAAACCCAACCAAACAAACAAAAAAACCAAAGTCATGTTCTGAGGTTCCCAGGGAATATGAATTTTGGGGAGACACTCTTCAGCTCCCTTACAGGGCCGTAGAAAGAGCACTGGACTTGGAGCCAGAGAGCTTGGGCAGCTAAGTTAACATGGCAGGACCTCAGTTTCACCATCTATACAATGGGAAGGGGTGGATATAATGCAGCCAATCTCATTGGGTGGCAGTGAGGATCCAATGGGATGATTTACCTGAAAGTGCCCAGTGATAGCACACAGTAGGGACTTAATAGATATCACACTGTTTTCTTTCTCCTTTCATCTCTCACTCCTCCTCTGACTCTGATTCTTCTTCTACTTAAACTTTATCCTAAATTCACTGGCTCCACTTCCCCATTCCATCCCATGCCCATGATGGTTGGTGGTAGTGATGTTGGGGGTAATTAGTGCTTGTATATCACTTATTGTGTGCTGGGCCTTGGGCTAAGCATTTACATGGGTTCTCTCATTCCAACCTCTCCTTTTGAGCAAATTATCCCCATTTTACCAATGAAGGAACTAAGAGCCAGACAGCCTAAGCAACTTCTCCAAAGTCACATTCCCAGCAAGTTGTAGAATTTGAGCCCAGGTCTGACCAACTCAAACCTCTTCTCCTACTCAGTAAGTTTTAAACACTAAGTATCTCCTCATTTGCGTATTTTTCTTAATTGAGTCGTAAAAAGTAATATTGATTCTGATTCTGTAGTATAGGCTTTATCGACTTTGGGTGTTGGATAATTGTCTATTGGGGGGCTGGCTTGTGCCTTGTAGGATATTTCGCAGCCTCCCTGGCTTCTACCCACTAGATGCCGGAACAGCCCCCTCCCCAACTCCAAGTCCTCACAATCAGAAATCTCTCCAGACATTGACAAAGGTGCCCTGGGAAGCAAAAGCATCCCCACTGAGATCACTGCTCTCACGTGACCCTCACGGTAACTACATGACCCTCACGGTAACTCTAAAGGCAAGGCTCATGGTACTCCCCACTTTACAGGTGACCCAACAGGCTTAGGAGGGGTGATGTGATGTAGCCAGGGTCACAGAAAATCTGGGGGAGGGGGCTTGCACATCAGGAGGAGAGGAATTCAAGGAGAGGAGGAGGAGGGCAGCTTCACTCCCTACACTCAAAGGGAAAAGACAGGAGTGATGCCAGTAAAACCCAGTCCCAACTTTAGGCCCACCCTGGAGGCGACTTCACAACAGAACCGAATTCTGAGTGGAATGGAAGGCCTTGCTGCAGACTGCGTACTTTTAATAATGTTTAAATAAAACATGGGAGCATGGGTGTGATCTCCTCACCGAGCCTGGCTTGTCAGCCGCCCAGGCAAAATCATAAATAGTTAATAGACAACCACTTACAGCTCTACTTCTGTTAAATCCAGCATCAATTATATATGGCCCATGAATTATTGATTGGGTGTTACTTGGGGGTGTATTTTCCACCTTTGGGGTGGTGGGGAGGGAAAAGAAGATGAGGCCTGAAACAGATGATGGGCTAGCCATGTGGGTCTTGGCTCTCTTCAGAACTTGGGGGAGGCGTTTTCCCTGCTCCCCATAAGGAGGAGACCTCCCCTTGATGTCACTGAGAGGTTGGAGTGAATTTGGATCTGGGACGGCGCTCCCAGGAGAAAAGCTTGGGCCAGTCGTGAGCTTGTAAGAGTTTAACAACGAGCTTTCCAGAGTAGGTGAGTCCCGGTGTGTCATGTTCTCAAATCTCCCACCAGGGCTGATTGCAAGCTAACAACATGATGTCACTGAACGCGGAATTGGGAGGCCACCCTCCATGTAGGATAGAGACCCGACACTTGAAAAGCACGGATGATAGTAAAACGGTGCTAAAATAATTAGGAAGCAATGCATTTTGAGTATGTGGTTACTTTTGTTTTTAATATGATTTATTGACATAAGTTTGTACCGTTTAATTCTTAATGGTAGTCGTGTTGAACAACCGGCCTGCAAAGTTCTGGAAAATTCAGCAGCGGGCTTGTGCACACTGGTAGGAGCCCCTTCCAACACATGAGTTGCTTGGAGTCTCCTTGGGCTGGGGTCACCATGTCCCAATTAGGAGGTCGTGGAGTCGAGTGGAAAGAGGGTAGCTTTGGAGTCCAAAGGATCTTAAATCAAATCACATCATTCATGGACTCTTTTAAGCGAAATGACTTTACCGTCAGAACTCTGTCATCGGAAGGACTTCCCTGGCCTCATATATCAAATGGGTCTGATCCCGTCTACTCTCTTCTGAGTGGTTCGCCCCATGTTTAGCTCCTCGGTCATGCCAGCTCCTTCGTCTTTCCCTCTTGTCCACCACTTCCTGTTGCCTCCTCCTGTCTTCTGACAATCTGACCATATCTGGTAAGGGCCTTTAGTTTTCACGTTCGTTCTTGTTTTCTCTTGTTGGGTTTCTTGGCCACCCGAAGACTCCTATTTCCAAACTGTAGTTGGGAACACAGCCCCCTCCCACCACTTCGCCTGGAGGCGTTCACCAAAGCCCAAGTTAAGGGTTTCCTTTAAAAAACAAAAACAACAATAATGAAAACTCTCTGGTGTTTTCCTCCTGCAAATGACTGTGAACTTCAGAGCATAAAGATGAATTATTTTGGCTGGGAACTGAAGTATTTAAAAAGGCATTCCATATGGAGGGCATTCGGGGCCATGAGCAGGGTGTAAATAATAGCTTTTATGGCTCTCCTGACGGGGAGATAGCTCTCCTAATTACCGTCCCGTTATCTCAGCGTGATCCAAAATGGCCCGACACGTTTATAAACTCCGCGTTCAGACTGCTTCGCTTCCACCCATCATGGGCTCCTGCATTCTCGGTGAGGTGGCAGGGGAGATGTGGGTGTTTCTATCACTGCCCCCTTCCGGGCACCACGGGCTCCTGTCTGTCTCCCCACAAAGGTTTCTCTACAAAAGAAACTTGGTCCTGAAAAGAATGTGAGACCCCATGCCACTAGCCTCAGACACGTTTCTGGGACGGAATTTTTCCAAGCTATCTTTATCCCAAACGATGAATGTGCTTGTCTCAGTTCAAGAGGTGGTATCGTCTAATGAAATGAGTTTCTTTGCGTCTGCCTCTGAGATGAGATATCTTGATAATAAAATCTATTACCGAAAGCCTACCTAGGAATAATTGGGTCTATTACTCCCTGACTTGTGGCTTTGTTTCTGCATTGAGAACAGGCTCTCCTGTAATTAATCAGAATTTAAAGTTGCTAATACCAATTACAAATAATGCATCGAGTGTTGACATGGTGAACAGAAGAGTGGATACTAATCTTGTCCCCTGAGACTTCGCCGATTGAACTTTTGTCACTTCAAGACTTGCCGGAAATTAGAGTAACTTAACTGCGCAAAGTTAATTATGTTAAAAAGGAAGGGGGGCCAGGTATTGATCGAATGTTGCAGGTGTACATTAAATTATTCAAATAGATCCAATTCAAATTGGTTAGATGAGATTATGCTTCACTTAATTGCATGTCAGAGAGGCCCGGGAAGGTTAATCTTCACGATCGAAAGCAGGATCATTGGCACGGTTAGACAACTTCAGAAGATAGTGGTCCCAAGGAAATCGAGGGGGCCCCAGATCAGACTCGATGTTCTGATTCCAAACAGTGATTTGGTTCGAAGGTGATTCGTCTCTTTAGGGTGCCCTTTTTTTTTTTATTTTGCCTGAGCTTAAATAATGAGAAGACAGAAGGAGACCTCAGAACTTGAGGAAGACCAAGAAGTGGGAAAGAAAATGGTTTTTCCTGGGAGAATTGGCTGGTTTGGAATTGCAAGTGTAACGTAGCAGGAAGGGATGAGCAGACTGGTCTAAATTATGGCACTTCTGGTTGTGAGTGACAAACAGAATTCTAATTGGCTTAAGTGAAAGGGAATGTATTGGTTCATTGAATGGAAAAGTCTAGTGACCTCTGATTTCAGGTCCAGTGGCATTCAGGGGCTCAGATGATGTTGACGGGCAGAATGCAGTGTGTTAGGGCCAACTCGCACCAGCTCGCCAGAGCTAATTGTGCCCATCTTTTCCTAACTGTGTGCTTGAAGATGTCACGTTGGAAAATTAACGTTAGCGAGTGAAGGAGAATTTATACCATGGAAATTGGCAAATGCTCCAGACCAGACCTCCTCCCTTTCCCCCGCCCCCGGCCAGTTTTAAATATTTACCAGGACACCACTGGCTGGACACCACCACCACCTCCTCTCCATCCCCATTCTCAAGTAGGCTTTTCCTTCCCAGGAGCAGCAGTCAGGCTGAAAAATGATCAGCAAATCAACCTCAGTGATAAGAGGGTCCCTTGTACCCAACAGCTCAGACAGTAGTCCCAAAATGGAATCTCACTGATTCTGGTGCTCCTGGTTTGGGGTCCCTGCCCATCCCTAAAGCGAGCACCAGGACGGGAAGTGTGCAGTCCCTGGTTGGATGGTTCTGGGAGATGTGCCCAGCACTGCATCCGGGGGGTAGAGTTAGCCCCATCCTAACCATGCCGATGGAGAGTAGGGGAAGAATAGCTCCCCCAAGGAAAACCAGAAGGACGGGAAATGGATTCCAGAGAGAAGTCCTTGGAGGCCCACTGCAGAGGCCGTGTCTGTGTGCCTTGACCCTCACCGGCTTTCTTCTGCTCTGCGCCAGGTTCTTTTTATGTTTTCTCTTCTCTACTTATTCTCTTATCCCTCCCTCGACTTCTCTCCCCTTTCTGTTTTACATCTTTTCTGTGACTCCTGCAGCTGGGAAGTCCCATAAGTAGGACAGATCAAAGAAAGGGGAGAGGAGGCCAGAAGGGGGCAGCCTGATTTTCCTTTCTGGCTCCCCAAGGGAGCAGCTTCTGTAATGGGAGGAGCCTGCCTGGAAGCCAGGAGGCCTGGATTCATGAGCCCTACTCATGCCTCCTACTGGCTGTGTGACCTGGGGGCATGCCTCTCCCTGAGCGGGGGTTTCTCTCCCCCCTACCCCCCCGTAAAATGGATCGGATCATCTCTAAAAGACCTTTCTGCTGAGACGGTGTGCAAGGCTAGAATTCAGTGGTCATGGATGGGCGAGCTGTGGGTCGGTCACGGTGGCAGCCTCATCTCTAAGGAGCACGTCCCTGCACCCCAAGACCTCTGCAGAGGGTCGCAGCATCTCAAACTGGAAGCTCTTTAGGCTCCTTTATCTCATCGGAGACTTCTCCAGCCTCAGACTCAGAGCAGTGGAAATCCCATCTCTGGTTAAGCAAACTGCAGTGCTGAGAAATTCCTACCTCCGCAGGCGAGAGAATCCCTGTAGGTCCCTCCCTCTCTCTGGTGCCTTCCAGGTGGATTTTGTACCTACTGTGGATTCCAGATGTGGATTCCAGATGTGTCACCTTATCTCCAGGGGGGATGCAGAGAGGCACCCTCTTGCTTCTCTCAGCTGGGAGACAGCAAGTTGTTGTTAGCCAGAGAATACCACCTTGTTGTTTTTTAAATAGCCAACATCCCACCCCCTTTTAAATCCACAGCTGATGCAGATTTGTGGTAGACCAAGGCAGAGCCCTCCCATCAGGCTGCCCCCACTCTTACCCTGGCCCCTGAGGCCACACCACAGAACTCCGCCTGCTATCCCATGATCCAGAGCAGAGGTCAGCAAACTGCGATCCGTGGGCCAAATCTGGCCTGTCTTCTGTTTTTGTTTTGTTTTGCAAATAACGTTTTATTAGAACATAGTCACAGCTATTTATGTATTGTCTATGGCTGCTTTCACACTCCAATGGCCGAGGTGACTGTGACGGAGACCACTTAGCTCATAAAACCTCAAATATTTATTATCTGGCCCTTTACAGAAAAAAAAAAGTGCTCACCTTTGCCCTGGAACATTGCTGGGCACATATGAGGCATGAAAAAGAAATGCATGTTGAGTGAAGAAAGAGCTTGACAGCAGGGCAAGATACGGAAGTAAGGAGACCTAGATGCAAATCTCAGTTCCATCATTTCCCTCCTGTGTGACGTTGGTCAAGATACTCACCTTCTCTGTGTCTCTATTATCTTATAAAATGGGGATAGTCACTACGACTCCTTCACAACATTGTAGGGAAGATTTAATGAGACAATGTGTTTAAATGCTTGTCATGATGGCCGATGCAAAGCAAACTTACTGTCATTGTCACGAACATTGTCGTAGTCCATTTGGGCCACTATAACAAAATATTACAGACTAGGTGGCATTCAGCCAGCAGAAATTAGTGCTGACAGTACTAGAGGCTGGAAGTTCAAGATCAAGGCATCGGCACGGTCGTGTTTTAGTAAGGGCCCTCTTCCGAGTTTGTAACTGACACCTTGTTGTGTCCTCACATGGCAAAGGGGTTAGGGAGCTCTCTGGAGCCTCTTTTATAAAAGCACTAATTCCACTCCTGACCTAATCACCTCCTAAAGCCCCACCTACTAATACCTTCACCTTGGGGGTTAGGCTTTCATCATAAGAATTTGGGGTCAGGGAGACACAAACATGCAGACCATAGCAATTATCATCACTGCTACCATCATCACCATCCACCATCATTATCATCATAATCATCATCATCTTTGTCGCTATCACTAACCACCCTCACCTCATCATCATTACCACCACCACTACCATCCCCCCATTATCATCAACATCACAGCCACCATCATTTACCATTATCATCATGATCCTCGTCACCTCTACCACTACTGTCATCATGTTCCCAGTCATCATCACCACTGCCATTATCATTGTCACCACCATCATGACCGTCATCATCACCACCACCACCATCATCACCACCACCTTTATAATCACCACCATCATGACCGTCATCATCACCACCATCACCACCATTATTATCACCACCATAATGGCCATTACCACCAACACCATCATCATCATCATCATCATGACCTCATCACCACCATGACCACCATCATCATCATCATCACAAGAATGAGACCCAGAGCAGACAGCACCAAAGACTCTTCGAGAGCAGGCCAACTCCGAGTTCCAGAGCAGAGGTAGAAGCCTAGGCCAGTGGTTGGATCATTTCCAGTTTGACAATTCTGGAAACTTGTCCCCCGTTTGCTGTCCTCCCTTGTAACCCATGGGTTCACAGATGCCTCCTTATTTGTGTTCACTGTCCTGGGCACTGGCTTCATTGGAATTCTGCCCTTTCCCCAGCCTTGCCTTGGCTGCATTCCAGGTAAATGACGTGGAGCCCATCCTGCCGCTAGTCACCTCTGCCACCCGCTCAGATAATTAGAATCAACACATCCATTTCCCTAACGGCATTCTCATCTCCCCCCCTAAAAGTTTTCAAATAGAAAAAGAAAGGCAAAAACAAGCTACATCTGTCCTTGTTTAGGCAATTTGCAGCTCTCCGCAGCTGACATCCACCCAGCTGGGCGGCAGAGCTAGGTTTCCCGTATGTTTTTGGTGGGAGATGACGTGGTTGATGCTGTTATTAAGCTTGGCAGTGATTTGGAGACAAAGCGTCCTGCTGGAGAGAGGCTTATAAACAAATACTCAGGGGGAATCCTTTAGGCTCCAGCCTTTGTGAGCTCATGGCTAGTGGGTGGGGAGGAAAAAAGAAGACTAATGTCACTTCTCAGCAAACAAAAGGAAAGGAATTCAGGAAATAAGAGGCTTTCGCCTCTTCCCAAGAGCCTGGCAAAACCTCCCGAGCTTGTGCCCAGGTAGCAATTAGATGCTCTTTGCCAGGGATCAGCAAATGTTTTCTGTAAAGGGCCAGGGAGTAAATATTTTAGACTTTGCAGCCTATACTCTTTGTCACAAAACTCTGCATATCATTGCTTATAAGCAGCCATAAACAATACACAAATGAATGAGCATGTGTGTTCCAATAAAACTTTATTTAAAAACAAACAAACAATGGGCCAGATTTGGCCCTCAGACTGTGGTTTGCTAACTCCTGTTCTAAGCCCTATTGGAAGGAAAAGTGGAATAGGAGACGGATGGCAGGTTTAGATTTAAATTCTGGTTCTAGCCTTTCTAGTCTATGTCTGGGCCATGTCACCTGTCTTCTCTGAGTCTCGGCTTCCTCATCTGTAAAATGGGTTACAAGGTAGTCAGGAGATTAAACAGTGTCTTGCGCATTTTTAAGGTCAATAAATAATAAGTTTCCTTAGTATCCGCTTCCTCACCCCTGCTAAAAAACGTGTGGGAGTAAAGAAGCCTGCCAGAAGGCTTTGCTTTGGCCCCAGCCATAGCGATGGGTGTGTGACATACATCTTTCTGTAGCTCATTTGAAAGTGTATCTGCTCCGGGTTTCCCAAGGATGGTCCTGCCATCATCTCTTTCCACCAGAGCCCTCCCACCCCAAAATGCCTTCCCTGGCTCATCCTACCCCTTGTTCATCATAAAGCTCTGCCCTGGCTGGAAAACCCCAAGTGTACAGATCAACAGTCTGTGTAGACACTTCTGTTGTTAGAGGGCGTGGTTCATGTTGTGGGTCAATGTCAGGCCGTCTTGAAAGACTGCGAGTCAAGGATCCTGCATTTCGAGTCTCATAATTATGTTTGCATTTTAACTGGTAGGACTTTCAGAAGGGATCTTTGGGAGAATTCTGACGTTTGTGTGATGATGCCAATAGTTAAGACGTACTTAACCAGAGGGGGAAGAAGGATTGCTCTTCATAGAAAAAGTATAAACAGAACCTGGACTTGTAATCCCATGGTTTGTTGTTGTTGTTGTTTATTCCGTTATGGATTTTAGCTGGAGGTTGATTTTTTTTTTTTTTAAGATTTTATTTATTTAAGAGAGAGAGTAAGCATGATGGTAGAGGGAGATGGAAAGAAAGAAGCAGGCAGGGAGCCTGATCCAGGGCTCGATCCCAGGACTTCAGGATCATGACCTGAGCTGAAGGCAGATGCTTAACCAACTGAGCCCCCCAGGTGCCCCTGGAGGTTGATTTTAAGTTGGGTTATATATAGTTCATAATTACTTATTGTTGTTTTTTTTTCCCACTGTTATTATTATCTATGTAACAGCTTACCTTTTTTACCTTATGTTAGTTAATCCTCCCAAATTACCGGGGATCTACTACCTGTTTTTCAAAGTGTGATTCACAGACCAGCAGCCATGGCTGCAGAAATGCAGGCTCCCAGACTCCACTCCACACCTTTGAGTGAGGACATGAATGTTAACAAGACTCTCAGGGGATGCGTGTGGATGCAGGAGTCCCGTAAACACTGCATTATGGCTATATTGCAGATCAGGAGACAGAGGCTGGTAGAGGTGAGAAACACTTGCTCCCAGCCACACTCTAACCACACAGTTGGCTACCCTATTTCACTTATGGTTCCCACCTCTGCACTAGGGATGTGGTTACTCTGCTTCTATATCCTTTTCCCCAGCTACACCATGTACTTCCTCCTGTCGGGCATTCCTTTGTCTTGACTCTGCCATTGTGAGGCCCAAAAGTTAACCACACACCCAGTCGGTGCTCACGTTTCTACTGCCCAGTTGCACTGACTCCATGAATCATTTGCATATGCAAAACCGAGAGCCTGCTATTTTAAAAACTGAGGGTGGGTCCTTCCAGTACTACTCAGTAGGGTTTCCTGGGCACATGTGCCCTTCAGTACTTTGAGTCTTTAGAATATAGAATAATGATACCTCTTGGAATGTTAGAATCATAGAAACTGAACCCAAGGGCTCTTAGACACTTGGAGTTTCTCTAGTTTTCTCTCCAGCAGTCAGGACAGGTGACGCACAGTGGTTTCTGTGCTTCTCAGATTCTTTTCTTTTTTTTTCTTTTTTTTTTTTTATTTTTGTAAAAGTAATCTCTATGCCCAATGTGGGGCTTGAACTCCCGACCCCGAGATCGAGAGTCGTGTGCTCCACCAACGGGGCCAGCCAGGTGCCCCTAGATTATCTTCTATCTCACTACAACCTATATGAAACCCCTGGAGTGGTGCTGTCCAATGTGGCAGCCGCCCGCTTCGTGGAGCTATTTAGATGTAAGTTAATTAAAATTAAATACAATTAGGAATTCAGCTGCTCACTGGCCACGAATCAAATGCTCACTAGCCACCTGTGGACGGCAGGTGTAATCTCACGCCAGCATAACCATTTGGTGTGTAACCTGAATTCTCCCCCTTTGTTTCCATCTTATTCTCAGTTCCTCCCAGGCTTCTTTCCCAGAGTGGAGCCACCCAGGCCACAAGCCACTTCCTTTCTGATTCCCTTTTTTACGCACTTCTGGCTCTTCCCATTGCCATAAGGGGGGGAGTGCAGTACACGCCCCGTATAGCCTCTGGGGGCTGTGGCTAACATGTTTCCCCGGTACTGGGGGAGAGTCAAAGAGCCACGTGCCTGCACTGAGAAGGACCAGTGACGCCTGCCTTCCAGTGCCGGCTGCCCCCGTGAGCCAAGCCCCTCCACGAGAAGCTCGAGCTGACCCTGAGTGCAGGGGCAGGCAGGATAGATGGAGCGGGCAAGAGCCGGTGGGCCCCAGCTACGAGCTGGATTTGATGAGGTGAGGCTGTTCCTCTGAGAGACACATGCCGCTGGGCCGTAACCTTGAGATGCGGAGGGCACGAGAGAGAGCGCACACCGCCCAGAAGTTGTTTTTCTTTCCCGCGGAGTCAATAAATGAATAAATGGACCATGAGTGGCCAAGTGGCTGATATAATTTCAGAGTCCATCAAAAGGAAGATCACAAAATTGTATGGAGGGAGCTTCCCCATCTCTGTGTTCCCCCGCTGGGAGCCCGGGCTTCCTGATGTTATAGTCTGGGAGGCTCTCACAGGAGGAGGGGGCAGTCTGGAAACATTTACTGCCTGTCTGCAACAGGGCAGGCACGGTGCAAAGTGCTTTCCATGCTCTCCACGATTTGTCTAATTAAAGCTGCACTTTCGACCTTATGAGAGAGGTACTATTTTTTCTCTATTTTACACAATTT
This sequence comes from Ursus americanus, assembly GCF_024610735.1. Taxonomy (NCBI): domain Eukaryota; kingdom Metazoa; phylum Chordata; class Mammalia; order Carnivora; family Ursidae; genus Ursus; species Ursus americanus. The sequence continues at coordinate 2,100,570 of NC_142156.1, forward strand.
TTTAAAAAAGCTTAGAGAGATAAAGTGACTTGCCCAAGGCTAAAAAGTAGGAAAGATGAACACTGGGCCATGTCATCAGTCTCCTGGACTCTGAAACGTAAGCTCCTGATTGCGATGCTGGCATTTCTCGAGCGAACGTTGCGGGTGCACACAGATCCCCTGGGAATGCGGTTAAAATGCAGATCCTGTGTCAGCAGGTCTGGGACAGGGCCTGAGCATCTGCATTCCTAACCAGCAACCACGTGATGCTGCCGGCCCAGGCACCTTCTTTGGGACGGCTGGCACTGTAATCATACTCTCGCCTTATCCCAGACCCCAAGCCACGGAAGGCGGAGGTTGATTTTTTCAAGATGAGGTCAGACAGCAGGAAGTGGTTTGTTCAGGATTCAAATTCCCATCTGTCTGATCCGGTGTCTGTGTCTTTTCTAAAATGTAGTCTCCTGTCTACCCTTTTGCCTTAAGCTTGGCTTTTCGCTGCATTGGATTTTGCCACTCAGGGAATATTTTGCAATATCCAGAGACATTTCTGATGGGCACAACTTGGGGACGGGGTGCTGCTGGTGTCTACTGGGTATTCATCCTGAAATGCATAGAACAGCCACCTTCCCGGCACCCCTAGCAAGGAATGATCTCCCTCCCCAAGTCCATGGCGATTGTCAATTGATGTCAATACGTCAATAATGTCAGTAACACTTCTTTCTAACAAGAGTCTTCTTCAGTCTAGAAAATAAAAATTCACCCAGAAGCCCTGTCTGAAGGCCACATCGTGCCCTTGAATTAGAGGAGTCGGTGAACCCTTGAAACTATCCCCCACCCCCAAAAGCAGCACAAGTAAATGAGAGTCATAACAACCAAAAGAAAAGAAAAAAGCTGATTTCCCAATCAATAATTGTAACTTTCCACTGCTTCGAGATGAAGCCAGAGTGTTGGCGTCTCTAGAACATCCTCTCGCCTCAGCAGATGGAAGCCAATCAAGTCTGGAAATCATTGTCTTAATCTCCGGTCATTATCACGCCTGGCCGCACGCTGTTTATCGGCGTCTTTAGCTGTTAGTGTCGCATGCACTGTTTTCTCTGACAATAGCTCCCACCCATTTCTCAGGCAGCTGGCATTGACTGCGGTCCAAGCGCGGGGAGGGCCGGGATCCGGCATTGATCGTCAGTACCCGCAGCTCCGGTCCAGGTCGTGTCTGATCACTTCTTGGGCAGGGACCGCATCTAGGAACACAAGACTGTTCATGAAGGTTGATGTACCTGGGAGGGTTTGTTTCTGTTTAGTCACGTTCACGCGTGGTGGTGCCTTGGCTTGTTGGGCACGTCGGCGGGGGCCTCAGTCCTTACGAAGCGACTGGATGTGCCTGAAGAGAAGTGGCTCTCTGGAGAGGGGAAGAGGCCGTGTGATAAATAATGATCTCGTGTGCATACAGCCCTTCACAGTTTACAAAGCACAGGGACGGGATCGGGGCCTCACAGAGGTCTCGACTGCAGACAGGGAGGGACCTGATGCCTTCTGCGGAGTCAAGGGGGCAGACGCCAGCATGTGTTCCTGGCTGCTGGGGAGTCAGGGCGGGGAGGGGTGGTGGACCCGTGTCCAGCTCTTGGGTCCGCTGCATTTCTCAATCTCACCGCTTGCAGCCTTTTCCTGGCTGTGCACAGCTGTTGGGATACAATCATTTCAGTCACTGCTGGCCTGGATGACTTTATTTGGGGGGCTATGCTCCTGGACTCGTAGGCAGTGTCTGCAGTCCTAAGCCAAGTCTCTCCTGGGGGGCTCTGGACACATAAAGCTGCTGACAAGGACGAGGCTTAACCTGATGGCAGGCGGGGTGAGGGTTCGCATGTTTGCATGACTCGTGAGCTGGTGGTGAGGAAGTGGGGCAGAGAGGAGCATGTTCTGGTGGAGAAGGGGACAAGGGGATTTGGGGACCAGGTCCGGGGCATTAAATCAGTACGGCTAGTGGGGCGCAGGGTTGAGAGGCCTGGATGCCTAAATGAGGAGCACGAGAGAGCCAGGGGAGATGGGGGGAATGTGCGAAAACATCACAATAGAGGAGCCCCTGTCAACATGTCACATGTCACAGGCTGTCACCCGGTCGTTCTGGGAACAAGAAAGAGGGCTGATGTTTATGGAGTACCCGCTACGTCGTATGCAGTGGGGCAGGCACCTTCCACCCGTGAGCCTCCAGCTAGTCCCACGGCACAGCCACGCTGAAGTCATTCCCGCCTTATACATGAGCAAACTGAGGGTCGGGTAGGCGGGGGACAAGATTGGCCTAGGGTCATTCTGTAGGTGATGGAGAAGGCATCATGGAGGAAGTGCCTATGAAATGGGTCTTGAAGGATGAGTAGGAGTTCGCTTGTCAGCAGGGAAGAGCATTCCAGGGAGAGGAGCAGTAGGTGCAAAGGCACAGAGGCAGGAAGGAGCATGGCAGGTTTGGGAGCTCTGAAGACCATGGGAGTTCCTAAGAAGTGGCGTGCAGAGTGTGGGGTAGAAAGAGAAGAACCTCAGAAGGTGGGCTGGGGGACTATGAAGGGCTCTCTAGGCTTAACCACACAGTTTGGACTGTAAGAAGTGAGGAGGAACAGGGGCTTTTTAAGCAGGAAAGGACATCATCGGATTACAGAGATTCTCCCTGGGGCGATTTCTGGGATGGAGCACGGACAGGGGGCTGGGTGGAAGAGAGGGACAGCAGTTTAACAGCAAGAGAACCCTTAGGGGATGATGATGGACGCCATCTCCACAATCATGAATACAGAGCAGGAAAAAGATCCAAGAGATTAGCCCATTGTATTGATGGCTACTTGAGGCCCAGAGTAGGGACCCCGGGGGTATGGAATAAATTGCTCTCACGCTACCCTCTGTCGGTACAGAACCCAGTGGACACTTGAGAAATTTCAAAGTCCAGTTTCCCTATTTCTGCAATCACATGGACTAGTGGGCTGAGAAGACATATGAGCTTCATTTCCATTTAAATTGAAATAAGACATGTCAAAGGTGGCCTGGTAATTACCGCCTGGAACAATGGCCCTCTGATGCAGGAAGTATAGTGTCGGTGTATGTAGTACAGATAATTTTTGCATTGGAGACTTAATTATGTTGATATAATTATTCCTCTGTCAGGAAAATCGGGTGGCACAGATCTGTCATATTTGCATTTGAGCAGAAAAATGAAATGCCTTCCTTCTCTTTTTTCAGGAAGCAATTGAGTGGGTGACTCTGGGGAGTCGGGAGTGGGGTGTTTGGAAGTTCACTCCAGGTCAGCATGTCTGACTGCGGCCCGGCCCTGCTGGTGTCAGCCTTGAGAGGGGTGGACAGTCCTTCTTTGCCCCGTTCTGAAGATGTTGCATCAGAAGTCCCAGCCTGGGGTGGGGAGGGGGGCCAGTTGTAGGGCTGGGAGAGCCATGAGCTCTGAATAGCTAGAGCTGTGAGGAAATTTAGAGAGTTGGGTTTATTTCATTTTACTTTACTTTATTCTATTCTGTTCTGTCCTATTTAAATTTAACTTTAATTTAATTTGCTTGCAAACCTTGCGATTCACTCGCAGCAAGTTGCACCCTCCTGCCTCAAAGCCTGAGAGCCTCCCTCCCCCTGGCTGTCCCCATCCCATTGGTCGGAGAGAACCCCAACCACATTCCTTGTACAAGGGTCTAGGGCCTGCCCAAGGAGTCTGTGCCCCCCGCCAGTCCTCACCCATTGGAGGAAACTCGGGACTCCAGAAATCAAGTAAATGGTCCCTCCTCCCCATTGGAACCCCAGGCTATAGCACCTTTATTGCCCAAGTTGTGGGGGCCGGTGTTTAGGCAAAAATGACTCATGATTCAAAGTATGTGAAACAGAAATCATAAAGAGAGGAGCTCACTTTCTAACCGAGAGAGGACCTAGGTTCTAGTCCTGCCTCGGCCAGCCAGGGAGTGGCCCAGCAACCTTGGCCAGGAGGTCTCCTGCTCTGGCCTGGTATATGGTGTGTGTGTCCGTGGCTTCCCTGCGTGATGTGGGCAAACTCATGGCAGGTACACACAGCTGAAACCTTCCCCAGGCCAGATCTTCATCTGTTCGATGTCAAAAAGCCCAAGCTGCCTAAAATGTTCATCTTCCAGAATACCGTAAGAGCCTTCAGGCGATAGCTGGGGGCATTTTAAAACAATTAGGAAAAAGAGCAGGGAGGACAGCTACAAGCAGGTGTCTGGAGTCCCAGGCTCTTCTGTCTCGAGATAATGGACAATCCCGGGCAAGCCAGAGCGGTGGGGTGGGGGTCCTGGGGTTCTCTGCTTGTCTGCATGGCTAACTCCATTCTGCCGTTAACGTAAAACCGTTTTACATGACGTGGGGAAATGAACACAGGATGGAAATATGCCAACTTGGTCATTAAGAGGGGTTGTCCCCAAGTAACAGACTTAAGGGCAATTTTTAATGTTTGTTTTGGTTTTGGTTTTTTTGCCACTTTATTTTCTCAATTCTCTATAGGGAACCCTGTTGGAACTAGAAAAGAAATGACTTCTCAAAAAAAAAAAAATGAAAGAAAAGATCACATGGTGTTTTATCAATATGCTAGGGCTGCTGGGGCAAAGGGCCCCACACGGAGTGGCTTAGAAAAACAGAAAAGTCTGACAGCTCTGGGGGCCAGAAATCTGAAATCAGGGTGTTGGCAGGGCCGTGCCCCCTCCCCCCCATAGATGCCGGAGAAGGAAGGGCTCCATGCATCTCTCTTAGCTTCTGGTGGTTTGCTGGCCATCTGTGATGTTCCTTGGCATGGAGATGCATCATTGTAATCTGTCTACACGTGCCACCCCTCCCCGTGTGTCTTCATGTGGTTTTCCCTCTGTGTCTCTGTGTCTTTTTTCCAAATTTCTCTTCTTTTTACAGGGACACCAGCCATATTGGCTTAGGGCCCGCTGATGAACTCATTTTAACTTGATTATATCTATAAAGACTCTGTCTCCAAATTCAGTAACGTTCTGTGGTACTGGGGATCAGGATTTCAACCTATTTTGAGGGGCGGGGGGAGACACAATTCAAACTATAAACAGATTTGTTTCTAGAAATGGGAGGAAGTTCGGGATGGCTGTGGTGTTTTCCTTAGTGGGTGGTAGAGTCCATTGAGATGGGGCCTACACGTCAAGAACGACCAGTGTTACTGTGTTGGTCAGCTTCCAAGATGGTGCCCGAGGATTCTCTCACCTCTGGTGTTCACCTCCCTGCATAGCCTCCTCCCATATTGTACCAGAGTTGATCTTTGTGCCCAGTAGATCGTCAGTAGTGATGATACGTCACTCCCGAGGCTGAGTTATCCAAGGCATTTGGCATTTGCCCTACTCTGTCCTGGATCACGTGCTTTGGCAGAACTGGCCACCATGTCATGAAGACGATCCAGCAGCTCAGCAGAATCCCTTATGGTGAGAACTGAAGCCTCTAGCCAATAGCCATGTCAGCGAGCCTTCTTGGAAGGGCCCCTCTGGCTTCTGTCAAGCCTTCAGACAGCCAGCGCCCTGGCTGCCATCGTCACTGTAACATCAGGACAGATCCTGTATGAGTTGTCCTTTACCACACACTTGGTGGCTTAAAATAATACAATTCAAACTCCCATTGGTTTGGAGGTCAGAAGTTTAAAAATACACCTGAAAGGGTTAAAATCAAGGTGGAAGCAGGGCTGGTTCCTTCCCGAGGCCCCCAGGGTAACCCATGCCTTGCCTCTTCCTGCTTATAGAGGCAGCCAGCACTTCTTGGCTCCTGGCCGCCTCCCTCTAGTATGAAGTCACCACGACATTTCTACTACCTTCTTCCCCACTGACCCCCCCCCCCCTCTGCTCCCCTCTTGCAAGGACCCTTCTGATTACATTTAGGGCCCGCCCGGATAATCCAGGATAATCTCCCCATCTCAACATCCTTAATTGTATCACACCTGCAAAATCCCTCTTGTCATGTGAGTTAACATATTCCCATGTTGTGGGGACAAGGATGTGGACATCCTGGGGGGCTGTTATCCATTCTACTGTAGGCTCTGAGGCACAGCCACCCAGAGAAGCCACTCCTGGATTCCTGACCCACAGAAAACCATGAGAGATAATGAATGATATTGGATGTTTCAAAACACTGGGTGTTGAGGCAATATGTTATGTAGCAATAAATAACTAATATAGACTTTGTAGCCCAGCATTTGATGTTGTAATATCTGAAGATTCTAATTCCAGATTTCTTATAACTTTTTCCTTGAAATATACATATATATATATTATATATATGTATACACACATACACATATATACACACACACACATTCATACATATATATACACACAACACACACATATATACATATCTCTATATATACATCTATATAAAATAGAAATACTTATAAATAGATAGATAGATAGATGGGAACGTATACAGATCTTGTAAATACACAGTTCGACGAATAAAGCCTGGGTTGACCCTGGATGTGTCTGTGCTCTGTGCCAGTGATTCTCCTGGTTCCTCTCAGATACATTCCTGCCCCTCCTCTGCTCTACTGTAAATTGTAGGGAACTAGGCTTTCTAGTTTTCTTGCCTTGTGGTAGGGTCAGCCAATGATAGGCGGTGATGGCCGATTGAAGGACAGGGGAAGGAGAGAAGCCAGGGTATTTCTCTCTCTCTCTCACTGCCTTGGGGATCATCCCCAGCAGCAGCGGAGACGCTGTAATTCCAGATCCCATTAGGGATGCCCCTCTTCCATGAAGCCACCTTCTACCAGCAGCCTCCCATTGGATGACCCAATGTCTTAATTTTTCCTTCCTGCCCTAGGTTGGCAGTGCCTTCCTGCCATTGCAAATCTATCCTGGTTTCTCATCTTTCTATCATCTGAATAACCAATTCCCTGTATTAAATTCTTTTATTTGGATGATCTAGAGCGATTTCCATTTTCCTGACTGATACGGGCTCCTCCGAGGCACTGTATTAAATCCTTCCAGCTTCAACAACAACAAAAAAGCATCAGGTTTATAGACTTCACTTTCTGAAAAATGAGGCTGTCCTTCTACACAATACCAGCAGGCTTCATACTTTCTGAGCCTTTACTTAGAAAAAAGGACGTGTGTTAGGTATCACGTGTATGCCCACGTATTAGGTATACCAGATGGACACAGTTAGACATTATTTTGTTTGTTCCATGCAATGATCTTTTGCTGGGAAATAATGCTGGCCTGTTACCGGATGAGGAACTGAAAGGGAAGATTAAGAACTCTTCAAAATTCCCATGGGCGTTTCACTTGTCCTGTTCCTCCCATGTTGTTGGTAGCTTGCATCTCCCCCTTCTCCACCCATCAGGGTCTCTCCCTAAGGGTGGTGGACTTCCACTTGCCTCAGTTCCACAGAGCACTTACCATTTTTAAGAGAAATAGCCCCCTCCCCTGCCACCCAGCCAACTAATACCAACCTCTTTGAGGACACAGAAGGCATTTCCGGGAAGGTTGAGTAAATTGTGGCAGGGTTGGGAGTTCTGGTTGATGCTGGTGGGTGGACCACTGGATGAAGTGCTTAGCTTGGTAGTTCATAGAGTGGACTGTGGCCCAGAGTGGCTGCGTCTCTGCAGTGATTGATTGGACATGCCTGCTGCAGGTGTAGAAAAGGGTGGGCGGAGTTGTCAGGTATTGGCTGGCCCTTTGGAAATGGGCAGGCCCGAGCTTGCGTCTGCATGTCACTTTCTAGCTGTGTGACTTTGGGATCTTTGATGAGTCTTTCTGTGTCTCTTACCACATGATAAACATAGAACCAAACAATTAGCTTGCAGGAGGATTCTGAAGAAAGGACCTTGCATAGTGATGACCACCTTCTCCCTGGTCCCCCTTTGTGCTGAAGGTTGGGCTCTTTTGCAATCTTAAATAAGAGAATCTAATGCATAATTTTGGGTTGTCTGTTGGGTACACCAAGTCTTAACTTTCCCAGATTGAGACTGAACACTCATGTTAATGCTCGTTCCATTGCCAATATGGCCTTGAACTCTGGCCAGGACACAGTTCACAGGGCTTTTTATCCCCCCCCCCCCCCCAGCCTCATTTCTCCCAGACAAGTGACTCTGGGACAATTTGAATGAAACAGTGGCAGTTCTTCCTCATCTTCTCATTTCTTTCTGGGCAGACTGCCCCCACCTCTGGAGACACAAGCATCCTTGGATAAAGCAGGAGCGATCAGAGGCAAAGTAGGAAGGAGCTGTGGGCTGGGGTCAGGACTCCTGGGTCTGACTGCAGATCACTGTGTCTTGACTGTACGACCCTGGGCAAGGGATTTAACCTTTCCGAGGCTCAGCCTGTTCATCTGTAAAATGGGGATAATGAGGCTGCCTTGGGAGGTACTAAGCAGGTGGTCCAGGGGATTGTTCCTCACAGCGTAGACAGAAATAAAGTCCTATATTTTTTAACCTTCTGCTGAGAAAAGTCATTCATATCCTTTGCAGAAGCTCTGGAGAAGTATAAAAAGGGAAACAAAAATCACCTGATATCTCACCACTCAGAGATAATAACACTGCTATTACTTTCTTGTAATGTTCTCAAGTTACTTTTTATGGTTTTGTATTGCACTTGACTCTGCCCATGTGAGACAATAGAAATAAATATATTCATGTAATAGTTCAATAAATATTAATTAAGTATACGCTGTGTTAGACTGGGAATGTTCATGCATATGTCTCTGAATAGACACATGTGCACACATGTTCGTGTGTGTTTATATGTATTTATAATAGCATATGTATTTATGCGTAAGTGTTTCTTTTTAGTGCTGGGCTCTGTAACATGAAGTTTCTATTTGTTTTTAGTGAATCAGAAGAAAATGACAAAGTGAGTTTTTATCAGGTTTCGGGGGTGTTTTAGATAGTCTGATTTATAATAGAAACTACACGCAATTAATTTTCTTGGGGGACATCTTGAAAGGATGGAGAGGCAACATCTAGGGCACAGAAACTGATGCGAGAGTCCTGTGCATTTGCAGACAGGAGACCGGCCCCTAAACATGCCCTAGTTGCAAAGAAAACAAACAGCAGTTGTAAATATTAGCCTCTGATCGAACATCACAAAAGGAGACGATTTTAATTGCAGCCACTAATTATCGTATGAACAACCTCCCACATGGGCAGCTCTGTGTGGCATGCTCCAGGGGGAGTAGCTCGGGAGTTTAACAAGGGTTAATGATTCTCTTAAGCGATGCCGGGGAGGTCAGAAGTACACACACTGCTTTCACTGTATTTGTCTCTGTATGCATGGTGTGTCTTTTGTATGCATTCGTGAGTGTAATACCCAGGCCCCTCCTTCGTTTGCCATTTATAATCATGCAGTGACACCATTCATTCGATCCCCAAATATAGATGGAGTGCCCGCTGTGTTCCTAACACCAGCAATACAGAGAGATTAGGTCCCTGCAAGAATGTAAGCTCCATAGAAGTTAGGACTTTATCTGCATCATCTGTGTGTAGGTCAGTGCTGGCACATAGTAGGTGCTCAATAGATGTTTATTGAGTGAGTGAATGGCATATGAATATATGTACACACATGTAATGAACACAGAATATATATAGTAATATGTTGTGTGTCATTACAATGTGTATATCACTATTACCGTGGTTACAGATTAACATGGGCGTGTGATATATCTATTAGTGGGTTTCTGCTGTATGCATTACTATCTGAATAGTTTCCTATCCTAATTTCTCCTCCAACTTCTTCAAGTCTCTAAAGAGAGAGAATAACAAAGAAGACCAGCTTTACACTTGGCCTCAAAATGCAATGCTGTGTGCATATGGCAGTCCCCATTCAAGCTCAAGCAATGTTAGCCACATGTCTTGGGGGTGGAAGAAGGCCCCAGACTCCCAGACTGAAGAGTGGGTGCCTCCCTTGTGCCCCCCTTCTTGTGGACCTCCTCTGTGTCTCCGGAGCAGTCTCTGGCTGGGGTCTTGTTTGGTCTGCCCCAGGGACAGTTTGCGGCATCACGTGCGTTCCCCTAATGACTTGGTCTCTGCAATCAGCAAACTCTATTTGCTTTGCAAGTTGAAGCAGAAAAGGTTAGCTGATTGCTGATTGCACAGACTCTGGATTTCCCCAGTCCGTCTCCTTGGGGTGCTCCCACTGGACCTGATCTGAGTCCCCTGGGCCCCGTCCTTGGTCCATATACCCTCCTCTAGGAATGGTTTTCTTGCTCACAGCTCTCCTCGCTCTGTCTAACTAACTCCTCCCCTATGATGCCCTTGGTTGCATCCACGTCTTTCCTCTGCAGGGCACTAAAAAACATTTGGAGCCAGAGTCCTTATTCGCCTGTGACCTTGGCAAACCTCAGGGAGGCACCGCTCCCCGTGCTAGTTGTTCCTCATTCTCCTCTGAAAAATTGACATGGTAGCAACGTTGGCCAAGCCTTTGCTCTCTGGAGGTCAGAGAGGTTGAGTAACTTGCTACAGGTCACACAGCCAGTAAGGGGCAGAGCTGGGATTCGAACCCAGGTACCCTGGCTCTAGAGGCTGCTCTGTCTTTCACAATATTACAGATTTGACTCAACTCAGTTCCCGCTTTTCTCTGCCCCTCTGCTTCATGCCAGCCCAGAGCCATCCATCCCTGAGACGCAGTGCCTGTCCCCTGTGGCCCTGTCCTCAGCCCACCAGGAGGCTCCATGAGGGTTAAGACTTCAGGCCCTGCTTGCTGCCTCTGCATGACATTGCATGGGCATTGCTCCCCAGGCACAACTGGAAGGGGACATCAGTGTTCTTGTGTCATCCTTGGGCTCAGGAGACCTAAAGAGCTGTCACCCGAGAACCCAGGACCTGGCTGCGCACCCGAGCTCCGTGCTCTCCCGGCCACATGACCTCACACGGGCCATTCTGCTGCTCCGCTCCCGCTTTTTTCAGCTCCAAAATAAACATTCACCCCATGCCTAAAATGGCCCAGACGTGGACTTCGGCTAGCATCTCCCCATCTTACGAAGACACAGGTGCTCCGTCTCCTGGGAGACCGTGGTCGATTCTGTCACCCTAGGAAGGAGCTGAGCTCAGACAAGTGCTCCTCTGAGATTCGGGGACTTTGTACCCGGCCATTTTTCTAAGTGTCTTTAGGAACTGACATGCCAGCGTCCAGAGGCAAGCGCCTCCCCAGCCATCCCCTGGTATGTGTGATTTCCTGTGGCAGTCCACTGGCCTCCTGCCCGGGGGCCCCTGCCTCGGACCGGCTCTCACCTTGTCAGTACCAAGATGGGGATTTCACAGCTGGCAACTTCAATCAGCGACAGCGCACTGGCAGCCCCCTCGTCACCCCCCTGCCTCTCTCCACGCTGCTGCTTCTCAGCTCCACTCTGCCCTTAGCGTTCTCAGTCTTTGCTCTCCCTCGCTCTCTCTCTCTCTCTGTAAAATGGGAAAACCTCAAAATCAGATGAAAGGCACAGACCCACAATACCACCAATAGACAAGCCGCTCTGCAAAGGAGAGCCTGTGTGTGTCCCCGTAATGGGGAGCAGCCCTGGTCCTCCCTGACTTTCACTGGGGGGTGTGCACACCCAGGAAGATCAGTGGCAAGACCGGTCTTTAAATCCAGGCTCTGCACGTTACCGCCCCGAATGACTTCACTGGCCTCCACGTCTTCCTCTGCAACAGAGGGAGAACAATCCCAGGCTCAGAGAGGGGCTGTAAACTGTTTCAGGTTGCACAGCTAGGGAGTTAAATGGGCAGCTGGGAACGGGACTTAGATCTGACCCTAGATCTTTCTATTTTCACCCTTCCACACTTTCAGCAGTTGGTATATCTGTGTTCCTTCAAGCAACAGTCAACAGGGGCGCCTGGGTGGCTCGGTCGGTTAAACGTCTGACCCTTGATCTCAGCCCCAGTCTCGATCTCAGGGTCGTGAATTCCGTTGAGCATGGAACCTCCTTTAAAACAAATAAAAATAAATAAAACAACAGTCAACAAGTAATCCCTACATAATTACAACGGCTTAAAAGAAAAATTGTATCCATAACCCCCCCAACCCATTCATCCTCATCTATAAATATCACCGGCTTCCTAAGTGTTCTTCCGACTGGATGTGTGTTATTTGCAGATAGATAGGGGCACGATAGTCCCTGTTCTATTCCGTTTGCTTAACATTATTCCACAGAAACATTCCACGCTGCTGCAATCCTTACTTCAAATGTTAATGCCTGCCTAATGGCATCGAAGAGACATGCTGTGATCCCCCTAACCAGTCCCAGTTGTTGGGTGATGAGGCTGCTTTCAGCTTCTGCCTGTCCTCAATCCCACAGCTCCAAGCATCCTCTGGTACAGAATTTACTAGGCCTTTTGACTGATTCCCTGTAGGATTAATTCCCAGCAGGTGGGATTCTAGGTTTAAGCAGAGGTGTCTCAGCCTCGGCACTATGGACATTTGGGTGAGGTCATTCTCTGTAGAAGGGGCCGTCTTGTGCATTGTAGGATGCCCAGCACCGTCCCTGCCTGTACCGGCTAATGCCAGTAGCACACACACCCCCAACAAACTGTGACAATAAAAATGTCTCTAGGCATTGCTCAGTGTCCCCTAGGCTGGGAAGCGGGGGGCGCTGGCAAAATCACTCTCAGTCGACAATCATTATGATGAAGGGTAGGGGGGGATGACATAGGCTGCCAATAGAAATTAGAGGTTTTCCAAGGTCTGGACAGAATCCGATTAGGGCAGGATCAGAGGGAAGAGGGGTGAACCCTCAGAGGGTAGTCAGAGGCACCAAGCTGGAGAGCCAGCACGGCCATTAAGCCTTTGCTTCCCCGGGCCTCGGTTTCTTATCTGCAAAATGGGAGCAATAATAGTGACCCACAGCAAGGTCATCAGGGTAAGACACTCCACACAACGCCAGGCACAGAAAAATCTCAGTACATGGCAGCGGTGTCCGCTTGCTCTGGGAGGAACCCCTCTGGCTTATCCATCTTTGCTTCTGCTGCCTCTGGGGGTGCAGAGTTGGGGGAGTCGGCATGGCAGAGTTAACAGGGAACCATTCTTGTCTGCCTCTCCCCACCCAACTGATCTCCCGTTCCAGATCCATCCCTGAGGCAGCCGCAGCTTCCAGAACCAGCCTCCGCGACTGTTCTGGGAAACAGGAATTGGTCCGTACATTCACTCATCCACCCAGGGTGTCCCACCTGGTGCAAAGCGGGTGGTGCATGTTCCTAGCATGGCTCTGGGGTCGGACACACAGGGCTGAGACCCCCAGTGTGGGTGAGTGGGCTCTGTCTGTGGGCCATGCCCTCATTGGCCCCCAAAGCATCCATGTCCTCTATAAAATTCGAAGCATCTGTCGGAGGGTCCGTAACCCCATCTGTACAGAGAGGGTACCTCAAGGGGTCCCTGCTACGTACTAGGTGCTCAGCGAACACTAGGCTCGGTGTCTCCTCCCCAGAAGGTCTGGCAGGCGGGTGGGTTCTTGTCCAAGGCCAACGTGCGCTTGTGGTCTCTGTCTCCAGGAGAAATACGTGGAGGAGCTCGCGGCGGTGAGACAGACCCTCCAGACAGACCTGGAGACATCCATCCGGCGGATTGCTGACCTGCAGGCAGCCTTAGAGGAGGTGGCGTCCAGCGACAGTGACACGGAGAGGTAACCCACGGGCCCAGGTGTGGCTGGGTGCAGCAGGGGGATTCTGCCCTGGAGCATTCTAGGGTCTTCAGTAGACAGAATTCCCGCTCTCAGTTCTGGGGGCCGCATCTGCGGGGAGACCCGGATGTGTTTAGTGGTAGGAGGGAGACCTGGCTGGCGTGTGTGAGGAGGGACAGGATGTTAGCTTCCCCTCTGGGGTTAGCATCTCCTTTAGCATCTCCTAAAAGCACCTAGCCTCGCTCTCCAAGCCTTCGCGGAGGCGATCGGGGGAGTGCTTGCAAAGTGGGCTGCAGACTGTGTTTATGGGCTAGTTTCATGTCCAGTCTGGACCCAATTCCCTCACATGCAAAGTGGACATAATACTTTGGACCAACCCCATCAAACTGCTCTGTTTTGACTACTTTGGATATGCATATCGACCTTTCATGTACTCAACCCACGGCCTACCTCGTCGGGGTGTTGGTGAGAGTCAAATGAGGTACCAGATGGACACCACTTAGAACAGCGCCGGGAGTGCACACGGGCTGTCGGGTGTAAGCTGTGTTTGTGCGCATAACGGCCATCTCTTCTCAGAGGCAACAGCTGATTCAGAGATGCAAGATTAGACAGCTGGTGATGGGCCAGACCGCTCAAATTCAATGTCAGGGCTTCTCTCCTTTCTCAGGAGACAGGTTGCTTCCTACCGTCTCCACTCAAGTCTCAAGCTGCCACAGGCCATTGGTGGGCTCACCTGGAGGGAATTCGAGGTGTCCCAGGTGGGCACGTGGGCCCGGGCTGTCCGGCCCCTCCAGATGGCCCATAGCATCCTGTTCCCTAGAGCTCCCTTTGTAACCTTGGCATGTTACTTCTCTGGAAACCACAGCTGCCTGTCTGGCTGCTGTTCCTCTGCCCCCATCCCAGCCTGTGCCACGAAGCCTGGGCAGCAGGGAGAGGCATTTTCTTTGCATTGCTTTGGTAAGAAACAGGGTGCCTTAACCTAACCTTCCGATGTGGCTCCCTCCCTGCACACACCTGCGTGGGCTGCATCGGCCATTGCTCCCTCTTGGTCTTTGTCTCTGCGCGGGATGATTCATGTTGCAGCCGGAACAATCCGATATCAGACCATGAGTGCAACCCTCTCCACTTCCACGAGGACCCTGAGAGAGGTGCAAGGTCACACAGCAAATTAGCATTGTGCACCAGGTGAGAACCCAGGGCTGCTGAGTGTCCTACCCTAGGCCTTTGCCTGTCACACCTCCTTTATAGGGTGAAGCCAGGGGCCAGCTGCTGACCTGCAGGAGGCATGGGTGGGAGATGGACAGTGAAGGAAATAGTGATGCAAGTCAGCTGTGGTCTAGCCTGTGGGAAGGACGGGTAGAGCTGACCATGCCTGGTCCAGGAAAGGAAACCCGGAAGGGAAACACACCAACCCTCTAATACCGATGGAAGGCATTACTGCTGACCTAAATTTTTGTTTTCTTCAAGCTTATCTGTATATTCTAAAATTTCTGCAATGAGCATACACGCACAGTCCTAGCTATACCAGGGTCCTCTTTAGATTTCTCTCATATAAGTTATGGACTTTATTTTTTAAATATTTTTTAAGATTATTTATTTTATATATAGAGAGAGAGCAGGGCGAATGGGCAGGGGGAGAGGGAGAGAGAGTCCCAAGCGGACTCTGCACTAAGGGTTGAGCCCAATGAGGGCCTTGATCTCGTGACCCCGAGATCACGACGTGAGCTGAAACCAGAGTCAGTCGCTTAACCGACTGAGCCACCCAGGTGCCCCTAAGTTACGGACTTTATATACACTTGATTTTAGAATGTGAGCACATCCTTTCCTTGATGCGGTTCTGGGCTGCTCATAAGCTGCTCAGAGATGTAACATAACCTCAAACTTTCCCACTATTCGTGCACAGTGTCAGTCGGAGAGAGACCCAGTGGGCTCTCCATGTCCTTGCCTCCAAATAAAGGGCTTCATCTAAGAAATCTCAGTTTGTGCAAAAATAGCTTCCATGCACAATTCTAAGTATCGCCACCATGCTCTGCTAATTTGCACAGCCGCCAGATTTTGGCGAAATGGCAAATACTGGAGTTGCACCTGCTTCGTGGCTCATGATTACATTTAGAATGTCCCGTGTTCCGCCCTCCCTGCAGTCTTACTAGTGTCCTGACGGGACTCGCGTCTGTAATTATATACCCTGTTGTCTCTATTACCCACTTGATGCTGGGGCTGGCTCTTCCATGAATAAAGACATTAGAATAAAGAATGAATGGTTGTATATACTAGCTTTTTGTGTTTTTTTTTTTTTACCAATGAGCAAAACTTCGCAACCATTTTTATTTGCATAGCCAGAGATTGCTTTTCTTTTTTTTTCTTTTCCTTTTTTTTTTTTAGAGAAAGAGCGCAAGCTGAGGGGGGAGGGGCAGAGGGAGCGGGAGAGAGAGCAACTTAAGCAGGCTCCACGCTCAGCATGGACCCTGATGCAGGGCTCAATCCCAGGACCCTGAGATCATGACCTGAGCTGAAACCAAGAGTCAGACGCTTAACCAACTGAGCCACCCAGGTGTGCAGCTTTTCTTTTCTTTTTTCTCCCCAAGTTCTTATTTTAATTCCAGTATCGTTAACATACAGTGTTATATTAGTTTCTGGCGTACAGTACAGTGATCCAACAATTCTATACATTCTTCGGTGCCCGTCATGATAAGTGTATTTTAATCCCTATTTCACCCATCCCCCACCCACCTCCCCTCTCGTAGCCATCGGTTTGTTCTCTCGAGTTAAGCGTCTGTTTCTTGGTTTGCCTCTCTCTCTTCTTTCTTCCCTTGGCTCATTTGTTTTGATTATTCAATTCCACATATGAGTGAGATCACATGGTGTTTGTCTTTCTCTGACTGACTTAGTTCACTTAGCGTAATACTCTCTAGCTCCATCCATGTCATACAAATGGCAAAATTTCATTCTTTTTGATGGCTGAGTAATAGTCCATCATATATATATATATATATATATATATATACATATATATATATATATATAAAATATATCCACGTATATACCACATTTATATACTACATATCCTATATATAATATATATTAACTGGGCTATATTGATGGACACTTGGGGTTACTTCCAAAATTTGGCTATTGTGGATAATGCCGCCATAAACATAGGGGTGCGTGTATCCCTTCGAATTAGTGTCTTCATATTCTTTGGGTAAATACCCAGTAGAGAGATTACTGGATCATAGGGTAGTTCTATTTTTAATTTTTTTTAAAGATTTTATTTATTTATTTGACAGAGATAGAGACAGCCAGCGAGAGAGGGAACACAAGCAGGGGGAGTGGGAGAGGAAGAAGCAGGCTCACAGCAGAGGAGCCCGATGTGGGGCTCAATCCCAGAACGCCGGGATCACGCCCTGAGCCGAAGGCAGACGCTTAACCGCTGTGCCACCCAGGCGCCCCTCTATTTTTAATTTTTTGAGAACACTCCATACCGTTTTCCACAGTGGCTGCACTGACAGTGCGTGAGGCTTCCTTTTTCTCCACATCTTCGCCAACACTCGTTCCTTGTGCTTTTGGTTTTAGCCATTGTGACCGGTGTGGTGATAGCTCCTTGCGATCTTGATTTGCATTTCCCTGATGCAGAGTGATGTGGAACATCTTTTCATGTGTCTGTTGGCCATCTGCGTGTCTTCTTTGGAGAAATATCTGTTCATGTCTTCTGCCCACTTTTCAATGGAGTCTTTGTTTTGGGGGTGTTCTGATTGCTTTTCTAATACGTGAAAGTTATCAATGAAATAAACGAGAGTTATAAAAGTAACAAAGGAAGGAAAAGGCAGAGGACCTGTGCTTGGAGGTGTGGGTAGAGGGTGGACAGAAGGTGTGACAGAAACAGGGAGCGCCTTCTTGCTGGGAAGTCAGATCCCAGTGGGTGAGGTCACAGAGGGTCACAGGCATCACTCCAGTCTCAGCTTCCAGGAGGTCCTCGCGAGCCGTAAAGGGACCCTGCCCTCCCCCTCGCCTCGATAAGAGATACCTTTATCTCTTTCCACTCGTGCATACCCATCCAGCTTTTCTGAGCTCCAGATCCTGGGCCCCCAGGAATCCCCTCTGAACCCCAGATGCCTGTCTGCAATTTCATGATCTTCTGTCTCAGCAGGACTTGGTCCTGATTCTCTGCCCTGTAACTTGGATTTGAAAGAGACGCAGAGCCGAGATTTCACCCGTAGCACTGGGATGGGGGGAGACCAGGGGGAGAATGGCCCACAAAGAAGTCTCGACACCTTTCAAAGAATCAATCTTGCACAAACCTTGTTCTCTGGTCACGCTGCAATTCAAACCATTATCAGCAATAAAAGGAAACCCACGCCTTGCTGGCCGCACAGGCGCCGTCCCGAGCAGAGCCCCAGCTCCTGCCCCCAGTACCAGCCTGTCCTCCTCCCCATCCTGACGGTTTCCTGCTTAATTGTCTCGTCACCTGGGGTACGTCCGCGGTTTGGATGGGAGCCCGAGGGATTTGGCGCGGCACCTCTCCAAACTGAGCTCTCAATTAGGATTCACACCCACCCTGGGGGGAGAGAGACAGTGTGTGTGCATGCGGTGCTTCTGCTGGAGGTAAGGTTCTTTAAGAGACTTGTTCAAATTATGAAAAGTCACATTTCCCCATGTTGGGAATTAGATCCAAGCGTAACAGGCCTTCCAGGCTGGAAACGCGGTTACGTGCTCGGAAAGCCAGGTGGCCCGTACGGCGGCATTTAAACACGTGCCATTCTGCACTCAGGCTCTCTGTTGTGCCTTAGATGGCGGAGTCACCCTTTGCAGATTAATGGGGAAATGCTTTAAGCTGGTCCCCCAGGGGCCCAGAGCGCACTCATTACTCATGGAGGGAGCGATGCGTCAGCTGACAGCCCCATTTATTCCTGGCCCGGGGTCAGCTGCTGCTTGGCCTGTCACCTTCCTGGGGTTTTGGGGTAGGGGGGAGGTATGGAGAGATGGACGGATGACCTCTGCCTTTTAGGTCAGCTGAGAGTTGTCAGTTCCAGCTGGCCTTGGGCAGAGACGAATGTTCTAGAAAGGTGTCTTCTGTGGCTGTGTTGCGTGTAAGTTGTATGTTTCTCAACATACATCCTTTTAACTGGGCTAAAATTAGGCTGCGGTAGGATAAGTAGGAAGATGCGGCTGTCACCACAGGTGACAGCTGCCACAGAGGGCATCATTCTGAGTTGGTTTATTTGTCAGTGGGCCCAGGCTCCGGCCAGACTGTACAGCTTCCTGTTACATAGGAGGGCAGGCTTTGGAACTGCTCACATTCCTTTTCCTAAAACTCCCTCACCTTCTAATTTGCACCCCCTAAGCTCCATCCCCCCCCTTGAGTAATAAGCATGCCCTAGACCTGGGGGAACAGCTTAAAGCATCTCTCCATTATTCTGACAAGGTCGATGCCCCATTCGAAATGACAAAACGGAACCCTGGTGCAGGATAGCACACGTTTAAATGACACCCCAGAAGCCATGTGCTTTCCAAGTGTCCTTCTAGCTTGGGAGGCCTGGATACCCAGCTAATGGGGTTCACGGGGAGTCAGGGCTCCAATCCAGTTTACCTGCTCCTGCCTTATGGGAAATGATGGTAATTGGGATGAGAGGTACTCTGCTGAAGACCGACTTGGTACCAGGCTACGCAACCCACTTGTTTTACAGACGTTGCACTCATAACTTTTGAGGTTGGTACCCATTTTATGGGCAAGGACACTGAAGTCTGAGAAGTCGAGGCGCTGGCTTGGGCTCACCCAGCAAGTGATGGGGCCGGGATGGGCTCCAGGCCGACCCCACCTCCCACACTTCCAGTGAGCAGGCTCTGCTGTCATGTCCCACATACCCCTTCTCCCCCCTTTCTCACGTCAAGATCTTCGTTCTCCGCCAAGTAACTGGCCTGTCATGCTGCTGCACGTATGTCTGTTACCGTGACAGGGGGCCAGGACATTCTTGTGTTACTTCCCAGGCAACGTGTGCATTTAGCCTGGAATTGTCTGACAAAGACTCACGCTAAAAAAAATACAACAGAAGACGTCTAATTAATTACCTTGCCTGTCAGCAGGCCCCTGTCCACCAATGCCTGACACAAGTTCTCTGAGAGCCACATGCACCAAAGGTGAGAGAAGGACCACTGATAGGTCAGGAGACAGGGTTCTGTCCTGGCTGCACCACCAAATAGATCTGGACCAGGTCATCTGTCCTCCCTGGGCCTCTGCTGGCCCCGCCAACGCATTAAAATCCTCATCATCGCCCTCATCATTATCAATATTCACCTTCCATGTTTTGTTTTAAGGATTTCATTTATTTATTTATTTATTTATTTATTTATTTATTTATTTATTTGATAGTAAGAGAGAAAGAGAGAGAGAGGGAGAGCATGACTGGGGTGAGGGACAGAGGGAGAAGCAGGCTCTCCGCCAAGCAGGGAGCCTAATGCGGGGCTTGATCCTGGGACTCTGGGATCATGACCTGAGCCAAAGGCAGATGCTTAACCGACGGAGCCACCCAGGCACCCCCTTCACCGTCCATGTTACGACAAGAGGTAACAGTAAAAAATAGGCAAACATGGGGATCGCAGCCCAGAGACTATTTCTTCATAGGGTGAAACGGCCAGTGGATTTTAAATTCCCTCTTAAGTGGAAACCCCCCCCTTTTTTTTTATACCAGCACAAACTCCTATAGAAAATTCTAGCTTAGGAAGGAGTGCAGAGATGAAGGTTCAGGGTCAAGCCTCCCTATTTGGTCTCTCTCCCTGACCCCTTGGAAGCCCTATGAGGTCTCCCAGAACACAAGGCCTCCATAGACCATGGTGTACAAACTCCGGTATCTACCAGGACCAATAATGTGTGACTTGTAAAAAGTCACTCTGGTGGGGATTTCTACCCATCTGGTTCAATGAGTCTGCAGACCCCACAGAACAAAATCCCTGCTTCTGCCCGAAAGCCTTTCCCCTCCCCCTACTCCCAAGCTGTAGACCACCATGGGGTGAAGCTGTTAAGCGTCTTCTGCAATTTCTCAGACCATAAGGTGTGATGTGGTTTCCAGAAGCCCTGCTCAACCAGCCTCTTTATTTTAAACATACTCTGTTTCATTGAGACCTTCAAAGATGGCGGGTGGTGTGGGGCGTAGGCCGGACACCACCCTTGGCCTGGATGGTAATTGATCAGAAGTTGACAAGCAGAAAGCCCAGCGGACCTTGACTTTAACGTCAGCAGTTCTGTGAAAATCCAGTCACATGGGTTCACAGGCGAAAGCAACCAGTGCACAGATTAAAATGTCTATGAAAATGTAGGATTATTTTCAATAAGCATCCATACCCGTATCTTTTTATTTCTCATGCCTGGTTCTTTTCCAGAGTCACGGGCTTGGAAGGTAATCGTAAGGATTGCTGATAATCTTATGCTCTTACAAGATTGCTTCTTTACATTCTACACCACTTTTCCCCCCACATGGTGATAAAGGGTATGATCGTCGTTGATACAGCAGTGATGGGTCACGCCTGCTGCCTGCTTATTTCTCATAAAAAAAATACTGGCTTGGAAAACCCAGTGCTTTCTGTGAAGGCAGAAAGCAGTGCTGAGATTAGCTATTGGAATAGTCAGAGTCTGGCAGGAGCCCGAGGCACATCCCAACGGAGACGGGCTAATAAAGGGACTATTTACAAAGATATGGGCGCCGTGTGCGGAAGCACCAGGGCTGATAGAGCACCCGGGGGCTCGTAGTCGTGCCTGGGAGCATACAGAGAGGGCTGCTGGGCTGGAGGAGCTCTGGCTTTTGGCTTAGGGCAGGAGCCAATGCCAGGAGAAGCAGTAGGGAGAATTCTAAGAGAATAAATACTCCAGCTTCGTCTCTTCCTTCCCCCGCTCCTCCAGCGGCCATCCAAGTTCCCTACTGGCCACACCCGAGGGGAGGCCACGGGGCAGGGAGCCGGTGGACGTGGCCCATAGAGGTCGGCCTCCGGGGCACACATACAAGGTGGACAGCAGGAAGTGGGTGGGAAGGAACAGAGAGAAGACGTCTCGAAGCGAAGGCTTCTTTAGTCTGGGGTAAGGGGAGAACCCTTTCAGAAAGGGACAAATTTTTTTTTAAAGGTTTTATTTATTTGTTCAACAGAGATAGAGACAGCCAGCGAGAGAGGGAACACAAGCAGAGGAGTGGGAGAGGAAGAAGCAGGCTCATAGCGGAGGAGCCCGA
Organism: Ursus americanus; assembly: GCF_024610735.1. NCBI lineage: Eukaryota > Metazoa > Chordata > Mammalia > Carnivora > Ursidae > Ursus > Ursus americanus. The sequence continues at coordinate 2,122,340 of NC_142156.1, forward strand.
TGTGGGGCTCGAACCCAGAACGCCGGGACCACGCCCCGAGCCGAAGGCAGACGCTTAACCGCTGTGCCACCCAGGCGCCCCAGAAAGGGACAAATTTAAACGCTGACTTCAGCCACGGGGCTCCCACTCATGGAATCGGCAAGGGTGACTAGTGGTCACAAATTAACACACCCGCATGTGCTTTGATTAGTGATCTTGCCCTATAAAGACTTTCCTGGGCTGGGCTCCATAAAGATCATTGTTCGATCAAATGAAGTATGTCAGGGGGTTCGCCTGGCTGCCCAGCAGAGAGAGAGCTTGTCTCCTGCAGAGCTCAAGGCAAGTTGCCTTAGGATTCTGGAGACGTTAGGTTGCCTGGACGCCCTCTAGGATCTGTGAGCACAACCTCTTTTAATCCAGAGTCCTGGAATCCTGGGGTGGGAAATGGACCTGAAGCACCCCCCCCCAACATGCCCTAAATCCCACCCCTGCTGCAGCTAGCCTTTGCCCACCCTCCCAGCCAGTGGCCGTGAGGAAACTTGTCCTGGGTATAACTAAGCCTCTCTACTATGACACACCACGTGCAACTCAATGGCTTGGGCCACAGGTGTCTTCAGATTTTGTTTTGTTTTTTTTTTCTTTCCATCAACCTTCTAGAAGATTGAAACTTATTCCCTGGAACCCCTCTGCTTCTGAGGGACCTTGTCTACCACATCCTTAGCTTCTCTGGCCAGCTGGAACCAGTGTCCTTAGCCTGGGGTCTGTGCAGCAATAGTTCAAGAGAGGCGGTGTCCATGCCTGACGTCTAGATGATTCTGTGAACTCTCAAACATCAGGCTAACATGTGAGTCGGTGTTTGTGTATTCAGAGAAGCAGAAGTGGAAGTTCTATAGTCTCTATAAAAGATTCTCAGAAACAAGCTCCAGGACTCCCACTTTAACCACAGGTACACCCTTGCCAGTGTGTGTAATCACCAAGCATCTAAGCTGGATGGGGCCCAGCTCACTGACCCGAACTCCTTCAGTTCACAGATGGGGAAACGGAGATCCCTGGCAGGGAGGTGGCAGGCAGGGCCACCCAGCGAGGCCTCTAGGATTTGGTTGCCTCTTCTCTCTGTCTCTTATTCTGTCCACAACCCTCGCCCAGCAAAGCCGTAGAAAGACTCAGGTGTCTAAGAGGATCAGAGTTCGATCTACTCACGTGGACCGCTTCCGTTCACAAAGTGGTGTTTTCAGTAGTTTATTAAAAGCTGCATCAACTCTTTGTACCTAGATCTCCAAGAAGATTCAGGGTCACTCACCAGAGACACTTTTTTTTTTAATAACAGCACTTAGTAAGTTTTTATTTTTTATTTTTTTATGTTTTTTTATTATATTATGTTAGTCACCATACAGTACATCCCCGGTTTCCGATGTAAAGCTCGAGGATTCATTAGTTGTGTATAACACCCAGTGCACCATGCAATATGTGCCCTCCTTACTACCCATCACCGGTCTATCCCATTCCCCCACTCCCCTCCCCTCTGAGGCCCTCAGTTTGTTTCTCATAGTCCATAGTCTCTCATGTTTCATTCCCCCTTCTGATTACCCCCCTTTCTTTATCCCTTTCTTCCCCTACCGATCATCCTAGTTCTTATGTTCCATAGATGAGAGAAATCATATGATAATTATCTTTCTCTGCTTGACTTATTTCTCTTAGCATTATCTCCTCCAGTGCCATCCATGTTGCAGCAAATGTTGAGAATTCGCTCTTTCTGATAGCTGAGTAATATTCCATTGTATATATGGACCACAACTTGTTAATCCAGTCATCTGTTGAAGGGCATCTCGGTTCCTTCCACGATTTAGCTATTGTGGACAATGCTGCTATGAACATTGGGGTGCATATGGCCCTTCTCTTCACTACGTCTGTATCTTTGGGGTAAACACCCAGTAGTGCAATTTCTGGATCATAGGATAGCTCAATTTTTAACTTTTTAAGGGACCTCCACACTGTTTTCCAGAGTGGCTGTACCAACCTGCATTCCCACCAACAGTGTAGGAGGCACTATTGTCCTATGGCGGGGCTTTTTAAAAAATTGGCGCTATAGCAAATTGTTACAACTTCAGTGCCTTAAACCAACACAGATTATATTTTCTTAGAGATCTGTCGATTAGAAGCCCAGCGAGGGTCTCCCCGGCCTAATCAAGGTGTCAGTGGGCTGTATTCCTTCTGGAGACTCTAGGAGAGAATGCATTTCCTTCTGTCTTCCTATTGGTAGAGGATACTAACACACCTTGGCTTGCGATACTCCCATCCTCAGAGGCGGCTGCGGGGACCTAAGGACCTTGGGATTGAGGATTAGGACCTTGACATCTCTGGGGTTCATTATTCTTCCTTTCCTAGGGTCATTCACAAAAGCTGCTTTTGTGACACTGCAGAGGTCACAGCAAACTTTTCTTAGAAAGGCTAGGTAGTGTGTCAGGCTTTGGGGGCCCTGTGATCTTTCTCGCAACTGCTCTGCGACCGTAGAACAGAAGCGATCGTGGGCAAAATGGAAATGAGTCAGTGCGACTGTGTTTTAATACAAGTTTATTTATAAAAAACATTTGTAGGTTGGATTTGGCCCATGGCTGAAGTTCACTGAATTCAAAAAGCATTGTCAGAGAGAACTTCTGGTCTGGCCTGAGCCCTGGGGCCAAAGGGATGGATAAGACGTGTTCTTGATTCATGAGGGGCTCTTGCGGTCCTGGTGGGGACAGACAGGTGTGAATAGAAACCCCGAGACTGACCGGCCCTTAAGGGTAGGGACCAAGGAGCCGCAGGTACACCCCTCGGAGAAGTGACCACATTTTCTAAGGAAGGAATTCCCTTGATTCCACACAAAGAATAAAGCTGGGAGGCCCTGGCCTGTGAACCCAGGATTCAAATGAGATCTTAGGCGTCTGAGGTCGTGGCTTGTCTGTCTACACCCGCACACTGGGCAACCACCTTCTGGTTAAGAGGATGAGATAAATAGCTCTTACAAACCTGAGATTCAATGCTGTGTGACCTTGAACGAGGGTGCCAGTTTCCTTGTTCACTAAATGGACCTACGAGGGATGGTTAGATGGGATCGCGTGGAAAGCATATTTGTTGAATGAAGGGATTCTCCCTCCAGAATAGCTACTATGGTAATTAGTCTCGGAGTTTCCCAGAATGCCCTGGAAAGCTGGCCTCCTGCCCTCTTGTCTGATTCGCTAACACTCACAACGAACATAAAACAAGCGCACTGTAATGACACTGTTAATAATAGCAGTACCAGTTGTCCTAAAGCAAGAGCAGTGATAATGGTTGTTCCCTTTTAAGCAGCACTATTTATTTGTCAAGAACCATGCCGAGATCTTGATAGGGGTTATCTCGCTTCCCAGGAAGCGTCTGCTCCACCACTCAGCCCCATTCGTAACCACATTTTACAAAGGAGCACGGGAGGGTCGGAGAAGGCGAGTGATTGCCTGAGCTCACACAGCAGCGAAGGTTGGAAGTGGGACTCAAACCCAAGTTGGTCTGACACCGAAGACCACGTTCTTCTCCTGGCAGCCCAAGGATGACAGGCTCTTTCTTGTGTCTCCTTCTAGCGTCCAGACAGCGGTGGACTGCAGCAGTGGCAAAAAAGAGATGTAAGTTAACCCCAAGGAGAACACTGAGCGGTTGACATTGAAGCCAAGAATGAGCCCTTGGCTCTCTGGGTCCAGTCTGCAGAGGGAACGTCCACGCCCACTTGGAGAAATACTAGCAATGCCCATGATCGCTCGGACTCCAAGGTCATAACACATGGCACTGGGGACATGTTATTGAACAGAGCAACTTCTTTTAGACAGAAAGAAGCCCATGACTTATCATGCCACTGTCCCCTCAAATGCCTTCAGTCGTCCCCTATTGCCTCAGAATAGACTTTTTCGACTGATATTTGAGCCCCACACACATCTGACCGTTATTTTCCTCTCTACCCGGAACTCCTCCTTTCCAAATCATCCATACCCTCCCCTTTTCCAACCTCCATACTTATGTGTATGCTGCTTCTTCCAGCTCAGATTCCTTTGTCCGGGCCCTATATGATCAAGCCCCAATCTTTAGACAAGTTATGATTCAACTATCTTTACTTAATGCCTTCCCTTATGACTCCAAGAAGCAAGTCAATGCTTCTTCCTTATTCTCCTACTTTCTGTCCCTCTCTATGGCATTGCTACTTTTCTCCTTTATTTTGTGGTTATGGAGTCTTGAGGACAGGGTCAATGTTGGGTTCGTGTGTATAGCTCCTTCCCATGGTGCCCACCATGGAGTATTCTATAAACAAGCAAATGAATTTATAGAGAGACACAAATATAGATAGATATAGATACAGATATTGATATAGATATCAATATCAATATAAATACCAATAGATATAGTTGAGTGAGTATATAAACCAGAAAATGAAATAATCATTGAGTACCCACATCTATGACAGGCCCACACAAGGCCTAATTTCAGGATTAGGGGACATAAAAGTAAAGTCTTTGTCTACAAAGACATTCTGGTTAAGGCAGGCAGAGAGTTAAGACCTTCACTCTTGACATATTCCACGGACATACCATTGGGTATAAAATTCAGTGCCAAATTTTACTCTAAAATCAGGGTTGCCTCAACATCTGTATTAGCGTATTTACCTCCCCAAAGAAGAGCAGTGGTTAGTAGCATGGGCACTGGAATCAGAGAGCCCAGGGTTTGCCCCCAACTTCATCACTGACTAAGTGGGTGACCTTGGCACGAACCAAGATGGCCGCCTCAAATCCCATTACTCTCATCTATATAATGGGGACAGCACTGGCTCCCATCTCTCAGGGATGGTGCTGTGAGCACTGACTGAAGTTATACATGTACAACACTTAGCATACTCCTGGCTTATGCTTAGGGGCGAATATCTAGTTATTACTGTTACTGTGGTTGTCATTGTGCTGACAGCATCCTGTCTTCCGGTTCTAGAGATAACATCTCCGTCCTCAGCTCCCAGCCAGAGGGCAGTCTGCAGTCCTGGCTGAGTTGTAGTCTGTCCCTGGCCACAGACACCATGAGGACCCCCTCTCGACAGTCAGCCAGCAGCAGCCACCTCCTCAGCTCCAGGTAAGAGTACGTCCCTGCTGCCTCTGGATGGCCGACGGCTTGGCGAATCTCATACTTTGAAGGTTGTGGTTCACATCTTCCGTTTTCTCCAGCCAAGGCCAGGACAAGCATGGCCTTGGACAGTGTGAGCTATGACCCTGCCACTTCTTAGCTGAGCGACTTTAGGCAGGTCGGTTATCTTCTCCGAGCCTTCATTTCCTCATGCGTGCAATAGGAAACACAATTCTGTTTACTGCTCCAAGGATTTAATGCAGCCCTCCCTAAAGCATGGTTTTCCAGATGATTTTTAAATAGCATGTGGTGAACATTTTTTAAATAACTGTGGATTTATTATAGTTGCCTTCTATCTCAAGCAAGACCTACTTGTCTTCCATTTATAGACAGTTCTGGATTTAAATTTTTCTTTGGTAAACATATTCACTTAAGCATGTCTGTATTTGGGGTTTTTTTTTAATGGAGAATCAGTATCGAGACAGTGAGGCTGGATGATTTCTCCCTCAGAGATTTTAGCTTTGTTCTGAATGTCAAGGTTTTCTATTTTCTGCACTATGGAGGGAGAAGGATTCAGTTACGGCCTGAGACGAAACTCTTGCAAATCTGTAGGATTGCCAACAATAGGTTTCTCTGACAACCGGGCCTTGGGAGCCACTCTTGCTTTAGGAGTTAAATCCACCTTCGCTCTTGTTTTTCAGCCAGCTTCGTTCCTCTCAGCTCATTTGGTTTTCCTTTTCAAGGGCGGCCCTCTTGTAATTAGGAGCTAATGGCCATAAATCAGAAATTATGGATTAAGCAGATGCGTAATTAAGATGAAATGCACACTGCTTTTGTGATAACAGAGGAACCAATGTGATAAACTAGAAAAGTCCCAGACTCAAAGAACAAATGCAGACAACCCCTTCCTGACTTGAAATGTGCTTGCTCTGAAGGAGGTGGGGGGGTGCATCTCTTCAAAAAGAAGGGGGTGGAAGTTCACGCTAACCTTTTGGGCATATTCAGCAAATGGCAAATGTCTGACGCATGCCTGCAGATAATCTTAGGCTGCAACATTTGACGTCGAAAATATCAAAGAGAGGCTCCAAGAGTGGGGATGCATCTGGGAAGTTAATTAAAGCAAGATAATCTGATTACTGCTCTTAATTAAACACAAAGGCCTGTCTGGAGAAAGAGCCACCTCTTCTGTGAACCCCAGAGGATGAGGAATTTTTCTCTCCCGATAAATACGTACCCCTTTTTTCCCCCATCAGCCGGGGTAGAAGGCAGCAGAAACAGCACTGGCGGGGGCCACAGCAGGATGGGAATGCTCATTAACATAATATCTGAGTTTTGTAATTAACAACTGTACAGGCATACCTTGCTGTATCGTGTTCACGGTTTTGCACCATCAGATAGCACGTATCTTACCAATTGGAGGTTTGTCAAGCAAGTTGATCGATCGGTGTCATTTATCCAACAGCATTTGCTCTGTGTCTCTGTGTTGCATTTTGGTAATTCTTGCAATATTTCAAACTTTCTCCTTTCTATTATATTTGTTATGGTGATCAGTGATCTTTGATATTACTATCATAATTATTCTGGGGCACCATTGGTAACACATCCATATAAGATGGTGAACTTAATCAGTAAATGTTGCGTGTGTTCTGATTGCTCCGTTGACCAGCCGTTCCCCCGTCTCTCTCCTTCTCCTTGAGCCTCCCTGTTCCCTGAGACATAACAATATTGAAATGAGGCCCATTCGTAACCTTACAGTGACCTCTAAGTGTCCAAGGGAATGGAAAAGTCACACATCTCTCAGTTTTAATCAAAAGCTAGGCATGATTCAACGTAATGAGGAAGGCACGTCAAAAGTTCCGAGGGGCTAAAAGCTGGGCCTCTTGTGCCAAACACTTAGGCATATGGTGGACACAAAGGAAGAGATCTCGAAGGAAATGACAAGTGCTACTTGGTGAACACACGAATGCTAAGGAAAGAAAACAGCCTTCTTGCGGATCTGGAGAGAGTGTGCGTGGTCTGGATGGAAGCTCAAACCTAGCACAACAGTCCCTGAAGCCAGAGCTGAGTCCAGAGCAAGGCCCTAACTCTCTTCCATTCTGTGAAGGCTGAGAGAGGGGAGGCGACTGCAGAAGGAACATCTGAAGCTAGCCAAGGTTGGCTCACGAGGTTTAAGGAAAGAAGCCATCTCCGTCACACAGAAGTACAAGGTGAGGCAGCAGGTGCTCACGCAGAAGTGGCACCAGGTTCTCCAGAAGAGCCAGCCAAGCTCATCCATGAAGGTGGCTGCACTCAACAACAGATTTTCAGTGTCGACGTAAGAGCCTGCTATCGGAGAACTTTCATAGCTGCAGAGGAGAAGTCAGTGCCTGGCTTCCAGGCTGCAAAGGACAGGCTGACTCTCTTGTGAGGGGCTAATGCAGCTGGTGTCTCTGAGCGGAAGCCAGCGCTCACTTACCATTCTGAAAATCCTAGGGCCCCGAAGCATGACGCTAAATCAACTCTGCCCGTGCTCCGTACACACAACGACAAAGCCCGATGACAGCACAGTTTACTGAATATCTGTTTACAACACAGTTGACTGAATATCTGAGGCCCACAGTTGAGACCTGCTGCTCAGAAAAAAGAAAGATGCCTTTCAGAATATCACTGCTCGGGGCGCCTGGGTGGCACAGCGGTTAAGCGTCTGCCTTCGGCTCAGGGCGTGATCCCAGCGTTATGGGATCGAGCCCCACATCAGGCTCCTCCGCTATGAGCCTGCTTCTTCCTCTCCCACTTCCCCTGCTTGTGTACTCTCTCTCGCTGGCTGTCTCTCTCTCTGTCGAATAAATAAATAAAATCTTTAAAAATAAAAAGAATATCACTGCTCATTGGCCGTGCACCTGGTCACCCGAGAGCTCGGACAGAGTGGAGATGTAGGAGATGAATGTTGTTTTCATGCCTGCGAACACAACATCCATTCCATAGCCCGTGAACCAAGAAGTCATTTCAACTTTCGGCCTTATTATTTAAGAAATCCGTCTGAAAGGCTAGAGCTGCCGTAGATAGTGTGTCCTCTGATGGGTCTGGGCAAAGTAAACTGGAAACCTTCTGGAAAGTGTTCACCATTCTAGATAGCATTAATATTCCTGATTCATGGGAAAGGATAAAACAGCATTGTTAACAGAGCGTGGAAGAGGTTGATTCCAACCTTCACGGAAGACTTGGAGAGGGGTTCAAGACTTCAGTGGAGGAAGTAGCTGCAGATGGGGTGGGAACAGCAAGAGAACTAGAAGTAGACGTGGAGCCTGAAGATGGGACTGAATTGCTAGAAATTCGTGATAAAACTTGAACCGATGCGGAATTGCTTCTCGTGGATGAGCAAAGGAGGCGGTGTCTGGAGATGGAAGTTTCCTCCTGGTGAGGACAGCTGTGATGACTGTTGACACGACGACAGAGCATTCAGAACGTCCCACACACTTAGTCAATAAAGCAGCAGCAGGGCTCAAGACGACAGACTCCAATCTTGAAAGAAGTTCTGCTGTGGGTAAAATGCTATCCGACGCCATCATCGCCTGCTACAGAGAAGTCGTTTGTGAAAGGGAGAGTCCATTGACGTGGCAAACGTTGTGTTGTCTTATTTTAAGAAACTGACGTAGCCTCCCTAACCTTCAGTGACCACCCCCTGATCGGTCAGCAGCCATCAGCATGGAGGCGAGACCCTCCACTGGCAAAAAGAGGTTGACTCGCTGAGAGCTCAGACAATGGTTAGCATTACTAGCAATAAAGTATTTTTTAAGAAAGGTATGTACTTAATTATGCTTTTTAAAGACAATGCTATTGCCCATTTAATAGACTACAGTATAGTGCAGCCATAACTTTAATGTGCAGCTGGAAAGCTGAGAAATGAATTTGATTTGCTTTGTTGAGATGCTTTATCGCAGTGGTCTGGAACCGAACCCGAAAATCTCCAAGGCATGCCTGTGGGAGCGTGCGTGATAAGGATCCTTAGCCCTTCGGTTACGTCCTAAGTTGTTCGTCACCCCTTTCAATGGGAGACAGGAGGCTGCAGGGATTTGGGTACGTGGGCTGAGCTCACAGCCCGTGAATTCCAACCCTCCATTTGCTCCCTTGCAACAGTGAGATTTGGAGCGAGATTTCTTAACTTCTCGTCTGTGTTTCTTTGTGAACAAATCTGGGTTGATGTCAGGTTAATGAGATGACACAAATGTGTCTTCATTCAGAGCCCCTGGCACCTAGAAGGAGCTCAAGAAAATTAGCTTTATTAGTGTTGGTATCTACTTGGTACCCAGAGAAACCCCAGGAGACAGACATGGTCCCATGCGATGGAACAGGAATCCGAGGCCCACAACTGATTCAAGCACAGACGGCCTAACCCTGTTCTTAGAGCCATGCCTCAAGCAGAGTCTGTCCTCGGCATCCCCAGACAGCCCTACCCGGAGCCTAGCCCCGCTTTCCTTCTCCCCTTCCAAGTCCTCGGGCTTGGCCCAGCACAGCTCAGAGCAGGGGTGCCTGCACCAAGGACAGTGATGGGGCCAGGCGGCAAGGAGGGACCATAAACTCCTTTTCTAGTTTCTTTAGGTCTACATCCCTGGGGCTGCATACAGTTGGTGCTCAATAAATGTTTGTTGAGGGGGCGCCCGGGTGGCTCAGTCAGTTAAGCGTGTGACTAGATTTTGGCTCAGGTCATGATCTCATGGTCGTGAGATCAAGCCCTGCACTGGGTTCCTGGGTGTGGAGCCTGCTTGAGATTCTCTCCCTCCTTCTCCCTCTGCGCCAACCCCCCCAACTCACACACGCACAATCTCTCTCTCAAAAAAAAATAAATAAATAAAATAAATAGTAAATGATTGTTGAGTGAATAACTAACCATAACATCAAGGCTGGAGCAGACATATTAACCCTACTTGGTCCTATCTCAGCCCGGACTGTGACTCACAGAGGGTCGGTAACTGATCGACGTCCCATAGCAGATAAGTAATAGAGCCAGTCTTCAGATTTGAATTCAGATTCAAATCCCTCCAAAGCCTGTATTTGTATTTCCTACACTACCATGGTTCTCTGACATTTATCGGGGGGGGCGGTGCAGATCACTTACCTGCAAAAATTACTGGCAACAACCGCTCTTTTTTTTTTTTTAAGATTTTTTATTTATTTATTTGACAGAGATAGAGACAGCCAGCGAGAGAGGGAACACAAGCAGGGGGAGTGGGAGAGGAAGAAGCAGGCTCACAGAGGAGGAGCCTGACGTGGGGCTCGAACCCGGAACGCCAGGATCACGCCCTGAGCCGAAGGCAGACGCTTTAACCGCTGTGCCACCCAGGCGCCCCAACAACCGCTCTTAATATTAAAACTGCATAAGGGTTATCATTCAACACTCAGCATCGAACCAAAAAATGCCTACTGAGTGTCAGATCCCATGGCAGTAAGCCCTGAAATTTCTGAGCACTGTCCTTGGAACACGTTTGCAATGTAAAGAGTCGAGAACTTCTGAGTTAGAAGGAACCTCTGGGATTATCTGACCCACTTTGCTCCTTATGCAGATGGGGAATGTAGAGGTCTGGGGAGGGAAGTATCTTACCCAAATTTATAGTAAAGTCCAGGCTTAGGGCTCAGGTGCCTTCCAGCTCTTTCTAACTGCACAAGTAATCTATGAATTCTTCCTCCCTTCAAGAACTTAAAATATAACAGAAAAGGCTAAAATCCTCTTTTTTTGTAGAGAGAGAGAGAGAGAGTACACAAGTGTGCAAGAAACGGGTGGAGAAGGGGGAGGGGCAGAGAGAGAGAGAAGAAGAGAGAATTTAAAGCAGACTCCATGCCCAGCACAGAGCCTGACATGGGGCTCGATCTCATGACCCTGAGATCATGACCTGAGCCAAAATCAAGAACCCAGGCGGCCCAAAGCTAAAATCCTCTTAACCACACCCCCAATCGCAGCTCCCTTCCCAAAGGTATCCACCACCTTCAGTTCAGGGCACCCCCTTCCACATCTTTCTCCGTGGATTTTTAAACATGTATGTACCTGTAACAAATATAGAACATATTTGTGGGCTTTTAAAAGATGTAAATGATACGACGCTCCATGATGTACCCTACGCACTACAAAAATTCTTACTACGTGCTTCTTTCCCTCTACAATATATTTCGGCGATCTTTCCTTACTGGCCTAGGTCGGTCTCATTTTTTTCAAGTCCCGCAAAAGATCTTCACATCATGAGGTTTATTTCATTAAAGTCTTCTTTCCCTTTCAGCTGTTTTCCAGGTATTTGCTCCGAGCCTGTAAGCCTTTAAAACACACACACACACACACACACACACACACACACACACACTCACGCACGTGGGCAAATGACTTGGCGGGTCCAAGGGCGTTTGCGTTAAACTTGACTGGATGCTACCAGATCGTCCTTTCTGCTAGGAGATTAGACAGTAGGAGAGGATGACACACCTATATCCCCAGCCCCGTGCTACCTGGCACCTCGTAGGCCTCAATAAATGAGTCTCTTGGACATTCCGAATTTGACTGAGAAGGAAGGTCACTTTAAAAACAGAAGAGAGAGAGAAAGCAGTCTTCTGCCAAAAAAATAAATAAATAAAAGCATTCCCTGCATTATTTATAAGAGGCCGTCAACCCAAGAGAAATACACCTAAAGCCTTATGATTTACAGTCCAGGAACCATGCAGCTGCCGCTGATAAATGCAAGAGCTTCTGGAGATGGGGACACTAAATTACCTTCGCGGCCCCCAGAGAGGAAGTTTATGGGCTTGGCGGTGGCAGTCGCACTTGGCTTGGGAATCTCTCTTAACCTCTGGCTGCAGGTGGAGTCAGGGCCGTCCGGGGACGGGGACGCGCACCTCGGCCCCCGCCGTGTGCCTGGCCTCTCCTGCCTCTGCCCTTCCTGGCCCGGTGTGAAAGTGGGGGGCCTCTCCCCACTTCCTTCTTGTCTTCACCGTACATCAGTCTTCCCCTACTTCACTGTAGACCCTCCTCCTCACCTTGCAGCCGCCCCCCCCCCAAGGTCTCCGTTTTCCTCCCCTTTGGAGCCAGCCTTCTCCAAAGTGGGGCTCCACACCCACCGTCTGTACTCACACTCCTCCCATTCCTGCCACCCAGAGCCTGGCCCCCACCACTTGTTGAAACGTTCTTCACCATGTCAGCGGCTTCCGAAGGGACAAATCGGGGGACGTTCTCCAGTCTTGATCTTTCTCTGGACTTCTCCCCCGCGTTGGCAAACCCATCGAACACTTCTCTGTTCACTCAGCCTCGTAGACGTTTCTGCTCCTTGGAGCTCCTCAGACCTCTCTTTTCTGGTCTTTTCCTTCCCACCACTACCCCCCAAATGCGGGGGTCAGGTGTCACCGGGTGCTGCCCTCACCTGGCTGCTTTGCTCTCTACCTGATCCCCAATGATCCTCTTGTGATTTTTAACTCCCCTACTGCAAGTGGGCCGCCCCCAAATGGAGACCTCCAGCTCTTAGGTTCTCGCAGGTTTTTAATGAAGATAGTGTATCTAATTGTCTGCCCTGAGAAGACAGCCAACTGCGTGTCTCTCCAGTGTCTTAACTCAGCATATCCAGGAGGAAGTTCCTGCCTCCCTATCCATTCTGTGTTATCAGTATCATTTGGTGGTTCCGTCATTCATAAAGCCGCCCAAACCGGGTCTTCTCAGACTAGCATCCCCTCTCTTTCATCCTCATAATCAACAGATTCCCACATCTTATTTATTCTCCCCCCCAACACCCTTAGCTCTCTCTGCTTCTCTCCATCCTCACCGCCAACACCCATAAGTCAGGCTACCGTCATTTCTGTCTTCCATGCTGACAAAGAGCTTCCAATACCGTCCTCCCTTGGTCTGTCCTCTACACTTCAGCCAGGATGATCCCTTTAAAAAGAAAGTCTGGCTGCAGTGGCTTCCCGTCTCCTCCCGCGAGTCAGCAAATTCCTGCCTACAGGCCAAATCTGGCTCTTGACCTGTTTTTGTAAATTAAGTTTTATTGGAAACCAGCCACGCTCACGTTTTTGGTTTTGATTTTACATACTGTTTATGATTGTCTCTGCATTGTGAAGGCAGACCTGAGTAGTTGCCACAGAGACCAGATGGCCTCTAGGCCACAAATAATTGCCGTGTGCCCTTTACAGGAAAACTTTGGTGATCTCTGCCCTCCAGGATAGAACAGGATGGAATTCTAGCACCTTCGTAGGCTTACAGTGCTCTGCGTGATCGGGCTTTTGCCTGCCTTTCTGGTCTCATTCCCTCCATCCAGGGATTCAAAAATGATCATGGGGATTTGATCCCCCCAGCAACCTCTCTGCCCTACTCTTCTCTACATTGGCTTTTTTCTGAGGTAGCAAGATGGCGCCCGAGATCTTCCAGCTCATGCCTGGACCGCTCAGAGTCCAAAAGTAAAGAGGGCTTCAATCTTCTAAACAGTTGCACAAAAATCCTGAGCTTGACTTTCACTGGCCCAAAGGGAGTCACATGTCTGTTCCGAACCAAACAGAATGGATAAGGGGATTGAAGGAGTCTCTTACCCTAGGCTCAAGTTGGTGTTCTCACCTGGTTCTGGGAGATGGAATTATTCCTGCCCAAACCACAGCAACACTGCGGGAGGAAGGGTTTCCCCAAAGGATAAGGGGTGCCTTACTCAAAGCAGAATAATGGTGAGTAGATAAAAATCAAATAAGCAAAGCAAATGTTTTCCACCAAGGGGAAGGTTGAATTATGGGAGTGGACAAAATTATGCATACAGAGTCTAGGGATGGGAGGGTAGAGAAGGGAAAGGAGAAGACAGTAAGAAAAGAGAAAACGTATTCAACTGTTTGAGGTCCCACTGAGTAGCCTTGGGAAGCCCAAAGAAAATTGCGTGTGTGTCCTGGTCAGAGACTTTATTTATCCCTCAATTTCAATGACCAATCTATCATCACATAATTAGTGATGCTGTCGTTTGAATTTATTACCAAACATGGCTCTCCACTGTTGCTATTGGACTTGTACCATATTGCAGTGTGAGCATGGAGATTATTGTATAAATTATTCTCACTCACATAATCATCGTGATTTTAATTACTGTGTAATCTTCGCTAATTACTGTTGTATGTATCATTTGCTTTGGTGCCGATTTAACACAACCGCTGTTCGTTTGGCTAAACGATGACATTACAACTTTTCCTTTTTCTGGGGGAAAATTTGCTTTCCGTAAACATTTGCAGCCCCATACTCTCGGCTTGCCGTTCTTGGTTTAAAAAAGAACAAGATTTAGACACCAACTTCCTTTCACCCCCGTTGATTTTTACGTGGGACGAGGCTGGCTTGAATTCGTAAAAAGGTCTAAATTACAGGGTATTGTTTTTAAAATAAAGTTGTATTCTTTTCAAGGAAGGGCAATTAGTCTACCACGGAAGTGAAGGCAAGGATGGGTCACATGAGGCCTGCTTAAATGCTTAGATAAGATGCGTTTGTAATTAGTTCATTAATTATGTAAATGTGAATGGATGGTACTTAGTGCTAGAAACGGGTCGTTCTCCAAGTAGGTTAAGCATTCACCGCTAATCTTATTTCAACAGTGCATTTATTTACTGGTCTCTGCATTCTTAGACCGGGAGCTCAGGACCATTTTAATCCTGAAGATACTTAACGAACAGGGCTCTCATGAATATGGTTTTATGTCTTCCTGGGACGCAGGGCTGCTATTCGGTTTTATCAGTCTTAGGGAAGACTAGTGGAAACTGAAAGCATGGAAATGTCAATACAAACACATTTACCACGGACCCCAGGCCTGAGCAAGTGGAACCGGAAGCCCGGCTCTGTCCAGGATTCAGCCTGGGAGCCAACGTGACTCTTGGACAGGTTTCCATGGGAAGGAGGGCTGTTTTCTACCTAAAACTCCAGGTGTTGGATGCTGTCTGCGGCTCTCTCGGGAGTTTTGAGGCTCACCCAATTTAGCTGCAAGTTTGTGTAAAAAGCATTTGGATTAAACGTTGATGGTTCAGAACATTCTTTTAGAATCTGTGGCTCTCTGGGGCGCCTGGGTGGCGCAGTCGTTAAGCGTCTGCCTTCGGCTCAGGGCGTGATCCCGGCGTTCTGGGATAGAGCCCCACATCAGGCTCCTCCGCTATGAGCCTGCTTCTTCCTCTCCCACTCCCCCTGCTGTGTTCCCTCTCTCGCTGGCTGTCTCTATCTCTGCCGAATAAATAAATAAAATCTTTAAAAAAAATGCTTTAGAATCTGTGGCTCTCTGAGCTCTATTTTTGGTGAAGTAGACCTATCATTGAAACACACATCCAGGGGCGCCTGGGTGGCACAGCGGTTAAGCGTCTGCCTTTGGCTCAGGGCGTGATCCCAGCGTTCTGGGATCGAGCCCCACGTCAGGCTCCTCCGCTGGGAGCCTGCTTCTTCCTCTCCCACTCCCCCTGCTTGTGTTCCCTCTCTCGCTGGCTGTCTCTATCTCTGTCAAATAAATAAATACAATCTTAAAAAAAAAAAAAAGCAAAAGAAACACGCATCCAGGAAAGTACATCATTATGAAATTTTCAAAAGTTGGTCCTACCTATGTAATTACTACCAAAAGCAAAACCAGATCATCGCAGGTGCCCCTAAAACCTTCTTGATCCTGTTCAAGTCATGACCTCTTCCTTTCTCAAAGGTAACCACCACCCTGACTTCTAACACTATGAATTAGATATGACTGGGGTTTTTTGTTTGTTTGTTTTAGTTCTATATAAGAGAAAGTATCCAGTAGTACTCTTTGGCATCTGGCTTCTTTCTTTTATGTGGGTTTTTTGTTAAAGATTTATTTATTATATTTTAGAGAGAGAAAGCCTGAGAAGGAGGGGCAGAGGGAGAGGGAGAGAGATTCCCAAGCAGACTCCGAGCTGAACTCGGAGCAGGACACAAGGCTGAAGTCATGACCTGAGCTGAAACCGAGAGTCAGATGCTTAACCGACTGCACCACCCAGGCACCCCTTTTAATATTATGTTTACAAGCTTCATTCACATTGTTGCATGTAGGGGACATTCCCTTGTTTTCTTTGCTCCATAGTCCATAACTGTGGTTCTCAGCTGGGGGCAATTTTGCTCCCCCCTCTCTGCCAGGAGATAGTTGATCATGTCTGGAGACATTTTTGGTCATCATAACAGAGACAGGTGCTACTGTAGAAGACCAGGGTGCTGCTAAACATCGTACGATGCACAGGACTGACCGCACAGAATTATCTGGTCCAAAATGTCAATTACGCCACCACTGAGAAAACCTGGTCTCTAATGCTCCATTGTAGGAATATATTATAATGATTTATTCATTCGGTTAATAATAAACATTTTAGATTGTTTCTATTTTTTAAAAAAGATTTGTTTATTTGAGAGAGAGAAAGAGAGAGAGAGCAGGGGAGTGGGGGCAGGGGCAGAGGGAGAGGATCTTGCTCTGCATTTTTGCTTACACTTGGTTTTGTCATTTTTTAAAAAATGTTAACTATTTTGCTGGATATTGGTAGGGTCACATTTTTGGTTTTAACTTGCACGTTCCTGATAAAGAAACCTTTTCGTGCGCTTATATGTCCATTGGGATATCCTTTTTGATTCAATGTCTGATCCAGTCTTTTGCCCATTATGTTTTTTCTTCTGGGTTGTCTCTTTTTTTTATTATTAATTTGCATAATTTGCAGGAATCCTTAATATAGTCTAGATATAAGTCTTCTTGAGTATGTGGAGTCACTCCATTTGATCGAATGCCTTTTTCACTCTTATGGTTTATTCTGAGAAGTTCTTAATTTTAATGTAACTGAACTTACACTATTTTTCCTTTATGGTTGGTGCTTTTTCTATTCCACTGAAGATTTATTTGCCTACTCCCAAATTAGGAAAACATCCCCCTATGTTTTCTTACAAACACTGTATTGATTTAACTTTTATATCCAGATAAACAATTCATCAGGAATTCGTATTTATGGTGTGAGGTAGGGGTTAAGATTCATTGGCATATGACTATCAAACTAGCCTTGTGTATGTATTTTAAAATAAGTCATATTTTTCACGTTTACCACCATTATCATCTTCTATGAAATCAAGTGATTTTATATATATTCTAGACCCTGTTCTATTTCATTTTCCTGCTTGTCCATCTTTGAGCTGATTTAACATTGCCTTAATTAATGTAGCTTTGTATGTAAGTCTTGATATCCGAATGTGTGTGTTCCTTGGTTTAGTTCTTCTTCCTCAAGATCAGCAAATGACTCCAGAGGAAAGATGCTATGGTGCTGGGCTCACCTCAACATACTTCCCTCTTTTCAAAATTTGACCCTTCAAGCCCTGGCTGCTTTGGTGCCTTCCAATGCCTGTAAATTTAAAGTTAGCTTTTTAGTTTTTCTACGTGGAGATTTTCTCTGGAAAATCTAGTCTATCCGAAAAAGCTAATCTATCATAGCCAGAAATTGAATGCTGAGCTAGACTTTTTACTCCCTTTGCTAAGTAAACATTTCTTCCTTATTTCCCATGCCTAAGAGGATACGAAGGCTCACTCAAATTTCCTTCCAGTCGTAACTTGATGAATCTACTTTCCCTTTTAAACTTCAAGTTCTGTACTTCAGGGGCTATTGATCTCTGTATCGATGGCATCTGGGATCGTGGATTCAGTAAATGACTCTGGATAGATGTAAGGAGGGGTGGCTGGCTGGATGGATGGATGGATAATTTCCACTCACTGAAAACTGCATTTTCATGAGGAACTGGGTGCTTTTATGACTAAGTCTGAGATTTTTTTTATGGTTATTTTCATTGCACCACGTTCCACTGAAGCAATGTCTGTGAAAAGTGAAGAAATGCATTGAAAATTTATTTAAATATGTTGAACCCAAGTTGAATCTCCAATCCAATTAGAGATTTTTAATCCCTTTACGTATCCAGTTTGTTCTTTCACAACATTGTGGAAATATGTATCAAAAGGTAAAGAAGTATAGGAGCGCCTGGGTGGCTCAGTCAGTTAAACATCTGACCCTTGATTTCAGCTCAGGTCATGATCTCAGGGCTGTGAGATCGAGCCCCATGTCGGGCCCTGTGTTCAGGGCAGAGTCTGCTTGAGATTCTCTCTCTTTCTCTCTCTGTCCCTCCCCCCTTCTCTCTCTAAAAAAGAAAAAAGAAAAGAAGAAGAAGGTAAAGAGTATACAATCAGTACTTTCACTGTCTAATCAGAGTATGACCTGAGATATTCTCTTTCCCTCGCTCTTGTTCCAGGTGTAGAATGGGGTGTTCAGGCCAGCTGGAATTTCAGCTCCCTTTCCATTCTGATATTCTGGAAGTTGATGGAATTCTGTAGCAATGAAACCAGGCTTTTGGCTTGGGTTTAGACATGAGGCATTCACTCCAGATTGTGTGCCAGAATTTGGCTTGAAATCTATTGTTTTTAAGCTCGGAGACGTGGGATTGGCTGACTGAGAAGCAGGGCTGCTGGGGTCTGAATGAACCAGCCAGAGGAGTCAGATGGAGCCCTTTTGTTCATTCTTTCTATGTTTCCACACCCCTCCCCCGCCGCTCCATTCCTTCATTCCTTCCATCCCGTAAACTTTCCTTCTAGATACCGGGGATTCATAGAAGAACTGTCCGATCTAGTTCGTAACAGTCTTGTTGTAGGTTACAAATAAGTCAACAAGCAATTGCAGTAAACAGTGGTGGGAGAGTCCAGGGGCTGTGGAAGCCAAAGGAGACACCTCACCCAGCCTGGGAGGTGGGGGAAGGCTTTCTGGAGGAGGCTACAGTTGGGCCCGTAAGTTGAAACAGCATGACAGTTTTCCTTAAAATAGTTTCCCATCTTTCTCCTAAGAAGAAGGACATCTCTTAACTACCATAGCACTCGCGCACCGAAGAAAATCAACACACCCATAAGATCATCCAAGGTCCCAACATCCGTATTACCCCCAATATCCTAAAATCGTCTGTGTCACTGTATACTCTTAAGGATATTTGCTGCATTTGGTTGTTTTGTTTCTTGAATTTCTCTCTTTAAATAAAAGATAGTAGAGTTTATGGGGGGGAGTTTTTAGAAGGATTACAGAAAAATTAAGCAGACAGTACCTATATAGCCCCTCTCTTCCCACACACAGTTTTCTCTCTTTTATTCACATCTTTGGTTAGCCTTTATTCCCTCTGAAACTAGAATGGTCCCCTCACCTCCCCCTCATCGCACTGAAATGTGTGTGTGTGTGTGTGTGTGTGTGTGTGTGTGTGTGTGTGTGTTAATAGAGTTCAGGGGTGGTTCCGGTGGTCAACTGCATTTAAAAACTGTGGGTCCTAGTACCAAGTACTTAGAACCCAGTAGAATATATGGGTGAGGCCAAGGAAAAATCTAGAACTTTCTGATGCACAGAAGGTAGGCAGACAGGCATCTACTGAGGGAGGGTCACTGGATTGCTTTTGCCCAAGTGTCAAAGACTCAGCACCCACTTAAGATCAGGGTGAACAGCAAGGAAGACTTGGGAGGTATCTTGTCCCGTAGAAACCAATATATGATCAAGAATATATTTACAGAGTCTGTTTCCTGACTCAAGTCTTTGACCTTCCGGCCAGGAGTAACCAGGCTCGCCGCGGTCGAGCATGCTTCTTCGGTTATCCCATCCCATGGCTTCCTCCTTGCTTCGAGTCTTCCAGCTGTATGGCCTTGCTCAGCCTTGGTGTCCTTGCCTGTGTGATTTAGGTTATCAGCCCTTGCTTGCCAAGGGTTTAGATATTGAATAAGCTCATAACTGGCAGGGGAGAGGGAGGGATGGGGATCTCCTCCCGGTGCTTCCTGACATCCCTGCCCAAACCCTACCCCCCTTCCAAAAGCCTCACTCAACCCCACCAACGTCCTCCAGAAAGGCCAAGCACCCAGGCTCCGGTACCTCCCTCCCTTGCCAACCTCCTGTTGCACTTAGTCTGAGGCTCAGTTTACCCAGAACTTTTTGCCCTGCTGACCCTTCTTCATGGGCTTATCCAGTCTCCACTCCTCCTGTGTGCTCTCCAGGAGGGGAAGGCAGCCCATGTTCTTGCAGCATCCTATACGGTCAGACCAAGAGGAGAGCCTCGGCCCTAAACTTCCTCGGCAAGCCCACGTGCCTCTCCAAGCCTCGGTTTCCTCGTCTGTAAAATAGGACAGTAAAGGGCAGGAGAGGAGAGCAGTTAGGAGGCATGGATCCCGGAGCTGGACTCCTTGGCTTACATCCATGTTCTCCCACTGATTGTAAGGCAAATTACATATCCTTCTGAGCCACATTTGTGAAACAGGAAGATTACGATAGTGGATTATAGTAGAGGACTATTGTGAAGATAAAATCAAGGAATGTCTGCAAAGCGTAAAGGCACAAAATACAGCAGCGATTATGCAGAATTCAGCTGCACCCCGAAGGGGCTTAACAAATGTCTCACGTTCCTACCACATCACGCACGGTCTCGGACACCATAGCAACGTCTACTGCAGATTATCCGTTGTCCTGTTGGCCTTGGTCACGCACCTTCAGGTCATCTTAAAGGCACATCTGGTTTCCCATCCTGGGCCTTACCAGGGTTAGAACGTCCATACATTTTTAATTTCCTCTTGAATTTCAGGGTGCAGATGAAGAACGGGGGTGACAGCACATCTCGGGGGATGATTCACGGTGTCATTAAGTCTGCCTCGAGTTTTCTGTAGCTACTGTTGGCCCAGGCTCTGCCCAGACAGACTCAGACTCGGGAATTAGTTTTGCTGTGCAATAATGTTGGGGGCTGGTGAACCCCATGTCTCTCCTTGACTTGGATCTCACCTTTTTGGTTCACGATGCCTCAGCGGACGTTGAAATATATGGGCACGTAGATAGGAGTTCAGCCGGTCGAGGTTTCCACTCACCTTTCTGCCTGGAGGGCATGGGATGTTGTGGAAGGGAAAGGCATGACGTGCGGATCTGGCCCACCGGGGTTCAAATCCAGGCTCTGCCACTTAGCAATGTGACTTTGGGGGAATGGCTTCTCACGAGTGGGGTTCAGTTTCCTCATCCGTAAGGTGCGGCAGGGATTCTGACCCTGATGAGATCGTGCATACAAATCGCGTGTGTAGAGACATGCCTTTTCCATCCTTCACCTGATATTCATGGAACATTCATGGTAAAATGATGGAGCCGCGTTCACAGGACAGCCTGGCAGGGGCAGGGGTATGGTTCACGCTGAGACACGTGTCTTGGCAGCTGGTTCGTTCTGCTGCCCAACGGACTGCTTCGATATCCTCGTCCTTTTCCTGTGCTGCTCAGAGCAGGGTCATATATGGCAACTGTTTGTTCTTGAACCTCTGCCCTCAGTCTGGAGCCTTCTCTACCTCTGATGGGCAGGGCCATTAAAGCAGAACAATCAGGGGCGCCTGGGTGGCTCAGTCCTTCAAGCGTCTGCCTTCAGCTCAGGTCATGATCCCAGGGTCCTGGGATTGAGCCCCATATCCAGCTCCCTGCTCCGTGGAGAGCCTGCTTCTCCCTCTTTCTCTACTTCTCCCCCTGCTTGTGCTCTCTCCCTCTCTCTCTGTCAAATAAATAAATAAAAACCTAGGGCGCCTGGGTGGTTCAGTCAGTTAAGCCTGAGCTCTGCCTTCAGCTCAGGTCATGATCCCGGGGTCCTGGGATCAAGTCCCACATCAGGCTCCTTGCTCAGCGGGAAATCTGCTTCTCCCTCTGCCCTTCATCCTGCTTGTGCGAGATCTCTTGTTCTCTCGCTCTCTCTCTCAAATAAATAAATAAATAAAAATCTTTAAAAAAATAAATTTAAAAAAATCTAAAGAAAATTTAAAAAAAGGAAAACCATCAAACGAGCATTAAGATTTTTAAATTATTCCTCTTCAGATAGACTAAAGGCCAGACAGCAGAAGTTCCCAAGATGTTGCTGGAGTCTCTCCTTAGAGAAACAGGGTGTCCCCGCCTAGCTTTTGTCCGTACCTATCTCCCAGTGACTCGGAGAAACTTCTATGCATTAGCGCTCGCCCCGCCCAAGGTTCCGGGAGGCAGGCACAGTGACATCTTGATCGTCTGCCAGCCGGCCATCATGCGATGCTGAGGAAGGAGAGTTCTAGCTGAGTCAAGCCGTCCGGTAAGGACAGCTGGGGGGAAAAAATGAGTCTTCCCAGGCCCCTGGATGAAAACAGCAGGCGGGTTTGAGATGTCCAAAGCTGGGTCAGAAATGGAGAGGATCACCTGCCTCAAGGGCAGAACTGGGACGACCCCCGCCCCCAGAAGTCTGCAAGAGGGTGTCTGCGTGCACGTGACATTCTGCCGTGTGCACGCAGAAGGAGTGGACGCAAGCAACTTCGTACTTGGAGTGGAAATGCCGGCGTCGCAGGGATGTGGGTGCATTTCTGAATGGCAAACTCAGGAGACAGTACTCAGCCACGACTTCTTTCTTTCTCTCTGGGTGCCCTACCCTTCCCTTCCCCATGTCTTCTGCTACCCTTCTCGCTCTACCCCTTCCTCCTCCTCCTCCTTGTCCGTCCCGTCCAGCTCCCTAGGGGTCTACACAGCTTGGCTTGTGCTTCTGTTTCAAGCCCACCGGCTGAGGCTCTGAACGCACCAGACAACTCAAGGAAAGTGGGACCCAGCCTACCCACAACCCACCCCCCCAGAACACCAGGCCCTTGGGCCCCTCGGCAGAGCTCAGTAACCACCAGGCTGGGACGTTTTGGCTTGTACACCTTATGGAAGGAAGCTTACTGCTTCTGGTGGGCCTAGGGGAAGGCAGTCAGATCTGTCGGGTCTGGTGGAGTTAGGGGTCCCCATGGGGTTGGTCCCAGTAAGCCTGTGTCCTGGACACCAGCTCTCACAAGCTGGGGCCTCCAGACCCCCACTCCCAGGCTGGTGATGGCTTCCTGTGCCCCCCTGCCCATCCCACCTTGGGTCAAAGACAAGGAAGGCCGACCTTCCACTGCCAGCCTGTGCCCCTTCTGTGTCACCCCCTCCCTACCTTAGCCCTCAGACACCCTCTTCTTCCCCTCTCCTCTCCAGCCCCCCATCCATTCTCACTGCAGCTGCTCACTTGCCTGCTTCTTTTCTTCCCGCTTCCCTTGGACCCTCCTCCCCTTCCCGTCTGCTAGGTCCTCTTCCTTGTGAACCTATTTCCAAGCTAAACTTGACTCAGTTCAACAAAATTTACTGAGCAGCTGCTGTGTGCTGGGCTCGGTGCCAAGACAGACGGTGCAGGGATGACAGCCTGCACAGTCTCGACAGCAGGGCTGGGGGGTAGGGGTTCCCCCACCTCCTCTCCTTCTGCCTTTCTCTACTTCCCCTTCCTCTTCCTCCCCTCCTTTCCCCCTTCCTCCTCCTTTCCTTCCACTTCCGCCTCCTCCTTTGCTCCTCCTCCCCTTCCTCCTTCTTCTTCTCCCCTTCCTTCTCCACCCCCTTTCCTCCTCCTCCCCTGTCTCCTCCTCCCCTTCCTCCTTCTATCTTCTTCCCTTACTCCTCCTTCCCTTTTCCTCCTCCCCACCTCCCTCCTCCGCACCTCCCTCCTCCCCACCTTCCTCTGTCCCCCTTCTTCCTCCTCCTAAATTCTCTTCCTTCCCTCTCCCCATGCCCTGTCCTGGCATCCAAAGCCGGCACTCGAGCTGGGAGCTAGAGTGATTGGGACGGCAGCATCCCAGGAGACTCAGGGACGGGTGCCCCGACGCCACCATCCCCACATGGCAGGCGATGGATGTGACTGAGCCCCTGAGACACATTCATCACGCCCACCTCCCTTCGGGGCCAAGGCAGGGCAGAAATGACTTTTGTTGGCTCCGGTGGCAGCCCACTGCCCCTGGCAGCTCCAAAATGTTTATTAAAAAAAAAAAACCCAAAGATAAAGCAAAGAGCGAGAAGGCCACCTTGCCATGTGCTCAGGGAGGGATGCCAAGGCAATGATATTGACGACACAGCTTCAGGTCCTCATAAAGGGGGCACTCCAGCCCACGTCCAGGGGTGACAGATGGGAGGTGACAGCCAAGAAACGGGAAAGGAGGCAGACGCTCTGGGCAAATTGTGTGGCTGCTGGCTTAGCACATGGGGACCAAGCCTTCCTGAGCCACCAGGTCACCTGCTCACTCGTTCTTCCGCTCCTCCGTCCTGTAGCTGGAACTGAGGCTTTCGTGGCCTCCAGCAGTGGGTTAGGCTCGAGACGCAGAGGCTCCTGGGAGGCTTCACGATCACCACAGACAGTTAGTTTGTCAATGATGCACAGCCATTAGTTATCGGTTCTTAATTCTTCATCTCACCACCGCTATTTGAGGACCTAGGTGCCAGGCACTGTGCCCCGGGCTTTTCTTTCATTCCTGCGACTTCCCCACGTGTCAGCAACCATGACCGGGCGCTTCTCTTCCACACCAGAAGCTGGAAGGGCTCGGCACGGGGAGACCCGGGTGGCTAGAGCGCGGTGAGCAAGAGGGAAGTTCAAGGCAGGGGCTGGGAAGGGCGTGGGGAGCGTGCCCCCGCCAGAGAAGAACCGATGGGAAGAGAGTAGGTAATGGAGGTAGCTTACCTACACCACCACCTTGACCCTGTGGCCCCCCCCCACCATGACCTTGACCCTCCACCTAGTTGACCAAGGGCAGGAGAAGCAGATGAACACAGCCAGCCCTGTGCCTACCACTCATGGAACTCGACCGAGCATCATTGCCATGGCGACCTCCCATGCATCCGGGGTCCAGGGAGGCTCCTGCCAACCCCAGAAGAGAGAGGCTTATGGGATGGTTGAGCCTTTGACCTCAGGAGCTCAGGAAGCCAGGGTCGCGGTCCCCTACCCATGTGCTTAGAAAAGACCCTGATTCCCGTTCCCCTGCCTGTACCTTCCTCCCCCTCTGGGTATCTCCTTCAGGGACCATTGACTTGGCTTCCTTAACAGATTCAAAGGCCCTTTGGGTCACTGTGGTCCTCTCTTTTCCTTCTAAACTGTCCCTTGTGGTCGGGGTGGAAACGGTGATATCACACCGCCGTGGGCAAGAAACCTTCCTCAGAGTCTTGTACCACAATCCACCCACCCCCTTCTGTAAAGGGGGCTGAATGCCATAAGGTCACAGTTGGAGCTACAGTGTAGAGAAGCGGAATAATGACTAGAAACCTGCATAAACGTGGCCCTTGGCCATAGTCAGCCTCCAGCCCCTGGCTTTGTCTGCTTGCCAAGGCTCCGACGTTCATACCCTTTTTGCTTTTTCATAAATTATAACTTTGCCATGGGTGGGCAGGGGGTCATTTCTCTTAGGGGGAGGACAAATAGATTTTATTTATTCAAGGAACTTGAATAAATGGATGGACTCCGGTCTCTCTCCTGTAAAGATGCCCTTTATTTTATAGTCTATAATTTCGCCTCACTGCGAGGCTCCTACTTTTCAGAGGGGGAGTGTTTTTGGCTCAGCTTCTGCAAAATGCTTCTGCATCAAAGCCAAGCCTGGTATAGTCCCGGAATAGAAACCGTCTGTCCTCTTGTGTATAGACTTGGTTTCATGTCGATTTTATGAAAATCTTTCCCTTTCGCGGGGGCGGGGGGGAGAACCGTGTTTTTACCTCCAGCCCATAAACCAGAGCATCCCACTGAGACATATTTGGGTCACTGACTCTCAGAAGCCCTGCTTGGTGGGACCCTCCTCTGGGCTTGGCCCTAAATAAACAGATACCCCGCTGCGGGTCCCCCTCAAGTCTCCCAAGAAGCAAACAACTTATTTCTCAGCAGGCCCTGGGATGGTAGGTCCTATCCTGTCAGATATGATGGCTTGTGACCCTAAGTCACCCGTCCTAACTGCCGTTTTAATCCACTCACACGTACTCAGCTGGGTTTAATTACAGACAGAAATCGCGCTTCAGAAAGCAACAAGAAACGTTTACATGGCTTGGATGTGCGCGTTAAATCATTCGGTTCATTTGAGAGTGCGGCAGGGATGGTGTGTCCTAAGAAAAATAGTATTAGCGCCCGTGCCTAGTGGCTCTCACACCCACTGCACGGACGGTATGAATTACGTGGTTTCTACTGAACGCCTGTGTCTTCTTGATGCAGGATGAACGACGAGGCCAGGGACGCAGAGAGGTCCCAACCGGCGTCGGCCCTGAGCAGAGCCCGGGCCGCGCAGAGCCAGACCTCGGGGGACAAGTCTGTTTCTCCCCTCTACCTCCGCCGGCAGAAGTATTACCATCTGGGGGACGGTGACGAGTGCGGCGGGCAGAGAAAACCCACGGAGAGATTGGGGGCGCAGTCTCCTTCCCCGGCTTCTCGGAGTCCAGACGCGTCCCCGGTGTCCAGGGAAAAGCTGCCCAGCCCCTCGGCGGCCCTGTCGGAGTTTGTGGAAGGTCTCCGGAAGAAGAGAGCTCAGAGGGGCCAGGGGTCCCCGCTGGGCCTGGGGGACTGGCCCACGCTGCCCATTTACCAGACCACCGGGGCTTCCACCCTGCGGAGGGCGAGGGCGGGCAGCGACGAGGGACACCTCTCACTGGGGTTTGGGGCAAAGTCGGCCCTGGAACCGGAGGGCGCCTCCGGGACGTCGTCCGGGCTCCTGCGGTCCACCAGCCTGAAATGCATCTCCTCCCAGAGCGCCGAGAGCACCACCCCGCTGCCTGAGAAGCGGAAGACCCGGTTCAGCTCCTGCGAGTCCCTCTTCGAATCGGGGCAGAGCTCTGGGAGAAAACTGAGCCCCCCAAGCTCCTCCAGGTCCGCGCTCTTGTCGCCCACGCTGAGGCCTCGGAGGCGCTGTCTGGAGTCCTCCCTCGACGACGCGGGCTGCCCAGACCTCGGGAAAGAGCCCCTAGTCTTCCAGAACCGCCAGTTTGCCCACCTCATGGAGGAACCTCTGGACAGCGATCCGTTCACCTGGAGGATCCCAAGCCTCCACTACGAACGCAAGACCAAAGTGGATTTCGATGACTTCCTCCCAGCCATCCGGAAGCCTGAGTCTCCCGTGTCCTTGGCCAGAGTGGCCAAAGAGGGTCAAGACACTTCGCGGCATTCACGCATCCACTTTGAGACGGAGGAGGCCGACCGGACCTTTCTCTCGGGGGTCAAGACCATTTTGAAAAAGAGTCCGGAGTCCAAGGAGGACCCCGCTCACCTCTCTGACTCGTCCTCCTCCTCCAGCTCCATCGTGTCCTTCAAAAGCGCCGACAGCATCAAGAGCCGACCACGAATCCCGCGGCTGGAGGGCGATGGTGGCGAGCGAACGTCCCCCGAGCACAGAGAGCCGGGGGCGGGGAGCAAAGACGAGGATGTTGAGAGCATAATGAAGAAATATCTCCAGAAGTAGGAGCCAGTGCAGGTAAAGGCAGCCGGTGGGGACTGTTCTTGCGGACTGAAAACCAAATAGTCCGCCTGGGTCTGGCAGCCTGGAGAAAACCTGTTCCTGCCGCTGCCTTCCAGGCTGCGAGTGATTTCTCTGGAGACGACGGGTTTTAGAGGTTTTTGCAGAAATAATGAGATGCAGGTGCAAAGTGCTCTGCTAGGTGCCTCTGATTCCTTAGCACTTTAAAACACGGACCCATTGGAAAGCCAGTGGGTCCCGTAGCCAAAGAAGGTGCTGGGCTTTTGGTTTCCCCACCCTTGTCTTGTTTTTCCAGGGCTCCATTCCTCCTGGCGCCCGAGGAGCCGTGGTGGCCTTCTGTCCACGTAATGATGGCAGATCTTGTCGGGTAGGCTCAGGCCAGGGCAGAAGGGTCCTGGGGTAGGGTGGAGTCCAACTCTTGCCTTAAATATCCAGAGAGAAACTGAGGCCGCAGGTGGGGGCGGGGGGAGCAAGGACAAAGGTCCCAGAGCAGCAATGGGAGAAGCAGGGCTTCCCTCTGCCCTCTCTCCTACCCCAGAGCTAAGCCTGGAAATTCTCCGGCCTGAAGGTAGGAAGAGGAATCCAGCGCCCATATGGCTTACATTTGCTGGGCGTACATATCGAACACGTCCGTATCCACAGGAACCCCAAAAGGTGGTTAGGATGACTTATTCCCATTTCACAGGTTGGCAAACAGAGTCAAAGAGGTTAAGTCACTTGTAGGAAGTCACCCAGGCAGAATAGCATTCGAAACTCTGGAATTGCCACTCATGTCCGTAACACTTCTCCTTGGGTACCCGTTCCGAGCATGCGCAGAAACAAACTCAGAGCTTCCCCCTTGACGGAGCTGGATCTTTAAAGAGGTTGCCTCCCTTGACGTCCCATACTGAGAGAGCCCAGCCGTCTACACTTAAAGGCATGTTGGAACTCCCCGACTCCAACCTCAGTGGTAGAACAAATGAGGGAGCCCTCAAGATCAAGGCCCCCCAGGGAGTCTGCCGCCAACCCAGGCACCTGGACTCCCAGTTCGGTGCTCTTTGCCCTGAGGCAGGGCTGGCCCCTGCCAACCCCTCCCAGAGCATGTTTCAAGCTTTAGGGCGCAGGGCATTCTACTCCGTGGCTCCCAGATGAGAGGCAGAGCCAGTTAGGGGATGTTGGCACCTCCCTCCAGGTTCAGACACAAGGCAAACCCCCTGCCCAGTAATAACACCGCGCGGCCTCCGCGAATCTCTTCGCCGCTTAACTTGAAGCCGCACGCAGGTGCACAGCCGGGGCCTTGCCTCGGTCCCCAGCCCTCCTTCCAGAGGCCTTCCTGGACCGCAACGAGCCACCCGGCCTCCACTTCCATAGACCTGCTGCTTCGAGAGGCACCCTCAGCCCATCAAAAAGCGATTGCCCCTTCCGAGGAGATGGGCTCGGACTGTATCAGCGCAAATTAATTTGACTTAACGTGGCCTTCTCTCTGCTCTCAATTACCGGGAAGAGATGCGATACTCATTTACGTTATTATGCTCTCGGGGACACAGAAAGCAGTTCCAAAGGCCAAGTAAAGGGCACACGTCCATAAGGAGAACAGTTCTTAGTAGAAGTCATCACAGAACATCTTGTCTCTGCCATTTTTTTTTTTTAACTCCAGTCCTTCCCCCTCCTAGCAGCGCTCACCGTGATAACAGAGCGTCTGCCAAAAAAAATATTCTCTGCCCTGACATCCACGCTGGAGGCTTGAACCGAGCAATACAGCCCCGCTGCCCGCGAGGCAAATAATAATAATAATAATTGTTATTATTATTGTAAATTATTATTAGGGGATTCAGAACCAAGCAAGCCCCCCCTCCAAGTTCGTTCCTTCCTTGTAATTGGCCATGAGACCTGGGCCAAGCACCTGTGTCCACAGCTCGAAAACGGGGCTGATAATACCACCCCCCAGATTAACACCGTGAGTTTGATGTGAATGCCAGAGATCCCCAGCCCGGTTGCCCTGCGCTCGGCCCTTTGGCCCATCAGGAGCTGCGCCCCAAGTGTCTCTCCATTCATTCCCCTTCCGCGGCCTACGCTCCTTCATTCCTCTGGCTGGTGCGTCTGTAGGAACACCACCCGGGGACATGGGACGTCAGGGCCTCCGACCCCCAAACACGCTTCCTGCATCCCATTGATCCACTCTGCCCTGCGTTTGTTTCCAGCCTCCTGAGACGTACTGCCCTCGAAGACTTACCGGCTCCGCAACTGTCTGGAGAAAGAGAGACCGGCCAGGCCTCCCCAGGGGCCCTCAGTCCAGAGCCAGCCAGCATGGCTGTGCTCGCGAGGCAAGAGGGGTCCAGCAGGAGGCACATCCCTCGGGGATGGGGATCCCAGCATGCTTGGTCTGTACAAAATAAAGCGATGGCTCCTTGGCATCCATGCTTCCTCTCTGTTCTGTGCCATGGAATTCTGGAGGGTTGACGGGGGCAGCCCGGGTAGAAGGGTTCCAAGGAACGGAATCAACCCAAAACGTTTGTAGTTTCGAGTGCACACTGTTATTTCTCTCCCCCTACATAACCCCACGCAATGGCCTTGCTCCTCTTCACTTGGCCTCGTCAACTCAAGTGCCACCTCCTCCAGGAAGTCTTCCTTGATACATTGAATGGAAATAAATGCTCATTCTCCATTCTCCCCTAATTCCCATATTTAACCTCTGTCATAGTTCCCTTGTCCGCCTACTTATTTATCGACATTGTGTACATATGTGTAGGCAAGCATTCAAGAAATCTGGATGGATGACTACATGAACAAACCCCCAAAAAAGTTAATGAGCTTACACCCCTTGAATGCGTGCGACACCCTGACACGAACGCATCCCCCCTGTGTGCACCCATATCAACGTTCAAGCACCTGTGAACACCGGCTCACAGCCCCCCAGTGAACACCTGCTGGCATACACAGTCCGCCACGCCCACGCAAATACGCACCACTAACAACACTCGCCTAGGCACGTCTGTAGCTGGGATACCTGCTTCTTCAAACACCCTTCAAGTACTGGTCATACAAAAACTCTGTCCCTCGGGCCCCTCCGGGATAGCCAATCAGAGCTCCCTCTGTGTGTCAACTTGCTCAGCCTGCCGTAACACAACACCACAAACCGGGGGGTTTAACCCCAAATGCATCACCTTCTGGTTCTGGAGCCTAGAAGTCCAAGACCGAGGGGGTGTCAGTAGGCCTTGTTTCTTCACAGGTCTCCCCTTGGCTCGTAGATGGCTGCCTTCTCCCTGGGCGTTCCCATGGCCTTTCCTCTCTGCACACATCCCTGCTTGTCTCCCTGTGTGTCCAAATTTCCTCTTCGTATAAGGACACCAGTCGGATGGGATCGGGGCAATCCAAAGGGGTTCGCTTTAAGACAATCACCCCTTTAAAGACCCCATCTGCAAATACAGTTACATTCGGAAGTAGTGGGCCTTAGGGCTTCCCCGTGCACATTTGGTAAGGATCAAGCTCATAACAGGTGCTCTGCAAAACTAGGTGGTGATTTAATTTGCTAATAGTGAGCATTATTCATGTAGTGATCAGGGAAATAGGTCCCAAGCTCCCAGCTTGGTCCCCCAATGAAAGCAGTTACGGAACTCGAGAGAAGATTCTCACTGCCTTCCTGGCGTGGGAGATCTGCAGACATTTTTAGGGCCTGGAACCTGTGGGTTTCCAGGAGCTTCTCTTCCTGTGCCAGCAGGATTCCTCATTCAGCCGATATATGCGGAGCACCTGCTAAGCGCTTGGCACTGTTCCCCACGCGGGGCATCCACGGCGAGCAGGCAGAACCCCTCCCGCTCTTCTGGAAGGAACATCCTACCTGGGGAGACAGACAGTAAGCAAGAAAATAAACATGTTCTCAGAGAACGGGAAGCGCGATAAGGAAAAATAAAGATGAAATTATCTTGTGTGTTCCCTGTTAAAGATTTACTGGACATTTATTTTATGAAGTACATCTCGGGAAAAGAGAAACCTGTCGTTATTCTTCAATGGTGTGCAAGTGGTGCATCCAAAAACGTTAAAGTCAAGTCCTAACAGCAAAACTTCCCTCCCTGTTGTGC
This sequence comes from Ursus americanus, assembly GCF_024610735.1. Taxonomy (NCBI): domain Eukaryota; kingdom Metazoa; phylum Chordata; class Mammalia; order Carnivora; family Ursidae; genus Ursus; species Ursus americanus. The sequence goes on from NC_142156.1 coordinate 2,153,727, forward strand.
AGGAAACAGAAACCCCGAAGATGCTAGAAGTCAGTTTAACATCCCGGAGGATGACAACTGTCCCCCAGCCCCTCAGATCCCCCCAGTCAGCATAGCCTATGCAGAAGGTACTGACCCAGCTGACCCTCCTGCTTGCAAGCCAACTGCAGAAATCCCCAGGGGGACCCTGGTGTCACATCAGCCTCTTGCTCAGCCTGGGACCCAGGGCAGTAAGCGCCACCCCAGCTAGCACTTCGGCTACACGGGTATCAAAATAGCTCAAGCCCTGGGCTCTGCCGTCCTCTCCCTGTGTGACCTCAGCCAGTTTCCTACTTTCTGGGCCCTCCTTCCCTCCTCTGGGCAATGGGTCTGGGACTCCTACCGGCCTGCCAGCGGCTTGTGAAGTCTGCGCTCTCCCGAAGCACTGAGCGCAGTGCCCGGCACATAGTCAGCTTGCAGTCCGCGGTGGCTCCGTGGATCTTTGGGCTCAGAAGTACGGCCCTCTGATGCCCAAGGCTCCATCTGCACCTCCCTGCCTTTCGATGGCTGCCCTGCCAGCATAACCAGTTATTTGAGGGGTGAGAGTGTGTTAAGTAGCCATCACAGATGGCTCCTCTTGTTCTATGCCCCGAGGCCATTTTTAACAGCGTGCCGGGTCTTAAAAGAACCCCAGAGTCTCAAGATGAGAAGAAAGACTTGAGGTCATTTTACAGGAAAGAGAGGGAAAAGATGTGTCCAAAGGCAGATCAGAGTTTAAGACCTGGTTAAGGGGTGCCTGGGTGGCTCAGTCATTAAGCATCTGCCTTTGGCTCAGGTCATGATCCCAAGGTCCTGGGATCGAGCCCCACATTGGTTTCCCTGCTCAGCAGGAAGCCTGCTTCTGTCTCTTCCACTCCCCCTGCTTGTGTTCCCTCTCTCGCTGCCTCTCTCTCTGTCAAATAAATAAATAAAATCTTAAAAAAAAAAAAAAGACCCAGTTAACATTTTTTCATTCAATAAATATTTATGGGCCCTCCCACCACCCCACGTGCTGGGCCCTGTTGCAGCTGAGGCTGGGGTGGGCAGAGGGCTGCCTTCGTGCAGCTTACCGCTTACGAGAGGAGAAAGGTCATAAACTTGGAGTTACACATCGGCCGTGCCCATCTCACCCGATGCCCTGTCCATCATCCGCCTGCGACGGGCGGTCCTCCTGTGTCTGCACCATCCCTTCCCTGCCCAGACCCTCTGCAGGCCACCAGTGACCCAAGGCCCCTGGCCGACTGCACAGTTTAGGGCTGAGGAATGGAGGGTTTGTCATCTTTCCTAATCCTGAGGATCGTTAGATGGGAAGAAAAAGAGAAGGAAGACATTGCATCTGGGAGAGGCAGATAGATGCCAGAGGATGTCAGATACAGCCATGGAAGGCTCTAGACGTGATTAATGGGTTAGCCAAGCTCCCGCTGCTGTCTTCAGGGGATGATGGGCAGCCGAGGCTCTGTTCCCACCCCCCAGTCCCGGTTGCTTATTCACTTGTCAGTCTGGGCAGCTACCTTCAGAGCACGGTGACAGATGCTAAACGTTGGTCCTGGTGACAAGGTGAGGTGGCGACCTTGTCACCCTCTGTTAAGAACCACCAACAGCTCCCACTCCTCATCTGTCAGCAAGGAGCTAGGTGCTGTGCTCGGTGATATTTAAGCATCGCTTCTAAGAGGCAGGTGTTGGGGGTCCACTGCCCTATCAATCACCTCGCAGTTTCTATATGTGCAAGAAAAAATAAAAAATGAGTCGGATGCTGCTTTATGACTAGCTGCATGAAGGCCCAGTAGCCCCCTTCTGACATCGTGCTCGTACCAGCTCTTTTAGCTTGTAGAGCTCAATGGAGTGGCTTATGTCAACCCTCCCACCTCCCACCTCCCATCTCTCGTAATCTAAAGTGTGCAGTCTTCCTGCTCGGGCTAGGGGAGACACAGCTGTGTTTGCTGAAAGCCGTTGGCCTTACCTTGTCCCCAGCTGTCCTTGGGAGGTCTATAGCAGGAGGGAGAAGGATGCTGGGGCATGCAATTCTTTAAGGCACGGTGGCCTTGCCCTCCGGTAAACTGAGTCCAGAGACTACGTCTGGTTGTCACTGATTAAGTAAGTAACAGTTCATTGCTCAGGGCGTGGGGAGAGGGAAAGGAACAACGGCTTTAGAAGAAGGTGAAAATCAGAGGAGAGGTTTTGAGGGTCCTCCCCCCAAATCAGACATTGACATCGAGGAAACAGATGAAGCTGTGATTTGAACCCAAGGCCCTGACTCCTAAGCCCGGCCTTCTTGGTAATCATACCACGGGACAAGCTTGGCAGTGGGGACAGTGCATTCCTACGAGGTCCGCTGGTAGAACGGGCCTATGGAGAATATCGCTTCACCTTCCGCCATCTCTCCCTGGCCAAAGTCGGCCCTGCCTGCTCCGTCTGGAGGTCATGCGCCCAGTCACTAGGAATGGGTTTGGGTTTATTCCTGTCTTTGCCATTTTTTAAGCTGGGACCTCAAGCAGTTTACTAAACCCCTCTAGGCCTTGGATAATTAGCAGTGGGAGAGGAAACCCTGGTTTTGGAGCTCGTCTGGTCCACAGAAGCACCAGCCCAAGGATCACTGAGCCCATTTTACAGATGACAAAACTGAGGCTCAGGAAGCCCGAGTGACTGATAGAATTAGCAGCGAAGGAGCTGGGATCAGAGTTCAGAGCTCCCTTGCTCGGTGCTCCCTGGCGTCCTCCCAGTCTCATGGCCTGATCATCTGGCCCATGTGGGGGCAGGCTGAAAGGGTGTTCTGGCTCTGACCCAGGCAGACACCCCCTAAGCAAGGGCCCAGCATGAGCAGCCGTTCACCTTTATTGTCAGTTCTGATCTCAAGCCCCCCCCCCTTGAAGGTGGCGTGGGATGGGGGGATGGCTCCATGGGTGCCCCGCAGGCTCTCCTGACTTCGGAGGAATCCAGTTTCATGCCTAATGGGTGGAGCGCCTTACCCCCAGTTGCCACAGCCTGAGAAGCTTCCAGATAGATTTAAAGGTGTCCTTTCCAGAAGAGAGAGGGAACTGAAATCATTCCTGCTGCTGGTGACTCCTCAGGTGCCTTAGTCAGAGCGAGGTGGGTGCCGCGGCTCATGGTCCCCGAACTGCCACCCACCATAGCTATGCCCCAAAGTCCCCGAGGGGAGGTTGCGGGGCAGAGGGAGTGGGGTGGGGGAGGGGCGTGCAGGGACGTTCTGCGGTGCGGAGCAGATGCTGCTGGCAGGCCACTGTCTTCTTGCCCTTCTTCCTCCCGTTCTCAGCCTTCCCTGACTTCCTGGTGGGCTTGGGGGGTGGGGGGTGCTGCCACGGGTTCCACACACCTGTGCCTCCCTCTCCCGTTACAGCCCGGCTTGCAGCCTCTGTGTGCGCGCTGCTCTCCAGCACCTAACTGGGAGCTTGGGGGCCCAACTCATGGCTGGTGCTAAGGCAATTCATTCACTCAACCAGGATTCATAAAGCACGTGCTGTGTGTTGATTTAACTGTTACAGCCCCCAGAGATACAGCAGTGACTGAAGTAGAAAGACACCCATGTCCTCATGGAATTTATATTCTAGGCGGGGGTAGGGGCAAAGGGTGGACAAGAGAAGAAAGTAACATACGTAATGTGTTAGATAATGAAAAGTGTGGGGAAGGAAAAGAAATGAAGCAGGGGACACGTCTGGGAGGCATCGAGAGAGATGTGGAGAATATTTTAGATGGAATGAGCAGAGCAAGGCTCCTTGAGAAAGACGTGGCTAAGCAAAGACCTAATAGGATGAGGGAGCCAATCATAAAATGGGTAAGAACATTCTAGGCAGAAGGAACAGCCAGTGCAAAGGCACGGGGGTGGCAGCATGAATGCAAGCAACCCTGTATGGCTGGAGTGGGGCGAGCAAGGGGGGGACAAGGTGTGGTGGACAAGGTCAGAGAGGTAATGGGGGCCAGGTGATGCAGGACTTTGTGAACATGTTGGCTTTAACTCAGAAAGGTTTGGAAGCCATTAGTGTGATCAAGCATCCCCCTTGGCCCAGGACGGAGAGGGCTCCCAGGACACAGGACTTGCAGTGCTCCAACCAGGACGAGGTGGTCACCTTAGAGCCACCCCAGTGTTCGGAACTGCAACATGCTCCAACCTGGGGTTCATGAGGAGCGTCCCGGGTGCTGAGTAGAGAATAGACTTCAAAGGACAAGAGCGGAATCAGGGAGACCAGTGTGAAGGCCGCTAACCCAGGTGAGGGATTGCAGGTGCCTCAGACCAGAGTGGAGGCAGTGGAGGCCGTGCGGAGTGAGGGTCTCCTAAATAGATTGAAAAGGGCAGTACCAGCTGGAGAAGTTTGATGGAGAAGTGCCCGTTCCCTGTGGTGACCTCCCAGCAGGTGACACGCCCGGCATCCTGGGCAGGATGAGAAGCAGGTGCGTTTCTGCCTCCCCTGGGGCTCCTCTCAGTCTCACCTCTTCCTAGATGGGAGGGCGAGGCATGGATCCCTTTCTACAGATGAGGAAATCGAAGCTCAGAGAGCACCGCGACCCTGGGCACCCAGCAAGCGAGAGTCAGAGTTAGGACATCACCTGGGGCTCCAGCCCCACCAAGGACCAGGGAGGCCTGGGTTTCATTGCCAACCCCAGCAGAGTGTAACTCACCTGGGACACCTCTGAGCCTCCATGTTCTCATCTGTGAAATGGAGACAGTGACCCTTGTTGGCTTCATCATCACGAGGAGGAAAGGAGACAATGGTGGGGACGTGTAGCAGGCCCTCGACGCTGCCAGTTTCTCTTTCTTTCCCGGGATCCTTCTCCCAGCCTCCAGAGTGAGTTAAAGGACATTCTTAAGGACTGTGTTTGGGAGCCCAGCGGAGCCATTCTGTTCAGCCGAGTGGGGAATATTTACATCTTCTTTCTAAAGGCAAATGATTTCCTCGAGATGCTGAATTAGTTCCCAAGCAGCCTCCAGGCTGTCCTGTAAATACACAGACATGAGTGTTAACGGGGGCCCCCATTTGTCCAGCAAACCAGAACAGAGGCTGGAGGGCTGTAAATATCAGAAACTGCGTTTCTCCCAGCTCCGCTTTCGAAAGCCAGACATTCTTTTTGCTATTGCTCTCTCCCTCTGCAAACACTTGCTCATTTGTTCATACATGAATTTATTCAACAGATCTTCACTGAGCATCTGTTTTGTGCCAGGCACTGTGCCGGGCACTGGTGAGCCAAGCAGGATCCAGGACAGGGTCCTGCCCTCACCGTGCTTGGAGTCCTCTTACTACAAGAGAAGACGTCAAAGTGTCAGTCAAGGTGCCCTGTCCACAGAAAAACAATAATGACAATAATATTAATGATAACTCATATGCCTTTTTTAAAAAAAATTATTTATTTGATAGAGAGAGAGCTAGCAGGAGGTGAGAGAGAGAGAGAGAGAGAGCATGCGCACGAGCAGGGGGAAGGGCTAAGGGAGAGGGAGAAGCAGGCTCCCCGCTGAGCAAGGAGCCCAAAGTGGGGCTCAATCCCAGGACCCCAGGATCATGACCTGAGCCAAAAGCAGACGCTAAACGGACTGAGCCACCAAGACACCCAGATAATTCATATTTCTTATCTAATTGAGATTGACTCTACGTACAGAGAAATGCTCAGGTTTAAAGTAACCTGTTCAGTCTGTTTTGAGGAATTCCTATCCGAAGGAGACATTGAGTCACTCCAGAAAGTTCCCCCATGCCCCTTCCTGGTCAAATCTCCCCTCCCCCACCCCAAACTCCAAGCAACCGCTGTCCTGATTTTTATCATCACAGGGTCAGCGTTGCCTAGCCTAGAATTTCATATAAATGAGATCACGCAAAATAGCAAAATAGACTTTTTTGTGCTTGGATTTCTTTCCTCCAGCAAGCCATTTTGGGGATTCATCTATGTTATGGAATGAATCAGCCTTTTTTTTTTCTTCTGAGTAATATTTAATTGTCTAAATATACCACAATCTTTTTTTAATCTTTTTTCCTCTAGGTGATTATTTTTCCCCTTGGGGAGCTCTTATGAAAAGCGCTGCTACAAACATTTGTCTTCAAAGCTTCTCCTGGACATTTGTTTTTGTTTCTCTGGGATGGACGCCTCGGAAAGGGGTTGGTGGGTCCCAGGGTGAGTGTATGTGTAACTTCTTGAGAAATTGCCAAACTGTTTTCCAGAGTGATCACGCCATTTCATGTTCCCGCCAGCTTCGCGGGAGGGTCCCAGCTCCCCCACACTTTTACCCACATTCGGTGTTGCGGTCCTTTAATTTCAGCCACTCTGGTGGGTGTGTAACAGTATCTCATTATGATTTTAATCGGCGTGTTTCTAATGACTAATGATGGTGAGCACTTTTTCGTGTGCGTCTTGGCCATTTGCATATATTCTTGTAGAAGTGTCTGTTCGCATTTTTTTTTTAATGGAATCGCTCGTCTTCATTTCATCAGGTGGTACAAATTCTTTTTTTTTTTTTTAAGATTTTATTTATTCGACAGAGATAGAGACAGCCAGCGAGAGAGGGAACACAAGCAGGGGGAGTGGGAGAGGAAGAAGCAGGCTCATAGTGGAGGAGCCTGATGTGGGGCTCGATCGCATGACGCCGGGATCACGCCCTGAGCCGAAGGCAGACGCTTAACGACTGAGCCACCCAGGCGCCCCAGGTGGTACAAATTCTTAATATATTCTGGATGCAATCCTTCGTCAGATATATGTTTTGCAGTCCTTTTTCTTCCAGTCTGTGGCTTGCTTCTTTATATTCTTAGGGGTGTATTTTGATAAGCAGGAATTTTAATTTTTGTGAATCTCAGGGTTTTTTTTCCCCTTTTGTGATTCATACTTTCTAAATCATTTCAGAGAAATCTTGCCTGCCGAAAAGGTCATCAAGATATTCTCCTACTTTTTTTTTTCTTTTCTACCAGCAGCTTTTTGTGTAGCTCTTACATTTAGGGCTGTGATCACTCGTAATACACCAGAGTCTTATTTAATTTGATTTAGCAATTCCATGCAATATGGAGAAACACTGTTTCCATTTTCACATGGAGGACTCTTATTTAGGTCTCTTGTTGCATTTCACTCATTATTCAGTGGTTTGTTTCACAAACATTTGTCTGAGGTTCATTTTGGACCCGGGAAGACCTGATTTGAATTTGCATTTGATTTGCACGTTGAAGACTTCCCATTTCTGCCCAGAGAGAATCCGGGGGACATAGGACACAGTGACTGTGACCAGGAAGGATTTCACGGAAGAAGATGGTTTGCAATAGCCTTTGGAGGTTGGATAAGAAGCAAAGGTTCAAGCACAAGAAGAAAAGACATCAAGAGGGGAAATACATGGGCAAAGGCTCAAGGCTGGCATCCGTCTCCCTGGGATGGTTTGTCCAATGGTAATGAGTATGGTGCATTGCACCGATGGCCCCACTTCAACCGTCTCTATCCCCTTGCTTCATCAACCTCAGAGTTCCTTCCCTCCACGCAAAGTCCTTCTTTCCCCTTGGGACATTTTTTCGGCGTTTGAATGAGGCGGAAGCTACAGTGCGCCAATTCCAGGACTAGATCTCAAGAAGTATCTTAATCAGCTAGTGCTGTCCTTGCAAAATATCAGAGTCTGGGTGACTTCAAGAGTAAAAATTTATTTCTCATGGTTCTAGAGGCTGAAGTCCAATGTCAAGGTGGCGGTGACATTCTGGGGCTTCTTCTGTTGGCCTGTAGGCGGCCACCATCTCTTCTTGTGTGTGCACAGGACAGAGAAGAGCTCTCTGGTGTCTCTTCCTATAAGGACGCGAATCTAATCAGATCGGGGCCCCACCCTCATGACCTCACTTAACCTTAATTACCTCCATAAAGATCCCGTCTCCGAATACAGTCACATCAGGATTAAGGCTTCAACATAAGAATTTTGAGGGAACATGGACATTCAGTCCATAGCCGGAGGTCTGGCGTGTTTCTGCTTGCTCTCTTGTGCCTCTGTCATTGCCATGGACACACACCCAGACTGAGCCACTAGTGGATGAGAGACACGTGGAACAACACCAACTCACCCCCATCATCCTAGCCAAGGCCATCCAACACTGGCCTACAGCCAGCCAGCCAGCACCCAGCGTGCCACCTGAGCCACGTGGGAGGCAGATGCATAAACGGAGTTCAGAGTGCAAGGTGTTTCTTGAGGGATGTCACCTGTGAAAGGTAAAAAGGGAAGGAAGCAGTATTGGGCAGAGAGCCTCAGAATGTGATACACATCGGATAAAGTCCCGACCAACCTCAAAGGGAGCCCTGGAGCAAAGGTTTCGCTCTATAGGAGTCCAGCATTGGGCAGAAAGAGCCAGGCTCTACTGTGTTCCGTCATTATCTGCAGGTGTCCTGGAAGTATGTGGCCTTGGCTTGAAAGCCAAGGGAGATCCCAAAGGTACCAGCAGGTGGAGGCTGTCACGTAATGGCACTCGCTCCTTGTGGCTGAACGTGCAATTCTTCTAGAGGCCAGATATACGCAGTGCACCCCCACGACTGCCATACACAGACAGGTGAGAGATCCCGGCCATGACCTGTGGAGCAGAGCCACCCAGCCAACCACCCCAGGCACTAAGCAATAAGCACTCATTGTTGTAGGCCACTACGTTTCTGTGGATGTTTGTTATACAGTATTATATTGGCAGTAGGCAACCGATACAATGACTTGGCTCTGCTTTCAACGGGTGTGTACGTCAGCTCTCGCTGGGGTAAGAGGAAGGCTCTGTTCCAGCCAAACAAATAAATAAATAAGATTTTAAAGTGCTTGGTCACCATGAGCGTGCCTGACTCTGCCAGGCAACCCTTTTCCAGTTACTAATGTCTGTGCTGATGACTTCACTGAGTATCAATTTACAATGACGAATGCCATCGTGGTTCTGCAGCAGCTGTCTGGGGGAGGGTTTTGTGCAGCCACTAAAATACAGCGACTGTCAAAAAACTGGGGGACAGTTGCAAATTATTCAGGCTCCTACGCTTACGCACTTGAAGCTTGGGAACAGGCCATGGGCACCGTTGGTCTGTGTGCCTTGAACGTGGGGTAATGCCCTACACGCCAGCCGAAGAAGAGGAAAGGAGATACTTCTAACTTCCATCTTGCATGAAGCTCAAAATTATCTGGCAGTAGGGTACCACAGTGGATGGGAAAGGCTCAGCATTGTCCTTCGAGGCTTCCCACGAGTTTCCCATGTACATCTTGAGCTCCCCGCTACAGATCACCCCTTTTATCCAAACCATCAGAGGAACATTTGATGCTACCATCAAAATAGCTCAAATAAGTCCATTCTTCTCTACCTCCACTGCCATCAACACAGTCGGAGCCGCCAGCATCTCTTGTCTGGAGGCTGTGAGTTTCCCTACCTAAATTCCATATTTCCACTCTTGCCCCGTAGTCTGTCCTCAGCCCAACAGTCCCGATGATCTGCTTCAAAATAAAGTCAGATCAAATCTCACGTCTGCTCAAGATTCTTTCATGTTTCCTCGACTCGCTCCCAGAAAAAAAGCAACATCATTATCACAGTGTTTGGCTTCTCGAGTGCCAGGACACAAACCCCCCTAATGCTTAGTGGATTAAGATAAGTATATGATTTCTCACCTTTTTGTGGGTTGACTATGCACTTGTGCTTCACATGGGACGGGCAGGGACCCTGGGATGGCCGGAAGGTCCAAAAATGAGCTCACTCGCCTTGTAGGTGGTTAGAGTTGGCTGTTGTCTGGAAGCTCACCTGGGGCTGTTAGCTGGGTGCCCAGTTCTCCTAGTCACACAGCTGCTTGGGCTTCCTCCCAGCATGGTGGCCAAGTCCAAGAGCAACGGGCAACGCTGCAGGGTGCCGAGGCTGAACTCTTAAGGCCCGCATCACTTCTACTGTGTTCTATCAGTTGGCCCATTTTTACTGTGGGAGAAAAGCACAGAAGGCATGACTGTGGAGAAGTGTGATCTATTGGGGGTGGGGAGGGGACACTGACAGCCACCAAGGTCACTGACAGCCACCAAGACCTTCCATGAGCTAGCTTGGCTCTGTCCAATATGGTAGCCACTGGTCACATATGCCTGTTGAGGCACGTGAAGTGTGGCCAATCCAAGTTGAGACGTGCTTTAAGCCTACAATGCTTCCCAGGTTACAGTGACATCATATTAAAAAAGTTAAAATATATCGCTAATCATTTTATCTGTGCGTTACAAGTTGAAATGATAACTTCTTTGGTTGGATTGGGTTAAATCACATATATTATTGAGATTAATGTCACCTGCTTTTTTCTACTCTTTGGACTATCCTGAAATTTTATTTTTTATTTTTTGAAGATTTTAATTATTTATTTGACAGAGAGACAGCCAGCGAGAGAGGGAACACAAGCAGGGGGAGTAGGAGAGGAAGAAGCAGACTCCCAACAGATCCTTCCCTGGGATCACGCCCTGGGCCAAAGGCAGATGCTTAACGACTGAGCCACCCAGGCGCCCCTATCCAGAAATTTAAAAAATTAGTGCTTCTTCAGCCCCTACCTGCCTCTCTGACACCTGATACCACTTTTTCATTCACCAACTCCATCTGCCCTGGCTTCCTGTCAGTTCTTTTCTTACGTCTGATCCTTTTCCCAGGCTCTTCTTTGTGCCAAGAACACTCTACCCCAGAAAGCCCCCGCTTCTGGCTCTTTCTCATCCCTCGGATCCCCACTTAAATACCCGCTCCTCCCAGAGTGTAAGTAGGCTCGGCGTGGTCACTTCATACCTCGCTCCCTGTTTATTTTCTTTATGGCCCAAGTCACAGGCTGTGCTCCAGTTATTGGTCTGCTGGGGTGCCGTCTGTCTCACCATTCCAGTAAAATCCATGAGGATAGGAATGCTTTCCTGGTGTAAAACAGGCACTCAAAATATAATTGCTTGATGAACGCCCTACAAAGACTTTGGGGCATAGGCTGGAAGAACTCCCAAACTCTAGACCAGTGAGATAAATGTATGGTGAACCCCAGATCATAAAATCAAGACATAGATTTATATGTAGTAATATTATTATTATTGGTATTATTATTAGCAGCTGGGGATTAAAGATCTGGAGGGAATTCTCCAGGAGAGAGTGAAGGTGCAGAGCAGGGCTCCTGTCATCTGCCTTCTGGGTCCTTCTCCATCAGCCGAGAGGAAAGCAATGCAGACACAGATAGACTCTCGCAGCAGGGATCCACCATTCCATGGCTCCCTATTACCCTGGGTAAGAAAAGAAATCTCTGTTCTGTATCATGGTCTGTAGGGCTATAGACACATCACTGATGCCCAACTGTTTGATAGGGTGTTTCTTTGTTATTTCTCCCACTATAAAAAGAAGAAGAAGAAGAAGAAGAAGAAGAAGAAGAAGAAGAAGAAGAAGAAGAAGAAGAAGAAGAAGAAGAAGAAGAAGAAGAAGAAAGAAACCTGAAAAAGAAAGGACAGATACATGGGAGGGGACTAGCAAACCTCTGAGAGCGGGACTGATGGCTCAGGGGCTGTTCCGAGCTGTCACACGGAACCCTGCAGGTCTCCCACGTGACGCCCTGTCCCCAGCACCAGGAGAACTACACATTTGCCCAAATGCGATGGCAAGAGAAAGCAAAGTCACTAATCTGAAGGCCCACGGAGGATTTTATGAGCAGCAGAAAGCAAAGAGGGACATGAAGGAAGGAGGGATAGTAATTTAATTTAAATGCAATTGCCTCTGCCTAGTAAACACAAGCCTCTGGTCTGGGAAAGACTGAGTGGAAGAGAGCGGGCTGTCAATAACAGGCCACTCCAAAGTCACGGGTCTCATTTACCATTTATTTAAGCATCAGGGAATACAGTAAATTTATTCAAAATGAGATAATGGGCGCGAATGCATTTTGTAAACTTTAAAGGGCTTGGCAAATAAAGGCGATGGTTATTTTGCAAGCGTAATGCGCTCCTGACAAAATGTAATAAAGCTTCCATAATGCAGAGTTGTGACTGTCTTGTTCAAGGCTGAATCCCCAGTGCTCGGCACGGGGAGACACTAACACGCACTTGTTGGAGAAATGAGTGACTGAATGAAGTTCACATGAATCATCTGGGGGCTGGGAATCCAGAGGCCCGAGTGTGTGTTCTGACCCCATCTCTGAAGTGGCCTTGGGCAAGTCTGTTTCCTCGTCTGTAACCACAGCACCTGCCTCACAAAGCTGCCCTGAGGTTTCGGTGGGAAAAATGCACTTTAAGTAGTAGGTGTAGGGGTGCCTGGGTGGCTGTCGGTTAAGCGTCTGCCTTTGGCTCGGGTCATGATCCCAGAGTCCGGGGATCGAGCTCCACATCGGGGTCCCTGCTCAACAGGGAACGTGCTTCTCCCTCTCCCTCTGCCTGCCGCTCTGCCTCTCCCTGTCAAATAAATAAATAAAATCTTAAAAAAAGAAAAGTGGTAGGTGCAGTAGCTGGTATACAGCAAGTGCCGAACGTGGCAGACCCTCTTTTGCATTGCAAAGCCCAAATCTAGATTAAACACACTGGCACTTCTGAATTTAAAGTACGGATGTCCCTACAAAGCGATTCTGAATTGATACTTGAGTTGATTTCAATTCTTACAAGAAACGGCTTCAGAAAAATAGCTCCATTTATCTCCGGTGGGAAGTTAGATGATGCAACAAATAAACAAGGGTGAACACCCCCACCCCACAATCAGGCCACAGCAATGCGCGCGTGGAAATTGGTGGGTCATCGACAAATGCACAATCCCTCTTGCAGAACCGGATTGGCAGGGAGGGTAAAATGAGCCATTTATCTGCAGCTGAAAATGGGCTCACAGATGCGCCTATGGTGTCATAATTATACACCACAAGTATGCAGTACAGGCTCCAGAGTCCGATCGAAGCTGTGGCATGGTGGGGGCAGGGTCGCTTCCATAGAAGTTTTGATGTGTAGACTGTGGACCGGAAGTGTTCTCAGACCTCTAACACGCCTCGTCAGTCTGGAGAAACCATGTAAGATTTTCTGCAGGTGTTGGCTGGAAAGACAATGAGGAAAGGAATAACAAAGCTATTTGAATGGGTAAGCATTGCTAAAAAGTAATGATGGGGCGGAGATCTCCAGGTTTTGTATCTGAATTTTTCTGGACAGGATACAGTAGGAATTCAGGAGACAGAAGAACAGCACAATACTAGTTTCTTGCCACTTTCCAGTTCTTGGCAAGTTTCTTAACCTTATGATGCCCCACCCTTAGTATCCTGGTCTACACCGTGAGGATAATAATGATTTTACCTCCCTGGGTATTTGTATGAATCAAATATTGGAGCAGCATTAGGCATATAGAAAATGCTCAATAAACTTTAGATATTATTATTTTTGCTCATGGGCAGGAATCAGCAGGCCCTGAGAGGGTCTGGCAGCTAATGGGCTCATTGTAGGGTCCAGGGTTGGATGAGGATGGGTAGAAAAGTATCTAGGCGGGGGGTGCCTGGGTAGCACAGTTGTTAAGCGTCTGCCTTCGGCTCAGGGCGTGATCCCAGCGTTCTGGGATCGAGCCCCACATCAGGCTCCTCTGCTAGGAGCCTGCTTCTTCCTCTCCCACTCCCCCTGCTTGTGTTCCCTCTCTCGCTGGCTGTCTCTCTCTGTCAAATAAATAAATAAATAAAATCTTAAAAAAAAAAAAAAAAGAAAAGTATCTGGGAAGTTACAAACCACGTCGAGGAGAGAGTCATTGAAGGTAAATCTGAATAGCTATTAAGTTCAAGGGCAGGTGTAGCTCTGAGAGACGGGGAAATGAAGATGGAAGACCTGGGACCAGAGAGACTTGTGTGATTAACAAAGGTTGGAGACCGACCGGAACAGAGAGACTACTGTGCATTGAGCATTTACTATCTTCCAGATGCATGCTGGTTATTTTGAGGGCATAGCATCGCTTCATTCTCCGACCAGGCAAGACATAGATCATTGTTCCCATTTTACAGTAAGAACACAGAGGTCCGACAGGTGAAATGCTTTGCGAAAGTCACGTAGCTAATCAGTAAAGAGCTGAGATTTGAAACCAGGTCTGTCTACAAGTGAGCGTAGTTTTCTTCCAAAAAAGAAAAGGTTTCATTATAAAGTAAGATCTGCCTGCGGAAAAAATAAGCACCAAAAGATATGCAATGAGAAAGGTTTCCTTTTCACTTCCACCCCTGGTCCTTTCGCCAGGGGTAAACCACTCCCCCTGATTTGTTGTTCATCTTTCCCGAAATATTTTTTTTAAAGCATAGACAAGCATAAACGCAAAACGCACACAAATTTTAAACGTATGAAACAATTTTTAAAAATATGAACTGGAGCATGTTAAATAAGTGTTTCTGTACTTTACTTTTTGTACTTAAAAATACACCTTGGTGGGGCGCCTGGGTGGCACAGCGGTTAAGCATCTGCCTTCGGCTCAGGGCGTGATCCCGGCGTTATGGGATCGAGCCCCACATCAGGCTCCTCTGCTACAAGCCTGCTTCTTCCTCTCCCACTCCCCCTGCTTGTGTTCCCTCTCTCGCTGGCTGTCTCTCTCTCTGTTGAATAAATAAATAAAATCTTAAAAAAAAAATACACCTTGGAGGCTTACTTGTATCAGCCCAAAGAGGGCCATCAGAATGTCACTACCTTAATCAACCGTAATTCCTTAACCATTCCTCCTTGGCGGACACTTAGCTGCTTCCCAGCCATTGCTTCTACAATGTTGAAATGAATATCCTTGAATATAACACTAGATGCATGCTTGAGGTCATTTGTAGGATAAATTCTTTTTAAAGGAGGCTCCACGCCCAGCATGGGGCTCAAACTCAGGACCCCAAGATCAAGAGTCGCGAGCCTTACTGTTGGAGTCAGCCAGGAGCCCCTGTAGGACAAATTTTTAAGGTTAAACCAAAAGATAAGTGCATTTTTGGTTTATTTTAGTAGGTATTGGTAAAACCTACAGCTAGCATTTTTTCCCACTATTCTAGACGCCCCCCCTCAACACACACACACACTTCAGCACTATGGGCTATGCTGGAGGTTGTCTTGTTAGGATGAAAGGCATAGTTTTGAGGGTTAGGAATAGGAATCCTTCCAGCTTGACTGCCGTTCGCTTTGAGATGGTTCTGATAATTTCACGTATTATCTTCTTATAGAATAAAAAAGGTCATCTCCATTTACGGAGTTGGTTACCAAGGATAGAGGTGGCAATTCAACGATTCATTGATTCATTGTTTTCACCATGTCCTTTATTGTCCTGTTGCTGTTTCAAGAGGAAACATGGGGGTAATGGGTGTATATTACCAGCTCCATTTCCTCCCCTCACCAAATAAGGAAAATGTTGCCACTGTTCGCTCAGCATTCCCTCCTTCCCTCCTCTGCCCTCCACACGTTCATTATGCAGAAAGAATCAGAACTGGGGCAAGGGGTGGGGGACCAAAAAAGGTAAGGTTGAAGAGATTTCTTTTGGGAGGAAAAAGCGGGCAAAACAAGAACCAAAGGAGAAGAGGACAACTTGGCGGCTTGGGTGCTGAGTTTTGATTCAGAGCTGAGCATTGCGGGGTGATTAGAGAGGGAATCCCTTTGGGGCAGCTACCAAATAGGAGAGTAAGAGAATTTGGGAAAAGTTGTGTTTTAAACATGGTGCTGTGATTATGAATTGGAGGTCTCTGAGAGAGAGGCGTAAATAGTTGGAATCACTTTTTAGTACCTTTGATTGCTGAACTGTGTTTCCTTGAATATCGTGCTGATGGGCTCTTGGAATAAGTGAGGTTCAGTGGGGTAGAGTCCAGAGCCGATGACCAAGAAAGAATTCTTAAGACATCTTTGGTGCAAAATGGTGGTTTATGAAAGCACCGGGGACAGGACCTGTGGGAGGACAGAGCTTCTGCCCCCGGTTGTGGGGGGTGGCTGATTATTTACTATGGGGTTGGGGGAGGTAAGGAAACAGGGAGGTTGAGACCGTACTTTCATATGTTAAAGAAGACTCACAGGATACCAGAGGTCCTGGCATTGACAAGTTAAGGGTGTTTTTCCCTCTAGCAAGGCATTAACATGAAGATAGTTGGGAACTTCCTGGAGGAACTTCACAGATCCCACCCAGAAGGGGGGCGCAGATTGCAGGGTGTAGGCTCATACTTTGTCTCCAGCCAGCCTTCTGCTCCCTCATCAACGTGAGAAGTCTTTGGGGGATTTTGAGTAGATTTTCCTACTAAGAAAGAAAATCACTCCAGCTGCAAAGGACGTGACATATTGGAGAGGGGCATGAGGAGGGGCTGGGGGACAGTAGGCGTGTTATTGCAAAAGTCCAGGGGAGAGACGATAATGGGTGAACTTGGACAAAGGCGAGGTGATACAAAAGTGTTGAGGGAAGAGAAAGCTGGCTGAAGACAAGGCATAAGCCTACACTCCTGGGAGGGACATGTGTGAGGTTCTTCCAGGAACCCCCCCCCATCTTAATGCTAATGCCTTGCTAGAGGGAAAAACACCCTTAACTTGATATTGGCAAGGCCTCTGGTATCCTGTGAGTCTTCTTTAACATATGAAAGTACTTTCTCAACCTCCCTGTTTCCTTACCTTCCCCAGCCCCACAGCATATAATCAGCCACCCCTCACAGCCGGGGGCAGAAGCTCTGTCCACCCACAGGTCCTGGCCCCGTGCTTTCATAAACCACCATTTTGTACCAAAGACATCTCAAGAATTCTTTCTTGGTCATCGGCTCCGGACTCCACACACCGAACCTCACCTATATTCCAAAACCCCACCAAAAGGACCCAGAAACTAATTGGACGTGGAGGTTGGGAAAAGGGGAGAATCCCCAGATTCTCTGGGGCTTTTAGACTGGGAGACTGCTCCTTTCCCAGGTCACTGATCAGCATCAGCCCAGAACGGGGAGTCCCAGGGTCCTACACAAATTCTGCAGCCCCAGGGGACAGTTTTGCAGTGTCACCTACTCTCTGGGGGTTCTCATGAACAACATGTGTCATGAACGACATCGCCTTGCCCTGAAATTCACAATTGCATTTTTGCCTCTTTCTTCCATTATGCTAGCCTATGGAAGGAGGCTGTCAACACCTTACCAGGGCTCAAAAAAAAAGTAGCTGGGCGCCCACCCCATTCCCGGAGTTCTATGTGCTCGGATTCCTTGCCAGGAAAATCTGCCCAGGCAGCAGAGCCCCATGCCAGGGACGTGCGATCCCCTGTTACTATGATTAATTTGGATAAACATATGTTGGAAAAGCAACAGAGAGTGGGAGCTCGCTCCTGGATGAATAAGAATGAGCCGTGTTGAAACTGGATCGCTCAAGCATCAAATCGGAAGACAACTTTCAGGGGGCACGGGATGGTGGAGTGAGTGGGCGGGCAGAGCTGTGGAATTTCAAAGCACCAAGGATGCAGAAAGTTCTTCGAGGGGAATCCCCACATCACACTTGTTCCTTCCAACTTGGCAGGTAAGCAGGGCTGAGAGCACCAGTGAGAAACTGAACCTTGTTCTGTTCTTGACGGAGCCCAGAGACAGAGCAACTGTTTGTTGAGACAGTGTAGCAGAGATAAGAGCTTGGGCACTGATGTCTGCTAGATGTGGGGACCGAGCCTGGCTCTTCCACTTAGCATAGGACCTGAGTCCAGAGACTTGGCTTCAGAGTCTCATTTCCTTCTTCTGTAAAATGTAAGATCATGGTCTGATTTACCAGCTCTGGTGTATTGAGGATTCGGTGATGTAAT
Source organism: Ursus americanus (assembly GCF_024610735.1). Taxonomy (NCBI): domain Eukaryota; kingdom Metazoa; phylum Chordata; class Mammalia; order Carnivora; family Ursidae; genus Ursus; species Ursus americanus. Next base: position 2,171,369 of record NC_142156.1, read on the forward strand.
AACACGTACAAAGTGCGTTTAAGCAACACTGACTTTAGAGCACGAGACATGTGCCAGGCTCCATGCGAAGCATCGATTGCTGAAAAAGGCAGATTGATCCCCTGTCTTCTTAAACCAGAGAGTCTAGTAAATTACAAGCTCTTCACACCCATCAGGCATCCTTAGTGACTGCCTGGTGTGTGCCAGACTCCTCGCTAGGAGTTTTCATTTATTATCTGTGAACCTCAATCAAAAGCTGAGAGATACGCATTCTATAAAACCCAACATTTTGTCTCTTTAGAACGCCACCGTTCATTTAGGGATGGGACCGACCGTCTTCCGTGGGCCAGGCCCTTGGTTACCGAGAACCACTGTGTAGCATAATAACCCTTCCTCGCTATAGCGGGGAGGAACTACCTTCCCTCTCTGGCTTTCTTTGTAACCTCATTTTCTTCTGTTTACTGATGTTGGAAAGAGCCGTATCCTGATCTAGGCGGGGTTTTTTTTTTTTTTTTTTGTAATCCAGAGCATTGAAGAAGGGCTTGTCTCCTCTAATCCTGTGACAGTGAGGTTGCCAAGGAGACCATTGTCATATTAACTCAGTAAACACTGAGATGCTTGGTGATTCTAGTAAGGAGAGCCTTGCTCTTTTGAGAAAGGAAAATCTCTCCCGTTAGGTGGAAGGAGGAAAGCCTTCAGGGAGATTGTTACCGTCCTTTTTCCAAGAGGATCAAAGCACTTTGCCACTCTTCATGTTTCTGATTGTCATGAGCCTAGAAAGGAGGCAGGGGAATTGGAGAAACTCCATAGTAACCTTTTAGCTGATCAGGAAATCTGGGCTCCCTAAGGTTACCTCTGGAAACTTACGCCCTTACACTTTAGAACAAATAATTTTTTTTAAGGCAGGAGAAAATAAAAAACAAAATCAGGAGAGCCAATTTAGGGGAGAATACACACATGCCTCTTTGTAGCTGGATTGGAGAAGAAGGCTTCTGATGAGGTAAGGACTCAGATGTCAGGTTGGCTCGACGATGTGGAAAGTAATCCACGCTCCTAGAGGAACTAATCCTACTCCTGGGGTGAGCTCGTTCTGCACGCTTAGGAAAAGTCAAGTGAAAGCATTAATCTATTCCCTGATTGATTGCAGACTTGGATTAATAAAAAGCGCCTATGTGTGCATTTCTTGCAATAAAATATTTATCACAAGATAAAAAAGATTGATTGAACAGCTGCGTAAATAGTATGCCAAGTGGTGGGTGATTTGAGTTTTGTACTTTAACGGATCTGGATTTACCCCAGATGTATGCAAATCTGGGAAATAGAGGTTCTGTTGTAAGTTTCGAGATTGGGTCTCTATGGAGCTAAAAGAGGAACGAACCCACCAAAGGACGCCGTTTCTCCACCGGCTCTGATTCATGGAACCATAAACCCATAGAATGTAGGTGCTAGATTTCTGAAACACAATGAAGATTTTCCCAAACAATTTCAACTTTTGGAAGTAAAAACCGGGAGCAAGAAAGAATTGAGTACTTGCTCAAAGTCAAAGGGGCCGTAACCAGAACCCAGATATCCCGGCTCCTAGTCTCATCTGTCTTTTACAAAAGGAGAGCTCTTGCTTTATCGGATGGTTTCCAGTGTCTTCCTTGAGTTTACCCACGGGGATGGCACCACGAGATCTCCCCTCCGTTTTAACCACAAGAAGGCTGGTTCCCTAAATCACTTGCAGCCTCCCCGCTCTGGCCTTCCCTTCATCTTACTGTGCTGAACATCTCTGCCCCCAGCCACGGCAGCCCCCACCCCGCAATCCGTCCCCTGCGGCTCCTCTCCTGGCCGCTCCCTGCGGAGTGGGAGAGGGTGACCGACAGGCACGGGGAGGGAAGACGGGCAGCCACCAGGGAAGAATCTATGATTTGGAGACCTTTTGGTGACACACACACAGAGACTGGGAAAGGATGGCTTTCTCAAACAGCATAAATAGAAAACCACGGGGCCCGTGGGCTTGCCACTACATAATGAAAATGCTTACCTTTTCCTAACAACATTTTAAGTCGGTAATTGGCCCAACAGGGGACACGAACTGTACAAGGAGTCGGAATAGCACAGAAAAATCTCAGAATGGCTTTGCCCCCCGCCAAGAGGGCTGCCTGTGTGTCGAGCCCTGTAGAGAGCAGAGATCTGGAATGAGAAAGGGCTTTGGAGGGCAACCATCTCTGGGGGTCCCAGCCTTTTCCACATCACAGGGCTCTTTGATATGTTCCCCCCTTCCCATGGGTCTCATGTTCTAAAGGACGCAGCCAGCAAACTAAACTACTCTGATTATCTGAAAAAGGATGCGTTTTCCCAGAGAATAACGCGGATCTATAGAACAAGTGAACACTCAGTTAATATGATGCCTCTAAAAGGTAAGTGGCTTGTTCCATCTAAAATAATAATAATAATAATAATAATAATAATAATAATACCAGGGCACCTGGGTGGCTCAGTCCACGGAGCGTCCGACTCTTGATTTCAGCTCAGGTCATGATCTCAGGGTCGTGGGATGGAGCCCTGCATTAGGCTCCTCCACTGGGAGCCTGCTTCTTCCTCCCCCACTCCCCCTGCTTGTGTTCCCTCTCTCACTGGCTGTCTCTCTCTGTCAAATAAATAAATAAAATCTTAAAATAAAAAAAAAGAAACTTGCTCAATATCAGTCCAGCTAATTAGCAGCAATGCTAATTTTGAATCTTAGCATTTCTAACTCCAGGTTCTGAGCTCTTTATATTCTCCCTTAGCTTTAAAAAGTAGTAGTTGAACTCCTGCCATAGGGACAATAGATAAGTAGCACATATGTCCCCACTCTCCCAGCCTATACCTGCTGCAGACATTATTAATCAATTGTGGAACTCTTTCCCACAGAGCCTGGATGTGACTCCAGGCAAACACTCCCAATCAACTGGATCTGGCCATTCCAGATCTATTGACGATTGTCACCACACACAACACCATTCGAGGCCCTCAAGGATGATATGAAACAAGTAAAAAGTGAGTATCTGCTATTGAAAATTGTATTGCTTTCAGAAAAGTATTTCAGTCCAAACATAACTTCTTCCAAAGTACTAGGAAAGAGCCATTTCAATGCTGGTGATTGTTGGAGACAGTTAAGCCATGGTCTAAGTCGATGCCCACTCCCTGCTTCAAGGTCAAGAAAAACCAGGATGGGAGCAGAGATGGGGACCACCACGAGGGGACTGGAGGTAAGTGGGAGATGTTGGTACCTGGAGGGCCAGTCAATATAAAAGCACAATAACCAGAGCACCTGGGTAGCTCAGTTGGTTAAGCGTCCAACTTGTGATTTTGGCTCAGATCATGATCTCAGGGTCCTGGGATCAAGCCCTGTGTCAGGCTCCATGCTCAGTGGGGAATAAGCTTGAGGATTTCTCTCCCTCTCCCTCTGCTCCCCTCCCCACTCACTCTCTCTCTCTCCAATAAATAAATAAATCTTAAAAAAAAAAAAAAAGGAACACAATAACCTGAGAGCAATGTGTGAGTGCATGAAACCAAGGAGTAGGGGGAAATATGATCCAATCAAGAGGAAAGCTGAAACTAACAGCAAAGACAGAAGGTAGGACTCCCTGGGTTCCAGGGACAATGTTGAGATTTGAAGATTGATTGAACAGGTAAGAAATATGATTTGTTGTATCTATTCAAGACTTCTAAACAAGATGGCTCTTCTCTTCTCTCCTCCCCTCCTTCATATGGCTCCCCATGGTCAAAGGGAAGGTAATAGAATTAAGAGGGAGGAGTAATATAAGAGCAGTCCTCACAAAATCTTTGGGACTGTTCCGCTCTCTGAAGTTGGCTTGGACAAGGACACTTCCCGACTCCCAGGAGTGGTGGATGCCATGTAGCCAGCGAATTCCGAGATTCATCCCACCAAGCAAGTCTGTTTTATTGGCTATTACACACCTCTCTGAGGACCATGGCTACTGGGGTGATGGATCTTGGGGGCATCCACAAAGGATATCAAAAGGACAGAGAGAGAAGAGGTGAAATGTGAGGGGAAGGAAATGCAGATGATGGGGCATCAAGTCTAAAGCAGCCTGGGCTGGGAAGAGAGAGCATCCGCAAATGCCAAAATGAGTAGCTCTATTTACATTGGGAATGCCAAGAAACAAAGACTTTCTAGAGAAGTTTGTCTTCAAAGGAAGAATTCTATTTCATGCATGTGTCAAAATGTAGTACCAAGCCTCTTCCCCAGGCAAGGGGCGCTCAGGCAGGGCATGGCTGTGCCCTGAGCTGGGGAAGGGGCCAGTCTCCCTGCGTCTGTACCCCTTTGGACCAATTCCAACTTGAAGCCATTGCCGCTGCCTGCCTAAAGCCATCCACAAACCCCAAGAGGGGGCGTTCTAGAAAATTATTCTCGCAATTCCAGAGACAGAATTAGCCTCTTCAAACCGAGAAGAGGGTTGCTCTAGACTGGTGGTTCATTTGGTACAATTGGAAATCAACCTCCCGCTGGTCCAGCTTCCCTTGTGCCTGGGGCTCTTGGAGGGAGAAATTACATGTCCTAGAGAAGGCTGGAGAGGCCGTGTGGATGCAGGTTGCAACATATCGGTACATCTTAAAGACACACGTAGCAACAGTGGAGTGGATTGTTGTGACAGCCTCTGAAAGATTTTTCAAGTCAGAATCCTGGGAGAAGCAGTGTTATGCATAAGAATATTTTTAAACGGTTCTTTTATTAGCCCTGTGATTCTGTTCCTATTGGGAGAAGCAAAGCGTTCACCTTGTGGGTGTCAGATAGAACGATGATCACGGTCTCTCATACCTTCCGATGTTCACACTACCTGGCATGTCAATTCCAGCCTGTAGTTGTTTACATAAATAAAGCTTTATTAGAACAAATTGCTCCATCACAGCAGAGTGCAGTCATTGCAACAGAGACTGAATGGCCTGCAGAACCTAAAATATTTACAACGTGGCCCTTTGCAGGAAAACTTGGCCGATTCCTTGATCTACGTGAACATGTGGGAAAACACAGAATCTTGGAATTTGACACTAGGTTCGGTGCTGGCCCGTGACCTCTCACCTTTTTCCTGCTCTGTTCAGCAAAGCAGTGCATTGCAAAGGGGCTTACTTTCAGTGCCTTTGAGGCTTCTGGGTCCACTGGCTTCTGTCTAGGTCCAGCGACGGCTGGCACTGACGGGAGATTGGAGAGGGGAAAGCAGGGTTATTTACACACACAAGCTGGGCAGCAACTCCAGTAGCCGCTGTGGCCCCTTCTGTGGCCCCAGATTCTGTTGAACTAGCCCACTGTGATGCCAGCTTCTGCGGGGTGCCCCAGAGCTGGGCTCCGGTAATACTGTCTCGCTGATTTGAACACACAGCCAGGAAAGGCTGGGCTTCATGCTGTGTTGTTCTCAGGAATGCTTACCAGAGCCTGTCCTGCTTCTCCACTCTTCCTTCACCTGTACAACCAGTTCCCTGGGCCAAGTGCCGTATTTCACATCCATACAATTTTTCTGTCCTCCTGGCTGCATCTTGACAGATACAAGTCCTAACTCTGAATCCTGGTGCCGTTAGAATTGGCTTTAATTAAGCTGTTGGAGTTTTGCTTTGAGTTCTCAGGGACTGTTCTGCCATGTGTTGGGCGCAGACAGCTCCGTCAGTGAGAGTCCTTGCTAGGACCATGGCTTCTCTTTACCCTCCCCGGATGACCGCACATCTCCATTCTCCTATATTGCTCTCCTGCCCACAGTGATGTGGGTCCCCGAATAGGTGACACTGTTAGAGCTGCTAACTTCTAGCTTTTCTGGCTCCTCTAACACACCCATGCCCTCTGTCCCTACTGTTCAAGAAAGGTCATCCATCTATGCTCTTGGCTTGTCCCTGAGCTCCTGACACTCTTTATGGATCTCTGCCCACCTCTGTCCTCTTGGTCCTATAACACCAACGTCACTCCTGCCTTAGACAGTTGGGCACTGACGTTCTTAAGCATTTGAATCTTGGCCTTCCCTAGCCCATCTGGTTGGTGATTTTGAAATTGATCTGTGGTCAGACCCTCTTAGGAGAGGCTGGGTTAGACAAATTTAAAGAAGTCTCTTCTCTCTGACTTCTCAAGGTCTTTAAAATACAGGCAGTTGAGACTGTGGCATTTTCAAAGCAATTCTGAGCGTGGGACTGTTTCTCTCTGTGTGTGGATCCACTCACAGGATTTGGGGTCCGTGAAGTGTTATTTGATATGATGAATGTTGGTCTTTTTGTCCAGCTTCCTTCCTTCCCTTACCGCCTTCTGGTGACAGCATACCTCTCTGTAGTCAGAGACATTTCCCATTGAGTGTAGGCACAGGGTCAGTGTCACCATCTCTAGCAACAGGATTGATCTGGCCCAGTCCTGTCCACAGGGCTTGGCTGAGGTTGAGAATGTGCTCTAAACTGGACAAATCACTGTTCTTGCTGGGAGTTTTCTGGCAAAGGTTTCAAGAAAAAACTTGTTCCGTTTTCCCTGGGGATGTTGAGTGGCTAGGTGATTGGTGGACCAGGGGATCAAATGGCCATCAGATGCAGAGAACCTATTGCAGTGGAAACCCAAGCCAAGAAAGAATTAAGAGATAGAGAGAGAGCAGAGCCCTGAGAATATTTCCCAAGCCCTTCCCCCAGTCAAGTCTGAAGCTGGTTCCGTTCCCTTGACTTCCTAACAACATAAGCTAATAAATCCCACTACCTCGTTTTAAATTTTATTTTTGCTTAAGCTAGTTTGAACTTGCTTTTTATCTCTTGCATATGAAACGTAGTTGATGGAGAAAACACAGCCTCCTCTGGTTCAATGTATGTACCACGCCATGCTGGGTCAGAATCGTCCTGCTGTCCCTGAATGCTTGGGACACAGTCCCTAAAGCTAAGCTCCACGGCCGGCATTCTGGTCTACCCGTTCCAGGTTCCCTGAAGAGAGAAGGCTGGCTAGAAGCAAGGGGTGGAACATGAGTAGAGAGATGGCACAAGGCAAAAACACAGCATAACCTCCATCAGTAACTCATCCTTCTAATGCCAGGTCACAGTTCTCAACGTTCTAGGCATTGGTCATATTCAAACGCACTGGGTGGGTTTTTAGGGCATGGTCACCCAGCCCTGTGCCTCCCTTGGATTATGCCGTGATTCTCTGTTTCCTCTAAACTCCTGCATTCTCTGCTGTGACACTCACTGCTCTACCATCAAAGATCATTGATTCTAGCGCTGGAATAATTTACTTGGTACAACTAGAAAACAAAATATGTTGACTTGAAAGATACTCAGATTAATAAACAAGAGACTCCAAGGCCTTCCAGCTGAGTGGCAGTTTTAATTCGGAAATTACTCATGTGGAATGGCAGAAGCGCCAAGAATACAGGTGTAAACAAGCAGCAGGAATGAGAAGACTCCAGTGCGTGACGAGAACAATGAAAATATCACCTTACATGTTCAATGCCACTCAGCGTTGGAAAAGAGCTTCAGCAGACAACCTTGTTGAGATTCAAACTGCCCTCTGAGCAGGCAAAACGATGAGCCCCATTTCACAGAGGAGATCATTGAGGCAGCCAAAAATATGAAGTGACATGCCAAAGGTCACATGGCAAGAGGGGGTAAGTCAGGGCTTGAATGCGGGATACCTGGTACTGATAAGTTTTCTACACGGTATCCCACAAGACTGTGTTGGCTGGTTCCCATCTGAAGTCATGGAGGGACTCTATTTCCCATTTTTCAAGCAGCAGATAAGTACATCTGCTCATAAGCCCCAGCCTGTGATCTACAGTTTATCCTCAACTGTAAACACCATTTTGCTTGAATATCTGTCTTTTCCTTCCAGCCTTTCTGGTTGCCACCTATGAAAACGGTGACTATAAGAGCCCAACTCAAACCATACAGGGTCAGAGTCTGAGTCTAGGGTGACGGCAATTTAGGCTTTTCTTTTTCTCAATCATCCATTTCTTGATTTGGTGGTTTAGGCCTATTATGGCATTTTAACAAATCAAGGGTTATATATATATATATTTTGGAAGAGGGTAAAAGATTCCAAAGATAATCCTTGAAAACATGGTGGATGTAAGTAAATTTTATCACTCTTCCCAGACCCGACCAACATCATTAAGATGAGCTAACAGTCCCTAGTGAGGACAGCAGCCATCAGTTAAATTGTTGACTATGATTTCATTAGTGTCTTTCTCCCCAAATCAATAAACACCAGAAGAAATTGTACCTGTCCTGTTGGTCACTCCATATCCTTAGCAATAGTACAGTACTGAGCACATGCTAAACGCTTAAATGAGGAAACGAGATACTGATTGGATGAATAAGTAAACTATTCAGATGAGATAATCCAATCAGCACAAATACAGCTTACTCATTGACTGACCCTAGATAAACATTAGCCTCTGAACTTTAATAATGAGCTCTCTGCTCTTTCGAGTAACTTGGCAAATCAGTTATTATTTCCTACTGTGTGCCAGGGGTGTCTTAGGTTGAGAACCACTTCATATTCTTTTTAGACCAGATCAAGATACAAACACACAGACAAACATACCAAAAAATGTGCACACACAAACACACATACTACACATAGACACACAAACACAAACATACACATCCATATAACATATAGGTAGATATATTTATATAAGATATATTTTTAAGTCTTAATTTTGTTCCAATTTCAATACTACCCTAAGTTATTTGCAGGTATTTTTTTTAAGATTTTATTTATTTATTCGACAGAGAAGAGACAGCCAGTGAGAGAGGGAACACAGCGGGGGGAGTGGGAGAGGAAGAAGCAGGCTCATAGCAGAAGAGCCTGACGTGGGGCTCAATCCCATAACGCTGGGATCACGCCCTGAGCCGAAGGCAGACGCTTAACCGCTGTGCCACCCAGGCACCCCTATTTGCAGTTTTAATGCTTTTCAAAATCCCAATGATTTTTTTCTGCAGAAATAGAAAAACCCATCTTAACATTCATATGAAATCTCAAGAAATCCTAAGTAGCCAAGAAAATCCTGAAAAAGAAGAACAAACGCAAAAGCTTACACTTCCTTTTTCCCAAAACATCCTACAAAGCTACAGTAATCAAAATAGTATGGTCCTGGCCTAGTGTCAGATGTATCCACCAATGGAATGGAATAGAAAGTCCAGACATAAATCCTCGCATTTATGGTTCAATGGTTCTGAAAAAGGATGCTGAGACCATTTGATGGGGGAAAATACAGTCTTTTTAACAAATGGCGCTGGGAAAACTGGGGAGTCACATGCAAATGTTGGACCCTTACCTAACATTGCATACGAAAATTAATTCAAAATGAATCACAGATGCAAACGTAAGACTCTAGAACTATGCAACTCTTAGAAGAAAACACAGATCAAAACCTTTAAGACATTGGATTTGGCCATGATTTCTTGGATATGACACCAAAGGCAGAGGCCACAAAAGAAAATCAGACATTTGGACTTCACGAACATTTAAAAATTGTGTGTTTCAATGTTTACCCTATAAAAGAGTAAAAAGGTGAACCACAGAATGGAGGAAAGTAGTTGCAAATCGTGTATTCGATGAGAGAGTAATATCTAAACCATGCAGAGAACCCCCAAACTCAGCAACAACAAGAAGCACACGTCAGAAATGGGCAAAGGACTTGAATAGATACTTCTCCAGAGAAGATCTACAAATGGCTGATGAGCACAAGAAAAGGTGCTCAACATCGCTGATCATTAGGGAAAGACAAATAGAACCACAGTGAGATCTCACCCGCACTCCTTAGAACGGCTCCTAGAAACACACACACAGGAGAGTGTTGGCGAGGATGTGGAGAAATCGCAACACTCGTCACTGCTGGTGGGAGTATAAAATGATGCAGCCACTTGAGAAACAGTATGGAGTGTCCTCAAAAAGTTAAAAATAGAATTACCACCTAATCCAGAAATTCCACTGCTGGGTAGATGTTCAAAAGAATTAAGAGCAGGATCTCAAAGAGATACTGGTACACCCATGTTCATAACATTATTTATTCCCCAAAGCTAAACCATGGAAGTGATCCAAGTATCCGCTGACAGAGAAGTGGATAAGCAAATGGCGGTCCATATATAATGGAATATTATCCAACCTTAAAAAAAGAAAGAAATTCTTTTTTTTTTTTTTTAAGATTTTATTTATTTATTTGACAGACAGAGAGAGACAGCCAACGAGAGAGGGAACACAAGCAAGGGGAGTGGGAGAGGAAGAAGCAGGCTCCCAGCAGAGCAGGGAGCCCGATGCGGGGCTCGATCCCAGGACTCCGGGATCACGCCATGAGCTGAAGGCAGACGCTTAATGACTGAGCCACCCAGGCGCCCCAAGAAAGAAATTCTGATATTCACTACAACATGGATGTATCTTGTAGAGATTACGCTAAGTGAAATAAGCCAGTAACAAAAATATTCATATATACAAATACTGTATAATTCCACTTACATGAGGTACTCAGAGTCATCAAAATCATAGAGACAGAAAGCACAATGGTGGGTGCCAAGGGCTTGGAGGAGGGGAGAAAGAGTGGCAAGTTAGTGTTTAATGAGTATACAGTTTCAGTCTTGCAAGATTAAAAGAGTTCTGGATGTGGCGGGAGGGGATGGTGGTTCGCACAATGTACTTATGGCCACTGAACCATTCATTTAAATGTGGTTAAGATACGTAAGTTTTATGTTAAACATATTTTATCACAATAAAAAAACTGGGAAAAAAATGTCTTGGTTTGACTCTCTACTGGTCAGAATATGCCAGGGGCCGACCCTCACATGTTTGCTCCCCTCACATCTATAACTGCTTGATTTCTGCCTACGCCCCTCCCTGCCTCAGACTGAAGGACCAGTCCTGCATGCAGATGGGCAGGATTTAAGCCCTTTTGCACCTGTGCCTTGGAGCTGCCCGTGACCCAGTCTTCCACCTGTGCCTCTGCCTTTTTCCCTGTGCTCTCTGCCCTCTGCTCAGTGTCCTGCTTCTTCCCATAAACTTTGGCCTGAATCTCCATCTCTGAGATGCCTTAATCTTGTCTCAGTCTATCCATTCCCTGTAGGGTCCTGGACCCCTGCACAGAGATTGAGCCCTGCAATGGATTCCCCTGATGCCCATTTCTCTGGTCATCCCAACACCCTGCCAGTGGGTCACCTTGGAGTCTCAAAGATCAAGTTTGCTAGAACGTGAGTTGACCCCATAAATGCCAACGTTTTCCTGCCAGCTTGAACTTGCTTTGGGGGTCGACATATAGGATGTCTCCTCCAGGAGGTGGGATTAGCTCTGCTCCTTCCCTCTGCCCTACCCTATTGTAAGGAAATGGACAAAGACCCCAGGGAGGCATGGCTCCCGCATATCTATTTGCTTTGAAAAACGTGCTGGCAGTTTCTGTAGTGGTTAACGCTTAGAACAGGCTTTCTCAATTGCAACCCTCTTGACATTTTGACCGGATGACTCTTGGGGATGGGGGCTGGCCCGTACATTGTTTGATGTCTAACAGCATCCCTGGGCTCTACCAGCGAGATGCCAGTAGCGCCCCCACCCCAGTTGTGACAATCAAAAATGTTCCCACTATTGCCAAAAATTGCTCCCAGTTGAGATCCCCTGCTTGAAGAAATTCGCGTGGTTTCCCCTGAATAGAAATATACTAGCTGTCCCATGTCTCACTCCAAGAATAGTCACATGGGTCCAGGGACAGTATCTATTTCACAAGGCTTCTGGAAGGATTCACACTGATAGAATGGGCATCCGTGGCTTCTGCCTGTCCAGTCTTCATTCCCCATACAGCACACTGACTTTCCTTTGGGCACCCTCTCTCCCCTCTGGCCCCACTCTCAGGTCATAGATTGGAATGGGGCTCGTGCCCTTCCCTTTCATCTCCTTCCACTCACAGGCTGAGTGTGGTCACACAACCCAGAGGTAGCCAATCAGAGCACTCCATCCTCTAGACCACAGGGATTGGTTTAGGAATGAAGCATGACTTCATTGGGTCCAACTCTTGGGACGGAGAGCTCTTTTGCCTCATAGGGCTTCTAGCTGGAAAGGAGCAAACCTGGAGCTGTCTGTGGCCGATTTTACCACCTTGCAGCTATCTGGGAGTGGACCCAGCACATTGCTTCAGGAAAGTAGAAGTGAGAGGGGCGCCTGGGTGGCACAACGGTTAGGCGTCTGCTTTCGGCTCAGGGCGTGATCCCGGTGTTATGGGATCGAGCCCCGCATCAGGCTCCTCCGCTATGAGCCTGCTTCTTCCTCTCCCACTCCCCCTGCTTGTGTTCCCTCTCTCGCTGGCTGTCTCTATCTCCGTCGAATAAATAAATAAAATCTTTAAAAAAAAAAAAAAAGGAAAGTAGAAGTGAGGAAAAGAGAACACAGTAGCAAAACTGACAGTTGCAGTGGACATCCAGAGACAGCCGTGTCAAAAGATCGTACACCTGTCTATATGATGGCTCCTACATCTTTGTTTCTTTGTCTGTTTAAACTATTTGGAGTTGGGTTTCTGCCATTTGCAGCCGTAAGGGTTCTGGTGAGTGTATCTGAGACACGTAACATCTAGCTACGGCTAAAACATCCTAGGTGATCAACGTCAGGTAAATATTGTTACTAATTATCTAGTTCGCAGCTATTTAAGTATCTACTACGTGTCAAGCATGGGAAATTCTGTTAAGTGCTGGAAACCGTCATGAAGTACTTGGTACTGCTAGGACTACGGGATAAAGTACTGCTACTGTTTGAGCCTCAGTTTCCCTCATCTGTAAGACGATCAGACATTGTAAATTAGGGGCCATGGACTAGATCCGGCCCTTCCTTTTGGTGTTTCATTTAGCCTGCACAGTGTTTGCAATCCAGAAATCTCCATCTGAAAAGTCAAGTATCCAGCTCCTTTAGAAAAGTGGGGAGTCAGCCCGCCTTGGGCCCCCCTTGCCGTGTAGCAATGACAAGACGGGCTTTAGGAGGAGTATATGTGCTGAGTCACCCCAGAAACCAACCCCTTGTACTTGCCTGCTTCACTCAGCTCCTGACCTACTGGCCACGAGAGACGTTTGAGTATGTGTTTTCCAGACCAACCATTCTGTTACAGCTCTATGGTTTTCTAAGAAGGCAGCACACAGCCTTTAGGGTCCAGGGAAGCAGACTGAACCCAAGCAGGAAAACACCAACCATACCTGGGAAGAAGCAATCTGTTATTCTAACCTCTCCAGGGTCGCTGGGTGGGGGGGGGGGGGTGGTCCTCAGGCCCAGAGAAATGGCAGCAGTCAGGGGGCAGAGACAAACAAGCCGAGACTGTCTTCCTTTGGTTTTCAGGCAGACAAAGAAAATCCCTCTCCCAGCAAAGCCTCTTCAGCAGGCTTTGATGTCCCTCTTCCAAGCGGTACCACTTCAGACAAGAGAGGCAGGCGGGGGCAGGGAGCTGAGAACAAAGAAGCATTTCCTGGGCTGCTAATTATTCTCCTTCTGTGTAAATAATTATCAGGGAAAAAAAACACATCACTTCTCAGCTACAGAGCTGGAGAAGCAAAAGGAAGATGAAAGGGGGTTGGAGATTTGATGTGTCCCCGGGAGCAATTCTTGAAGGTAGACCGAGGCACGGCAAAGCCCTTCTTACTTCCTGCGCTTTAAACACCTAGTCTGGGACTTTCAAAGCCCTTGGCATCGATGCTGTAATTAAATCACGGTTCTGGAAGCTGGCATGTGGATAATCCAACCAACGGTTTTTGGCTCTGGGTCCTCCTGGACTCTGCAGGAGGAGAGAGGCAGGGAGTTTTCGAGTGTAGGGCTCTGGGGTCATTTGAGCCTGCTTATTACAAACAAAGGTTAGCGGCAGGTTGCTTCTTCCCACCTTAGGGTCTGTGTAGAGGCTCAGCCAAAGGTGAGTCTGGGTGGAAGGCAGAAGAGGCCAGAGTCTCTGTGCAGAGACTTGAAACAGTCTGGATTTGGGGGTTGGGGGAAAGCAGCAGATTCATGGGCCCAGAGACACAGGATAGAGGAAGGGGAGGCGAACAGACGCCCAGTAACAGAAGAAGTTTGGAAAGTCCTGATCACTTTGTTCTGGGTGCAAAAGGGCATTTGGTTGCATTTCTCCCTGGAGACATGGGTGGGACGGAAGTGTCAGTTGCAAAAGAAGCAAATTGAGTGGAAGCAAATGACTGCCTGCTGTCTGCTCATCTCCACCTGACAGTGGAACCATTCATTGGCTGGGCATTCAGAGGCCTCCAGGAAGGACCTTTAGAAGAAAGAATGAGACATAGGACACCCGCAAACGCCCAGCTGTCTACAAAACACTTTTTGCAACCAGGAGCATGTATATGTGTTGGGCAGAGAAGGGAAAACCTTGCCCTGGGCTGTTGGGATGCTCCCAAGCAATGCATCCAAGTAAGATGACATATTGTCCTATTATCGTCTGATCTGTGACCTGGGGAAGCTGGGTCCCAGAAAGCCTGTTCCAGAATCTCTAATGGACGCCAGAGAAGTGGAGCCTCTGGCTTTGTGAGGCACAGGAGTATTTCCTCCCGTCTCGTGGGATCAAAAGACAGATGATGCTCGCGCATTGGCATTGTGTTGGGAGGCTGGGAGGCAGTTGTGTGACAGGACTGTCCTGGCTGCATCCGAAGAGCCTCCGCTGTTCCCATCCATCAAAGGCAGTAAGAGAAGGGGACAGGATGGGTCCCAAGTGGAACAGTGGGCTGAGCACCAAGGGTTGACTGATGAATGTGTAGCATTAGCGCAAGCCCCGGATGAGCCGGGAGAGAGATATGGAGCCCATTCATTTCTTCTCTGTTGGGTGAGCCAAATGGGCTGGCTGGGGATAGGGCTGCTAACCTGAACCCTAACTCTAATCCTGACCTTAACCCTCACCCTAACCCCAGGAAATTTTGAATTTCAGATTAAAAAAAAATAATAATAATTTTTAGCATAAGTGTGTCCCATGCAATACTTGGGATATACTTACACTAAACGTTATTTAGTGTGTCTCTGGAGTTCAAATTGACCTGGCATCTTATATTAAATTTGTCCATTCTGGCAACTCTGGCTTGGGGGTGGGGGTAGGGCTGGTAGATAGTTAATGTAGGGGCCAAAGACTTGTGGCCCGCGGGCTAAAATGTTTTGGTTTGGAAGACATACAAATGGCAAACAGACACATGAAAAAATGCTCAACATCACTAGCCATCAAGGAAATACAAATCAAAACCACAATGAGATACCACCTTATACCAGTTAGAATGGCAGAAATTAACAAGGCAGGAAATAACAAATGTTGGCCAGAATGTGGAGAAAGGGGATCCCTCTTACACTGTTGGTGGGAATGCAAGCTCGTACAGCCACTTTGGAAAACAGTGTGGAGGTCCCTCAAGATATTAAGAATAGAGCCACCCTATGACCCAGCAATTGCACTACTAGGTATTTACCCCAAAGTTATAGATGTAGTGAAAAGAAGGGGCACATGAACCCCAATGTTCATAGCAGCAATGTCCACAACAGCCAAACTGTGGAAGGAGCCGAGATGCCCTTCAACAGATGAATGGATAAAGATGTGGTCCGTATAGACGATGAAATATTACTCAGCCATCAGAAAGGATGAATACCCAGCATTTGCATCGACATGGATGGAACTGGAGGGGATTATGTTAAGTGAAGTAAGTCAAGCAGAGAAAGACAGTTATCATATGGTTCTACTCATACGTGGAACATAAGCAATAGCACGGAGGACCACAGGGTAAGGGAGGGAAATCTGAAGGGGGAGAAATCAGAGAGGGAGATGAACCATGAAATACTATGGACCCCAGGAAACAATCTGAGGGTTTCAGAGAGGAGCGGGGTGGGGGGACAGGGTAACAGGGTGATGGGTCTTGAGGAGGGCAGGTGCTGTGATGAGCACTGGGTGTTACACATTACTAATGAATCGTGGAACACGACATCAAAAACTAAGGATGTACAACCCAGTGGCTAACTGAACATAATAAAAATAAATAAGTAAATTAATTAATTAATTTAAAAAAAAAGTTTTGGTTTGGCCAGTACAGTGCTTCAAAAACAAGGAAATTTCACCTTCTTTCGAGAAGTCGGAGTTCTGGTCACTCACTCCCCTTTGCCACTAGTTCATTGTAACCATCACCCTGACTCGCCCGCCTGACTTGTTGTCTGCTGGCCCTTCCATCTGTTGAGTTTGAGACCCATTGGCTTGTCTCAGGATACACGGGGAGAGCCCCTGGTTCATTCACTGCAGTGGTAAGCCCTCTAGATCAAGAAACTGGAGTCCCTGACCAGAGATGCAGTTTGGCCTCGGGCATGCCATTCTCCCTCTACCTGGGTCTTCCTTTTCCCATCTGTAAAATGAGGTAGGTCCGGCCCTCCCTCACTCTGGAACGTAATCAAGATGGAAAGAAAGTGTGAGCATGAAAATGCTCTGAAGTGGACTTGATCATGGCCTTCACTGGACCTGCACTCATGAGCCCTCCACCCGGCAGGCAGAAGGATCTTTCCAAAATATCCATCCTGCCGGGGCCCCCTGCAAGAGGAAATCCACATTCCATCATGTGGCTTGCAAGGCTCGGTGGTTTGGCTGACCCTTCTACCCCTATCACCTTCTACTCGATGCCCTAGACACTGAACTTCCCACTTCTTCAAACCCACCCTGCACCCGCACACCCCTGAGCCCTTGAGCATGGTACTTCCTATGCCCAGACCATGCTCTCTACCCCTCTCAACAATCCCAGCTTGAATGCCACCCCTCTTTACCCCACACTCTCTCAGGACAGAGCGGTCTCAGCCACGTGTCCCACGTCGCTCTTCTTCCCCAGTCAAGACACTTCTCTTGCATGTTCCCACTAGAAACCCACTCTAGCTCATTTGAACCAGGACAAGGAGTTACTGGAAGAAACCACCGGGCTTCCAGAAGGTCATGGACCAGGCAGGCTTCGGAGATTATAAAAGCAGGAGTTAGAGCATGGTCTCTCTAAGACATCGCCATGGGTGACACAGTCCCACTTTCTGTCTCTGAGCATCTCTGGTCAAAATTCAAATTCACGGCCAACAGAATGCGATTGGCCCAATGTGGTCTGCACTCAAGTACCCGTGGCCATCTGTGATTAGTAGCCTTGTTGGCAGTGCCAGGGTGGGGAGCAGGGGAGAAAGTTCTCCACAAAGAAGGAGACGGTGCTGTTATCTCAAGAAACAATGAAGGGGGGAGAAAAAGGAAAAAAGAAAGAATGAAGGGGCTTAGGTTTCTGAGCCAACAAGCGTTGTACACAGGCTTCTGTTGTCATTGTTGGGCATTTTTCCCCTTGTCTCTCTCTCACTACCTAGACTGCAGATTCCTGGAGATCGGAATCTCTCATTGCCCCAGCATACACACAGCCTCTATTCTCAGAAACTTAGTGGGAGCTCCATAAAGATTCATAAAATGATGGGGTACCCGGGTGGCTCAGTCAGTTAAGCCTCTGATTCTTGGTTTCAGCTCAGGTCATGATCTCAGGGTCATGAGATCAAGCCCTGTATTAGGATCTGTACTGATCACGGAGCCTGCTTGAGATCCTTTCTTTCCTTCTTTCTCTGCCCCTACCTCCCCCCACCCCCCACTCATGCAGGCTCTCTCTCTCTCTCTCAAAAAGAAACAATTCATAGAATGAGTGTCAGTGCTCTGAAAGGGGGTCTTTGTAGAAAAGAATTAACACAGCAGTCCCAAGGAGATGATCTTTAGCTAGGCCTGCTTGCAAGATCGGTCCTTAGCTGGAACCGGGGCACTTGGCTTTCGGAGTGCTTCCTCCGTTCCCTAAAGGATAAGGTAGATTCTCTGGGCCTGGACCATTTATACAATGTGATTTATGGTGAACACGTGCTTTTTTTCTAGGAGTCTGGCGTTTTATAGTTGCCGCATAGAGACGTTTATGCCCCCAGCCCCCAGTAAACTGAGTAAACTCTGATCTCAAACAGGCCACCTTGGGCATTACAAATATTAGATCGGCACCACTGCATTTTTGCTCCCGGAAGAAGAGAGCGTAGGATCCGATGTGTGGATTCCTGCAGACCCAGCGGGACCTCCTTCCCTTCCTGAGCCGACTGGGCATCTTGACTGCATGTCTGTAATGCACTTCAGCAGTGAGCATGACCACAGGCTGAGTCCCATAAATGCTTCTAGTGAATCACGGAAGGTGTGTGGGGGGGTCTTAGGAAACCCTCAAAACCAGACCAAACCTTTAAGGCAGGGTCTGCAATTTGTGGGGCTCTTTAGATATCATTGCACTAATTGTCTTAACCACTCTACAAAGGAAACAGTGTTTTCATTTCAGAGATTAAGACAGTAAGTCTCAGAGAAATGAAGTGGCTTAACCAAGCCTACAGGGCTGGTAAATAGAAGAGTGGTTGTATTTGTCTGATGGAATTTGTCCCATGATAGCAGCCTCCCTTCCAGGGAGGAGAGGCTGTCCTCGAGATAAGCCTCTAGCGTCCGGAACTGCTTCGTTCTGTGAGCTGAGAAAGGGGAACGAGTCAGTGGGTAACTCTCCTCTTCTTGTAGGTAGCAGAATTAATATTTGTGCTTGTGCCGGTTTGACTCTGGGCTCCCCAAGTTCAGGACCATTGTAATATCTTGGCCACCTGGCCTCTGACACCAACCCATGGCTCCAAACATTCATTAGGTCATTTGCGAAAGGGAATTAACCATCACCTACCTCATTGTTAAGAAAACACAAATGTCCCCTCCGAAGCACCTGGTAGGAAGCCACCAAATGTAGGTCCTTTCTTTTCCCCAGTCCACCTCTTCCTCTCCACATGCCCTGGGGGACTCCTATCACCCTCTCCGTCTGTTTCCCCATCTGTAAAATGAGGGGGCAGACTTTGATGCTCTGAGTACCTCTGGGGACAGTATCCTATATCAAAGAACGTGCTCTTCTCTGGAGCAGTCTGTTAAAATCCCGCCCGCTCTGATCATAAGAGGCAGATCAAACCCACCCTCTACCCACTGAAAAATAAGGCTGTGGGCACATGGCACAAAGACAGGGAGGCGAAAACATGCTCCGGCATCTCCCAGACACTGAGCCTGGAGAAAGGCGGGTCAGAGTGTCGCAAAGTTCTTGTTGAACTAAGGTACTGGCAGCAGGAGAAGGGAGGTTGGAGGATTTATAGGTGGGATTGGACTCTCCATAGCCTGGGTCATCAGTCTAAATTCTTACAGAGCTCAGTGGATGATTCTCACAGAGCTTGGGTGGACAGCAATAAATACAGTCTGAGTCAGGAGACAGTAAGGAGTGGTGAGGACTGTGGCAAACCCCAGACGCCTATTCCTGGCTTGGGAAGGGGTCCCAGCTCCAACGGTTGCTGCCAGATCGGAGGAAGGCAGGTACGTGGCTTCCAGATGGTCTCCTTTTCTTTTCTTTTTTGTTTTTAATTAAAAGAAACAAGACTTTTGAAGTAAAGCATCTTAATTTTTAAGTGTTGACTCAAGTTGTCTTTAAGATCCCGGTGAGTATAATGGATCTTCAAGTGGCCGATCTGATCCCCAGGCTGTTTGTTTGCAATCTCTGAGCAGCCAGGCTTTATCTGCAATGTCTTTGTCACTCAATCCTGAAGGATTTCTTAGGTTTTAACTGTTCTCCCCCAATACTGTGTCTCTTCCTACCCTTTTACTTTAGTTTAGGCATATCCCTCCACAAAAGAATGCCTACCTGGACAACTCCTATTCAGCCTTCAAAACCCAGCTCAAATGCCCCTGCCTCTGTGAAATCCTTACTGACCCTCGTCCCCCTGTCCCAAGGGTGAATCCCTGCCTCAGCCATGTCCCGCCACTCTCCAGGCTCACTGCATACTATACGGTGACATACACTGTGTCTTATTAGTCATGGGCTCGGGTGAAAACAAATGTACACTCAAACTGGACAATATCAGGAGACTTTAAGAACGAGGGGTAATTTACAAGGGAGGATACTTTCTCACGTATAGGGCTTAAGGGAAGGGTTTCAGGAAACCCACTGGATATCGTCCAGCATCTGGGGCTAGAGACACAGGGGAGCGTTACCTCCAAGGCCTAAAGCAGCAAAGGGAGGAACAGTGAAACAGTAAAACTTACGAAGGGTAGAACTACAGAGAGGGTTCCCCAACAGCCTCACCTCATAGGGACCTGTCAGGGAGGGAGCCAGGAAAAGAGACCCCAAACTCACTTGCCTTTTCCTCCCACGACCTTGTTGGTGCCTTTCATTGGCAGACACACTGGCAGTAAAAATACAAGGGAGTCTGCTGATACAGTCCATATCTGGAGGCCAGAGCAGGTGGCAAAGGGTTAAAGGACAGAACGAGGTGCCCAGCACCCGGCATCCTCTGTACAGGTCTCTATTAGGGCACTTGCTGTTTTGCTCCTGGTTCCGCAGAGACTGGGAACTGTTACGGGCAGTCATAGCTGCAGCCCCCGAATCTGGCACATGGTGGCCGATCAATCAGTGGTTATAGGAATCAGCAGGTGCATCACACGGCACCTGGTAAAATACAGTTAAAGCTGGGGATTATCTTTAGATTCTGCATAGGAGTGAAGTAAGCACGAACTTCTTCCTCTCATCCGATACCTACTATGGGAGGGATCGTCTCCGGCCTCTAGGAGCTCTTCCTCTTAAAATAGAGACCCCTAGAACAAGAAAATTAGAAAGTATCTGTTCCAAAAATTTCCCGTTGTGAGTGCCACGGGAACAATGGCTTGATATGATGCTCAGAGATGTTATATGAGAGGAAAAAAGTCCATTGCCAGTGTAAGGGCATATGAACTAAGAAAAAGTCTTTCCTTGTTGAATCACTATTGTATACTGGAACCTAGTCTAACACTGTATGTTAACTATACTGGAATTAAAATAAAAACTAACTAACCAACTAAATAAATAACAGATAAATGGTTACAGAATGTCAAAAAAGAGAGAGAGTGAGAGAAGGAAAGTCAATGCTTTTCCTTCAGGACTTGTCAGAGCCTTTAAAGTGCTGTTCTGTGATGGGAGTCTGCTAAAGAAGGTCTTGGCAGGCAGCCTCTCCCAAAAGTATTTGGTCACAAGATCTACTTCCCATGGAGCATCTGCTAAATTCATTTTTTTGGAATATACTTTGGAAAACATTGACCTTCTTTCACCCATTTTTTGGGAATATACCTTGGAGGACATTGACTTTCTTTCAGCCGTTCATTTTACAGATGGGAAAACTGAGGCTCCAAAGCAGCTGACACCAACCAATCTAGCAAGGAAACAACGATGGAGCTTGCAACCATGGAGTGCCCGTTGGTTGCCCTCTGGTCTCTCTCTGCATTGTCACCAATTCTTTCTCAGTGGGCATCTCCCCCCAGACATGACTGGGACAGGATGGGAAACAGCAGGTGGTCCTTCCCACTGAACCCCCGTGGACCTCTGGCTGTGGCTGCCATGGAACCCTGGCCTCCCACCTGATGGGTCTGACCAGGCGCTGGAGAAACAGAAGCTCATTGGGTGGGGCATGGAGAGCAGATGACAGTGAGTGAGGGGACCGAGACGGTGGGTGAGCACCACTGTCCTCTGTGGGGACATCTCACTGTCTCTCGGGCAAAGTCCCCTGGCCATCAGCACTAGGTAGCACCAGGCGCTCCGTTCTCAGCCGGACAACCAGAATGATTTTTTAAAACAGCAAATTTGACAATCGTTCTCTGATGCTGGAAACCCTTTAGGCTTCTCCTTGCCTCAGGACAAAGTTTCCGCCTCTTACCAGATTTTGTTTTTGGCCACATCAGGTGCCACCAATTGCTTCCTTGACCCCCCCCCCCCCCCGCCGCCACATTACATTCCAGCCAGTGGACACAGCATTCAGTTCCTCAGACCCACCGCTCTGCCGCGCACCTGCAGACCTTTTCATGCACTGTCTTGCTCCACCTAGAGCTCCCTCTTGCTGCCCAGTGGCTTGGCCAGCTTCCATGATGAGAGCCAGGGTGGTGGCTGGTTCATGCATGGGCTCAGAAGCCTGTGGGCCTGGGTTCAAACCCAGCCTTGTCACTTCTTAGCTGTGCAGCCTTGGACAAATGTCTTAACCTCTCTGAGCCTCAGTCTCCTTGTCCCTAAGATGAGGACTATGCTAACACTACCTGCTTCAAAAAAAATGTTTTAAGGATTAAATGAGATAACCCTTTACCTGTCACATAATAAGTGATCAAAACATGCTAGTTATGATTCTTCTTAAAGTTTCAGTGTAGATACTTATCCTTTGGGAATGTTTCTCTGACTCTTCCCAACACACACACACACACACACACACACACACACACACACACACACCTTCCCAAGTCCACCTCAGCAGCTGTACTTTCTCCGCCTGTGCCCCCAGCATTGTCTCGTGGTAAAGCAATTACCTACTACTTTTCTCTACCTCTGCTTTCCTCACTCAGGAGCTCTGGGCAAAGAGGAACAATTTCTTGTTGCATCCCCAGCACCCAGGGCAGTGCTGGACTCAGAGTAGGTGCATTTGATCCATCCTGGACAATTTCTATTACTTACTCTTGTGTTCAGGCAGAAAGGACCAGTGCCAAAACCGGCATGGGGTACCAGAGTCAGGGAGGAGAAAGCACTAGCCCAAAGTCATGCAGCTTGTCAATGGTAAAGGTACAGTTGACCCAAGTATCTTGAGTCTCGTCCGGGGTAGTCTCTGTTCCTACTGAACACATGCAAAGGCAGCCCAGTTCCCACTACTGCTAAACCCCCAAGATTGGCATACTCTAACTAATTGTCAAAGGGGATAAGGAAAAGCCACTTTTTTTCTTGATTCCCTAAGCAAGCATTCCATTTTCTGAATGGAAATGGGTTCCATGTGTGTTTCAGTATAGCAGCAATGGTCTCCTTGTGAAATCCAGATACTGATGATTTCCTTCAAAGAGAGTGATCAGCTTGGGAGATGTGTTACCTGCGTGAAATAAATCCTTGGGGCGGATGGGGGCGGGATCCGGGAGAGCCTAAAGCCTCAGATTTCCCCAAATGAAATGTGGGTCGCTCGTGTCTGGTTTCTGTTTTGAATTGCGTCTTTCAGTCTGCTCATCAACGCTGATGCCCATAGGATGGTCTTGGCTTGGTCCAAAGCAAATATCCCTTGTTCTATTAGGTTCTACTCCTCCCTAGAAACTGCTGCTGAGGTTTCTGAAAGGATGACCTCTTTTTAACACAGAGATTATTCATGGTGCTTAGTACCGCAGAGTGGGCTTAAAAGTCAGTCGTGGCCACCTCTTTACCTGTGGGGAAACTAAGCCCAGCAATGAAAAGCAATTGGTATGGGGTCACACAGCAGGTGAGTAGCAGAGCTCACAGAGATCTGTCTACCTTTCTACCACGCCTGGAGAGTCTCCCCGGCTATTTCAGGATATCTACTGGCTGATGAAACAGTCATACTACAATAGATTCTGATTAGCCACACAAAACCAGCAGAGTTCCCTCTTAGCAATTGTAGGCTCCCTCGTGGAATCCATTGGTGGTCCATAGCAAAGAATTCGAATACAGAAGATAAATATGTTAGCTGAGGCTTGTTAAGCACTGAGTGGATACCAGAAATTTTCCCAAACACTTTATATTCATGGCCTTATTCACCATTCTCAGTGAAGAGTCATCACCCTTTTATACATGGGCAAATCTGGGAATGACAGCCATTAAGAGACTTGACCAAGGTTACACAGCTAGGATGTCTCAAGGCCAGGACATGGCCCTGGTTTTCTGACAGTGGAGTTCACGCACTTACCGATTAAGCTATCCTGCTTTTTGTTCCATAAAGGTTAAAGGAGGACCATTCTGTACAACAGGCCGTTTTGGGTGCTAAAGAGTCAAGGATGAATAAGATACAGCTCTCGTCCTCAAGGAGCTCACCCTCATTTAGGAAAGAAAAACACACACAGATAATTGCTAAATTATTAATGATAAGAACTAAGCATGGGAACTGAACTTTCTTGTGTTGATTTCCTTTTTCTTTTCTTTTCTTTTTTTTTAAAGATTTTATTTATTTATTCGACAGAGATAGAGACAGCCAGCGAGAAAGAGAACACAAGCAGGGGGAGTGGGAGAGGAAGAAGCAGGCTCCCAGCAGAGGAGCCTGATGTGGGGCTCGATGCCATAACGCCGGGATCATGCCCTGAGCCGAAGGCAGACGCTTAACCACTGTGCCACCCAGGCACCCCTGATTTACTTTTTCAAAGTGCTCATATCATTCTGAGTGCACATGGACCGGCACCACCCACCGAAGAAATTCTGACAGATGTGGATGCTGAAGCCCAGAGGGGAAGAAGAACCATTCATGCACCAGACCAAGGTGATTTGTACCCATGTCTCCAACTTCCAGCTCAGGTTCTTTTCCCAGTAGATAACCAAGAACATCCAAACAAGAACCCGGTAGCCAGAGTCAGTCCGAATCCTGAAAATCAGTGAAAGCTGAAGCAGAGGGAAATCACTCCATTTATACTGCTCACTTGTGAACCCTCCTTAGTCCCATAGAGAAGGACATCAAAGGAAAAGTCTCTGGATTCAGTAGAGGTGGGGTGAAGTCACTGGCAGACCTTTTAGTGGTCCTCTGATCTTGTCACCAGTTGGGCTTCTCCTGGGTCCTCATTTCTTGGCCCAGAAATCCCAACAAAGAATTTTTGCAGTTATAATCCAAATGGTCTAAACTGAGTTTGCCAATGTGTTCTCTAATTTCCATTCCCCTCTCTCTCATCTTCCCCTTGGCTCCCCTCACACACGTACTCATTTCGTGAATAATGGAGGATACAGTACACTCTGCAGCCTCAATCTCACTGCTATTTTTGTAGAAATGAGTTTTGACCTTAATTAACTGTTCAGGAACTGGGCTCAGGCTTCCCACCGTGATCAGTGCAAAGAATTAGCCTGCAAGATAAGTAAGAGTGTAGGGGGTGGGGGTGACTTACGGAATTATAAAATGAGTAAGGAAGCATCCAGGCTCCCCCGAATGTGCTATTTAATTCGTTGCAAGACTGATGGTGGTCATGCTAGAATGAACACTGAGGGGTTGTTTTTCTCTGTTGCTGAAGTACTCAATTCTTCAAGAATTTATGCCACTGTCCAAGGTGCTGACTGAGCTGTTGTTGGGTTCAACTATTTGGTCATTTCTAAGGATTGCCACATTCTAGGTAGGGCATGGGGCAATGTCCCAGTCTGAGAGTGGGTGTAAGAGGTCATGGTTGGAAATCCATAAAAAGGCATGGATTGAAATTGCAAGCCCATTATTGATTCTGGTGATATTGGTCAACTCTCTCAACCTATTAGATCTCTAATCTGTCTATGGAGGAAAATACTTATGCTACCCACTCCACAGAGCTATTAAAAAGATTCAGTATCATGAAATGTATTTCAAAGTCTCCTGAAAATGTGAGGAGGAGGAAGAGGAAGAAGAGGAAGAGGAGGAGGGTAATCACATTAAACTTTCAATAAAACTGTGTACCTGGCATTGTTCTAACTACCTTACATGTATGAGTTCCTTTAATTGTCCTAAAACTCCCTGATATTATTAGGAGATTTTATTATGCTCATTTTATAGATAGGAAGCCACAACACAGAGAGTTGATACCATTTTCCCCAACTCACAAGCCTAACGGAGTAGGAACTAAACACGGAAGGTAAGTATCACTGGGAGGGAAAGAATAAGGGAAGGATTTGAATTATAAATTCCCTTCTAGATCCTTAGCACTTCTGAGAATGGGGTCCCTGACTTCCATTTTCTCAAAAGGTAAGTTTTGTGACTATCTCCCGAGAGCAACCTCCACATTGGACACAGGAGATTATTCTGAAAGGGTGGCCCCATTGTGCCACTCTTGTACCTTGAAACCTCAGTGACCACCACCCCCATTACTCATAAGACCACGTCCAAACACCTTAGCTTGGCATCCAATATCACTCACCATCAAGCTTTCATGTCCCCTTTTCTCCCACAGCCGACCCTCAAGCTACCCCAAACTTCTCCCTGCTCTCTGACTATGCCATGACTTTCCTACCTTATCAAAGTCTCGACCTTTGCTCTTCCCCCATCAGAAGTGCCCTGCTTCACCCAACAGAATGACTCCTATTTGGTCTTCAAAGCCCGTCTTAAATGTTTCCTCCTTAGGAAATCTTCTCTGATTTCACTTTCACCTTTATGCTTCCAGATCCCTTTGTACTTCTCTCTCCTATAAGACCTAGGGTACATGTTGATTATTGTTAGGAATGTCTGTCTTATCCCTCTGCAATCAGAAAAATCCCAAGGCCAACTGCGCCTTATTCATCTTTCCATCCACAAAACTCAACTCAGGACTTGTCATTCACATTGTATGTAAAGGATGAATATGGCTTCTCCCAGAAGGAAGACAATGGAGACTTTAGAGCCTATTCCCCTGGGGGGAGGGGGAGCTAAACAGAACACCACAGATTCAAATGTAACAATCTGTGCTCAGCAATGAAAGCCTAAGCTCAGAACAGCAGGAAGGGCTGGAGGTTGGAAGGCAGGCAGTTCCATGTTTGAAGCCTTTCTCGCACCTGCCAGCTCTATCCAGGGAAAACCTCTTTTCTTTGTCAAGCTTCTGTTCCCTCATCTATAAAACCAAGAGGATTCTATTCTATGTGATCATATTTCTATAGAGATTAAGTGAGAAACTGGAAACGACCCAAGTCTCCGTCAACGGAAGGGGTATGTTGAAGTACTACGCAGCTGTTAAAACGAAGCTAGATGCTGCTATGAAACCACATGCATTCGTACCCATGGATCTCAGAAAGTTCGTATTAGGCCAAAGAACCCAATTCCATACAAATCCATAGCATATGAGGCCATGTATATAAAGTTCAAAAACAAGCAAAACGAAATGCCCTCTTGAGAGACAGAATAGCATAGTCGTGGACTCTGGAGCCGACAATGGGCTCGTGAGTTCTCCTAGCTGTGTGACCTTTGTGAGTGACCTAACCTCTCTGTGGACTGTTGAAGACTGCAACAGCCCCTACTACAAAGAGTTCTTGTGAAGATTAAAAGAATGGATATGTGTAAAGGCTTAGGAGAGTGTCTGGCAGAGAGCAAACATCTGTAAGTGTTTTCTCGCTTACTGTTATTTTTGCCTTTGTTGTTGTTATTACCACCGTATTATTATCATTATTTAGGAACATGCACATGATGGTAAAGCTATAAAGCAAAGCAAAGAAATGATTAAAAGGAAATTTAGAGCAGTGGTTTCTGTAAGGAGCTTCTAAATTATTAATAATGTTCTGTTGCACGAACCAAGACGTGAATACACCAGTATTCATGCCATCATTATTCTTTAACTGTCTGTATAGATTTTCACTGTTTTGTATGTATGCTACGTTGAACAATAAAATTTTTTGAAGATTAAATGGAATTAATTATTGAAAAGGCTCAGTCTCTTTCTCCTCCCCCTCCAGGCTGAAATCTAGCCCTTTCTGCGGGCCTCTCGGTGATGCATTTGCCTTCACAGAGGGGGCCTCAACCTTCTGGAGAGGAGCTGATGTGTTCAGCAGCCTGCCCCATCCATCATGCCCCAAGCAGCGTGCTTTACATTCGTCTGCAGATGAAGATAAAAAGGCGGTGTGTTACCCCCTTTAAGATTGCTGGCAGGATAAGCGTGAAGAGAAAGGCTTTCATATTTTACCCTAGGCTCTCCGGCAGTTGCTTTCTTCACAACTGAAGAAGTTTGGGTTGCTTCTGAAGTGCTATTCGAGAAGCAAAATGCCCCAAGAAGAACAGAAGATTCTAAGCCCCAGAAATGTAACATCTCCAGATTACGATTTTATCACTGATGCCCTTAACGTTTCATTCCGGCCCTCTGATGTTCCAGGGATTTGCCCAGCATTCTCGGTGACTGTTATGCCACCATGCCTTCTGAACCCAAAAGCTTTATAAAAAAAATAATAATGAGAATAATTGAGTACTTGCTAGGTACCAGGCTCCTAGCCAAGCATTCTATATGCACGATTTCCTGTAATCCTCAACAATAGCCTTTCGGGGTTCTTGCGCTTATCCCCATTTTATGACTAAACAAACAGAGGGTCAGAAAAGTAAAGACACTTGTCCAAGGTCACACAGTGAATGGGATTTTAAAAAATCTTCACACAGAGCCAGGATTTGATTGAAAATCCATCTCCTTTACGTTCAAATATCATTTGATTTCTCCACAATTCTGGGAAATGAGTGGCATCCCTGTCCCCATTCGACAGGTGAGCAAACTGAGTCCCACAGAGTGGAAGTTGCCAGCCCAAGGTGATGCAGCTAGGAAGCGTCAGGACCCAATCCGAGCCCCGTCTGACTGAAAGGGCTTGACACTCACCATCCTGGCTTCCTTTTCCATTGCGTTTCCTCTGAACATGCCGTGACGGTCTACACTGCATTCGCAAGAGTCCACGGGGAAAGATTACTACCTTACATGTAGGGTTCGGGCAGAAGTGCCTTAAAGTCCCTGGACCAGAAGAAGGACTCAGAGCCAGAGTGGGCAGGAAAGAGATTAGAAGGTGTGGAACTGAGTCGGAAAGGGCGGTGAACCCGCAGAGTTTGCAGCTCTGGAAGTGAGAAAGACACAGGCGTCTCTAGAAAAAATGCAATAGGAACTTGGCTAAGAGGTAGAGGTAACAGAATGGAAGAGGTAAGCAGGTGTACAAGAACTCTTGTAACAGGGCACCTCAGCATCCATGTGAGACAGGAAATCATTGGAGAATACTGAGTGAAGAAATGACATGATTTGAATGTTATTTTAAAAGGATCTTTCTAGGGGCGCCTGGGTGGCTCAGTGAGTTGAGTGTCTAACTCTTGGTTTTGGCTCAGGTCATGATCTCAAGGGTCGTGGGACGGAGCCGCCAGTGGGCTTCATGCTCAGTGGGGAGTCTGCTTGAGATTCTCTCCCTCTGCCTCTTCCCTCCCCTCTCCCCCCCCACAAATAAATAAATTAATCTTTAAATAAAAAAATAAATGAAAGGATCCTCTGGTTGCCGGGTGGAGAATAGATGGTGGGGACAGGGACAGAAGCAAGGAGGACCATGGGGTGGGAGAAGGCTACGATAATAATCCAGGTTAAGGGAGAATCCTTGAAAACCACATATCTGATAAGGGGTTAATATCCAGAATATATAAAGAACTCATACAACTCAATAGAAAACAAACAAACGAAAATGCAAATACTAGAATTAAAAAATATGCAAAGGACCTAAATAGACATTCCCCCCCCCCAAAAAAAAGATATTCAAATGGCCAACAGACACTTGAGAAAATGCTCAACATCACTCATGGTCAGGGAAATGGAACTCAAAGGCACAATGAGATGTCACCTCACACCTGTCCGAATGGTTACCTTCAAAAAGACAAGAGATCGCCAATGTTGGCAAGGATGTGGAGAACACACTGTGAGACCGTGAGTGAGAATATAAAACAGTGCAGCCACCGTGGAGAAGAGTGTGGAGGTTCCCCCCAAAATTAAAAAATAGAACTGCCATATGATCCAGCAATTCCATGTTGGGGTATGTATCCAAAGGAAATGAAATCACTATCCCAAAGAGATGTCCACAGCCTTAGGTTTATTGCCACAGTATTTACGATAGCCAAGATATGGAAAAAAACCGAAGCATTCATTGATGGATGAACGGATGAAGAAACTGCTGTATATGTATACAATGGAATACTGTCGAGCCATAAAAAAGAATGAAATCCTGCCGTTGGCAATGACATGGATGGACCTTGAGGGCATTATGCTAAATGAAATAAGTCGGAGGAAGACAGATATTGTCTGATCTCACTTAATATATGGAATCTCAAAGAACCAAACACATAGAAACAGAGATTAGATTTGGGGTTGCCAAAAGGGGGATGGGGGTAGGGGTCGAGGAATTAGGTGAAGGTGGTCAACAGGCAAAAAAATAATAATAATAATAATTTTTTTTTTAGTTATAAGATAAATAAGTTCAGGGGATATAATGTACAATGTGATGACTATAATTAGCTAATGCTAACTATCATATATTTGAAAGTTGCTAGGAGAAGAGATCTTAAAAGTATATATATATACACACACACAGATATATATACTTTCATACATATAATCATTATGTTGTACACCTTAAACATATAATGTTATATGTCAATTATATGTAATTACCATACGTAACAGTATATATATATATATATATATATATATATACACACATATACTGTTATATATATATATATTTGAAAGTTGCCAAAAGAGTTGATTTTAATATATACGTAAAATAATTACGCTGTATACCTTAAACTTATACAATGTTATATGTCAATAAAACTGGGGGAAACAATCAAGAATAATTACAGTGGATGTTTTAAGAAGTCATCATTTTCTGGAATATTTGGAACGTCGGGATTTCCTGACAGATTTACGAACAGTGAGAAAAAGGAAGCAATGAGATTGACTCCAAGCAGCTGGAAGGATGGAGTTGACGTTGACGAGATGTGGGAGGTGCAGCTGTGGGGAGAGTGGACCCCTTAGGCTGGGGGCCTAGTTGATGCCCAAGTGCAGATGCTGAGCCAGACTCTAACAGGTTTGGAGACACTGGGGCTGGAGATCTGCAGACGCAGGAGTCATCGGGGTAGAGCTCGTATGCGAAGCCTGGAGACTGGATGGGACTCTGCAGGAGTGAGTGCAAGGAGAGAAGGGTCCTGAGTCCCGGGGTGCATGCAGGCAGTGAGGAACGAGGGAGAGAGGTGTGGATGGTGCAGTCAGCTAGAGAGGAGGAAGACCAGGCGCTTGTTTGCCCTGGACGCCAAAGGGAAGAAAGCATTTTAAAACGATTGCAACTTCTTGCAACAAATACTGATTGCCCCAACTGATTGCAACAAAGACCTCTTACAGTTCAAATCGGATGACCACCAGGGATAGGCTTTGGATGGAGCAAAACGGAGCTCAATGTGACCTTGCCAGAAGTGGTTTCCGTACAGCCTGACTGCGGTGGACTCAAGGCAGAATAGGAAAGAGAGAATTAGAGGAATCTGGGCGACTCTTGTGAGTGATTTCTTTTTTCCTAAAGGGAACAGATGGTGGCTGAAGTGGGATGTGGGCTCAAGGGAAGTTTCTTGCGGTTGTTATTTTCGTTTGCTTTGTTTTGTTTTAGGAAGGGAGCAGTTGCAACAAGTTTGCTTGCTGCTGGGAATGACCCAGTAGAAAGAGAAAAAGTGATGATGCAGGAGAGAAAGGATGGACTGCCGGGGTGATGTGCTTCATGAGATGCGAGCGGGGAACCTGGGTCCAGGTGGGGCATGCAGGAGAACCGGAAGGGGTAGGCGCGCAGGGTCACCCAGGGAAGGTTGGCAGGTGCCACGGCGGCAAATGCACCGTGCAGGGAAAATCCCTTCCTGTTTTCTCAGGGAAAAGGAAGGAAAGTTATGAACCAGGACAGAGGAGGAAGTGTTGCAAGGATGAAGAGGGCTGGGAATGGCCTCGAGCCTCTGGGATCATGGAAATGCAATGGGATTGCGAGGTCAGTGAGTATGAACTAAAGTGAAAGTCGGCTGCAGTTTCTCCCCAACCATGCGGACCTACGTGGTCACAGGTGCCAAAAAGGCCAGCGCTTGGATTTCACCTGGGCTGAGGTTTTGCCTGGTGAGTGCGACAAGGGTAGAAGGTGGAGAATATTCGGGTTGAATGCAAAGGGGTGATTATAACCATGGGTGTTATTTCTCTCCCCTTCTCTCTTTCTCTGACACATGAGTGCCCGCACGTGCGCACACACACACACACATTTACACACCTAGACACCTTGAGGGGGCTTGGGGGAAGGTGTTTGTAGCTCCCAGGAACATGACAGATCCATCAACTGCGTGACAGCTCCGGAACTGTGAAGTGAGCGGTGTACGTTCTGATCCTAAAGTGATGGTTGCATTTGTTCTGCCTCAATGTATCATATTTTTTCCTATCAAACCAGACAATCAACACAAAGAAAAACCGTGAGCATCAGGGAAGGAGGAAGGAGGAACAACCACCACCGACCCAGAAGTGCGTGTCTGAGATTGTTCTATTTCCTTCCCTCAACCCCATGTGTCTTTCAGACAAAACTTCTGGTGCTCAAGGGGTTCTGAATAATTCGCCTTCTCCTCCTGCCCTGAAGAGGCATAAATCTCAAGGGGGCCCATTTGGGACAAGCGGACTCTCATCAGCATTTAATTCAAGTCCAGGAAATTGCTGGGGACAGGCAGCGGGCAGGGAGCTAAATTCAGCTGGGAAGTGGGGAGAGTGTGGACAATGGCCACCGATCCAGGTGGGAGTGCGAAATCTTATTGGGAAGGGCTCCTAATTATGTGATTCAACACCTAGATAAAGGATTTTGTTTAAGCACAAATAGCTTTTCCTATAATAGCTGTTCCTTTTCTCAGGCGTCCCTGGCAGAGAGCCAGAGGACAAAGAAAGATGCACCAGTGGCCTAACCAACCTGGAGCCCTGCGTACTCTATAAGGCACAGCAGCCCAGGTTGCAGACTCACGACTGCCCAGGGCAAGGGATGGAGGGTGAGGTACTGCCAAAGGGTTGCTAGTTCTGAGCCCAACACCGGTCTATGGAAACGGCTGCCCATTTATAATAGCCTTGTGCAAGGAAGGATTCTGAGGCTCCGTGGGGACGGATTTAAGAGGTCTGCCGTGAGCACGGAAGTGGACAGTGGTGGTACCTAGGCCATGTATCAGCCATTTGGATCCGGGACGCTTTTCTGGAAAGCGTATCAATCCAGCTAGATGGGGGTGTGGCTCTAAGGCAATAGGACGCCCGACCTGTGGCAGAAGAATCTACATTGTAACTCCACCTTTGAACAACCATGTGACCTTGGGCAAAGGACAACATCCCTTGGAGCTTCTTCTTGTCTTGGGGTGGGGGTGGGGCGGGGAGTGGTGTCTGTACAAGGAGAAGAATAATCGCTCCCTCACTGGTGGTGTTGAGGGGGAAGGGACTATTAAGGTCTTTTGTGAGCCGTGAGTTTCAGCACAGGCTCAAGGCATTGTTGATACGGTTCCAACGATCTCTGTTATTTTTATTATTAATTTTTGGTATTGTGTCAACGATACGCCAGGCGCCCTGCTTGGTGCTTTTATGTATGTTATCTTGTTTATTTCTCATAATGGCTCTGCAAATAAGGTACTCATCATTGCCTCCATTTTACAGAGGGAAGAACAGCTTCCCAGCGGGGAGGTGTCACAGTCATTGTCACCAAGGCAGCGGGGGTGGACCCAGGCTATGAACCAAGCTGGTGAGATCCCAAAGCCCTTGCTTTTCATCTCTACCCTGTTGATCTTTTTGTATGACCGGCTTCCTCTCTCTGAGTCCCGGTTCCTTGGAAGACCTCCTAGCTAAGGAAGTCACACACACCCCCCCGCCCCCAGAACTCAGTCCTCACATCTTGGAAAGTGGCAGTTAGAACACACCCATGCCTTGTAGACCATGTTCCTTAGAGCCCCAGAGGTCAGCAGAGTTTCCCCCAGGGGATGAAGATTTGGGTTCCTATACCAGCTCAAATCCCTCATGTACCCTATTTTCCATGTCAGGGTTCCAGACACGATTTAATTTGAAAAGGAGTCCTGCCACATAAAAGAAATTTGGGAACCATTTATTTATTTATTTTTTATTTTTTTTTAAAGATTTTATTTATTTATTTATTCGACAGAGATAGAGACAGCCAGCGAGAGAGGGAACACAAGCAGGGGGAGTGGGAGAGGGAGAAGCAGGCTCATAGCAGAAGAGCCTGATGTGGGGCTTGCTCCCATAACGCCGGGATCAGGCCCTGAGCCGAAGGCAGATGCTTAACTGCTGTGCCACCCAGGCGCCCCATGGGAACCATTTTTTTAGATGATGGTGGCCGTCATTTATTCAATATCTACTATATGCCCAGGCTTTCCCATGTGCTATTTCCAACCCTTAGGAACAAAACCACAAGGATGGCATTATAATTATCCATACCTGTCAGGAAAGGAAGCCGCAGTTCAGGGTGGCTCTGTCTCTGGTTCAAGGTCACATCTATCATTGTGCCAAACTGAAATTCCAATTCAGCTCTGATTTTGAAGCCAGCAGTGGAAACCTTCAGGCCATTGCACTGTATTTCTTTCTCTCTCTCTTTTATAAAGATTTATAAATTTATTTGCTAGAGAGAGAGAGAGAGAAAGAGTGGGGAGACAAGCAGAAGGGGAGAATCTTAAGCAGACTCCCTGCTGAGTGCAGAGCCCAACGCAGGGCTCGATCTCACGACCCATGAGATCATGACCTGAAGCAAAACCAAGAGTTAGACGCTCAACTGACCGAGCCACCCCAGCACCCCTACACTGTATTTCTTTTCTTTTCTTTTTTTAAAAATTGCACTGTATTTCTTATCGGAGGCACTTCGTAATTAGTATTATTTTATCATTATGGTGAGAAAAGACCTTCCTGGGGAGTAACAGTGCAAAGAATTGTGGTGAGGGGTGAGCCAAGGGGTGTTTGAATTCCTCACCAGGGGATATAATAGCCCACAGGGGGGTAACCTGTTTTAACAAGCAACTTTCTTGTGCTTTGAGAACGATCCAAACACAGCGAGCATTAGTCGCAATGCAGAACCGAGAACGAGATTTTGCCAGCCGAGACCGCATGCCCAGAAAACTTCTTGAGTCTTTCGGGAGCATCACTGGCAAACATAATTTGAAAATCTTTCTCCTTAACATGCTGCCTCCTGTCAAAGAATAAGATTCTCATGCATATTTCATCCTGTTTCTTTTTAATTAAAAACTATTATATATTTATTTTTCAGCTGCAGCAGAGGGAGGGACTGTAGCATTCATTCGATAAGTGCTTGGTATGCCCCTTTTACGTGCCAACCCTGGGATGGGCACTGGGACGTGAAAGATGATGAAGCCATGATCCCTCCCCTCAAGGGGGTTACAACCGAGTTGGGTGGGGGAGGGAAGAGATACGTCAATCAGTAAGTATAATGAAGGGTGCCAAGCGTTATGTTGGAAGCGTATTCATTGAGGGGAGGAATTTCTAGCAGGTGGAGTCTGAGTCAAATCCAGCCCGTTGGCATATTTTGAGGCCCTCACAAAAAAGGAATTGGTGGTCAGTTATCAGGAGGTTTCACATAAAAATTGAGATTTAGAGCTCCCCATGAAAAATCCAAAGATCTGGCAGAAGCAGGCCTGGATTTCTATACAATAACCATTAGCTGGAGCTGCATAAGAACCACCCCCTCCTGGAGGGACTCAGTGTTCCACGTTGCCCCAGTCCCCGCCACTCCCTATTGCCCTACACCTGGTGAACACTTAGTAGGCTCATTTATGCCGCCTCCCTAGCCTGTGGGGGATTTCCATTTGTGATCCTTCTTAGGGAGGTAAGATAAAAGGACAAAGAAGTGGGGCACCTGGGTGGCTCAGTCGGTTGAGTATCCAACTCTTGATTTCAGGTCAGGTCATGATCTCAGGGTCGTGAGATCAAGCCCCACATTGGGCTCACGCTCAGCACAGAGTCTGCTTGAGATTCTCTCTCTCCCTCTCCCTCTGCCCCTCTCCCTGCTTATGTTCTCTCTCAATAAATAAATGGGGGGGTGGAATACAAAGAAGTCCGTGGTTAATTCTACCTGGAAGGGAGAGTCAGGAATGGCTCCAGAAAGGAGGTGACCATAGGGATACATACTGCTCTGGGGCCACTGGCCCTGGCTTGCTGCTTCTCAGGTTTTCCCCTGGCCACAGCCGAGGCTCTAATTCCAGTTCTGCTAATCACTTCTTTACTCTAGACCTCAATTTTCTCGTGTTTTATAATTGTTGAGTTCTGGTACAGGTAGGCATAGAAAAACATTTGTCGAGGGAAAGATGTGGGAAGAGAGGAAGGAAAGAAGGGAGAGAAGGAGAAAGGAACGAGCTATTATATCACCTTCCCAGACATTATGTGAGTCAAGCAGGGCATTATGAAGAAAATGTTTCTGAACCTTAGAGTAATATGCACATGTAAGATGTTCTTAATAACATAATTATGTTCCTGCATTTTGCAAAAAGCATCCTGTGGAATCATAGAGCCCTGAGATTCTACTTTAAAAACATGTATCATCAAAGAAATTTTGGAAGTAGAGTTAAATTAAAAAATTTTTTTTAACTGCAGGACTTGTCAGAGCCATTACTATACCTTAACCTTCAGGTTTCATTCTCAGTGGATGAAGATCCCATGTGAGTATCTCATACCTGGCTAGCCAGCAAGCTATTCTTTCACAGAAGGTCACAACAATAAAGGGTTCTGTGCTACATATTTTGAGAGATGTTGAGGTGACTTTACGTATAAGGACACTCAGGTCACTAGGGAGAGTGACATGTTCATTAGCACAAAATGTTGATCCTGAATGTTAGTCCAATGCTCTTTTTAGGATCATGTCTTTCTCCAGTGGTCCTTCCCTGACCACTACCATTTCTCCCAACCCTTTAGGCTGATTTGGTTCCTCCCCTCTGCTCCCCCAGCTTCCCCTCCTTCATGTTTCCTCCAACTGAGCATATCACAGCTGGGTTGTAATCCCCCAGATGATGGGCTCCATGAGCCCGATCACCTTTTCCTCATCACGTCTGTCTTGCACCTCACTAAATCCCCAGAGCCCAGCACAGGGCCGATACATAGACTTCCTCTTGCACTTCTCTTGTTCTCTCTCTGATGAATATTAGATTCTCTTATGTTATAGTATATATACATATTAGGTTTTATAGGTAGATAATAGATGAAAAGAAAAAAGATAGAAATATATATATTCAGATAGGAAGAAAGGAGGGAGGAAGAAGGAAGAATTGAATATATATCAAATGTACATTCAGATAGATTGGTAGATAGCAAGACAGATGGGTGGGTAGATGTGTGGATGGATGGATAGATAGCTAGAAAGATGTTAGATAGATAGATAGAATCTAATATATTTCTTTTTTAAAGACGTATTTATTTAGGAGAGAGAGAGAATGCATAAGCGGAGGGAAGGGCAGAGGGAGAGAGAGAAAATCCCAAGCAGACCCCCCACTGAGCATTGAGCCCCAGGAGGCCTGGATTCCATGACCCCAAGATCATGACCTGAGCCAAGATCAAGAGTCGAACACCCAACCTACTGAGCCACCCAGGCGCCCCAGGATCTAATGTATTTCTAATATATATCCAGATAGATAACTAGATAGCAGGATGGATGGGTGGATAGCTAGAAAGATGGTAGATGATAGATAGATAGATGATAGATAGATAGATAGATAGATAGATAGATAGATAGATAGATAGATAGATGATAGATAGATAGACGCTAGTATATATCTAATATATATTCAGATAAATAGCTAAATAGCAAGATGGATGGATGGATAGAAAGATGATAGATTAAAAATGATGGATGATGGATGCATGGAAGGGAGGAAGGGAGGGGGGAGGAAGGAAGGGAAGGAGGGATGAAGGGTGGGAAGGAAGGAATGAGAGAAGGAAAGAGGGAAGGAAGGGAAGAAGGGAGGGAGGAAAGACGGGAGGGAGGGAGAGAGGGAGGGAAGGGAAGGGAAAGGAAAGGAAGGGAAGGGAGAGAGGGAGGGAGAAAGAACCTTTCTTCACAATTGTGTTTCCACATAAAATTTCAGGATGGAGGTTCTTGAAGCACCCAAATAATTCAAGAGGTGAGGGAAATGCAACATTTTTATGCCAATTATCTGACAAACAGATTGCCCGGGTATTCGTCTGACTTCCCTTCTGGGCCTGCTTTTTCAGCATGGAGACATGAACAGACGCAACTTCGCTCTGTTTCAAGTCAATTACCTTCCCCGGAGTCGATAACACTGTTGCGAGCAGGATGGGATTTTTCTTTTGCTTCACAAAGTGTTTCCTCAAAGTTTGCCTTTGATTTTGCCTTCCCAAGGCTTCACAGCCTCCCAGCTTCTCCAGAGTTGCTCCTTTGATAAAAGGGTTCAGTCTTTCTGGTTTCCGTTTTGCTGGGTACGTGGGAAGCCTGTGGGGACGCAGGTCCTGTTGGAAAACAAGCAGCGCATTTCAGCCCATGTGACCTAAATTTCATGGGAGCTCCCGGCTCCCAGCTTTGCAGCAGAAACCCAGGCCCCCAGAAGGAAAGGGACACTGGAGGAAATAACCTCCCCATATTCCAGATGTGGAAACTGAGGACCAGAGAGAGGAAGGAGCCTTTCCCGGTGTTCTCCAATTACATGCACCGAGACAAGAGGGGCTGTATGTTTTCCCAGCATTTCCCTTTAGATGTTTTCATGGGAGAAGGTGGTTTTTTGTTGTTGTTTTTTTTAATTTGGTGGTTCTTTCTTGTTTTGTTTGTAGCCACAATTTCCTCAGGTGTGCCTTGAAAGAGGCAGTTTATAGGGCAGTAGTTAAAAGCACGGCCTCTGCAGCCTGATTACTTGGGTCCAAATCCCAGCTCTGCCAACTTTCCTGCTGTGTGACCCCGGGCAAGTTACTCACCCTCTCTGTGACTCAGTCTCTGCATCTGTAAAATGAGAGTAATCGCAGATAGTCATGAGGATTAAATAGGTCAATTCGTGTAAAGGGCCTAGAATCCAGTAAGCATTATGAATGTGCTTGCTTTGTTCCCGCAAGGCCATCATTTCTCCTGATATATGCTCCTTTACAACTTGTCTTGCTCAGCATGTTTGCATGGAAAGCCTCTTTGCATTTTCTAAACAGAGCTTATATATGGTTCTTTACCAACATCAGTTATAGTCAATCCTTCCATCCAACACATATTCATAGTCCTACTAAGTGCAAGCAGTACTAAGTATTAGTGCTGGTACTAAGCACTAGTACTAAGCACTGGTGCTACTACTAAGTAGCACTACTGCTACTATGTACTATATTAAGCAGCACTACTACTACTAAGCATTAGTGCTACTAAACACTACTACTAAGCAGCACTACTACTACTAAGCACGATTACTACCAAGAGCAAACACAGACCCAAGCAGAGTAAACGAAACAGACAGAGCCCCTACTCTCTTGGTCTTTCTCTGATAATTCTCACATGTAAGCAAACTATTCATACTCACATTAGAAAACTTACCTTATTCATTCAAAAATCTTTTCAGGGGCTTGTATTTCAGGCAGTGCTCTGAGAATTTTACAAAGAATAATTCACTTAATCCTTGTGACAATGCGATCCCTATCACCCGTATCTAACAGAGGAGGAAGCTGGGTCATGGAGAACATAAATCACACTGTAGGTCACTGGCAAACACAGCCCATGTAACCTTCTCCCCGGCTCGCCTGGTCCTGGCCACAGGTCTCAGCCTTCGGTGTGATGTCCTCGGGGCCGACCAGTCGGCTGCACGGTCATCACCAGTCCCTTGTGCCAGTGTTTCGACTACGCATGTTAGCACAGAGCCCTATGTTCGCCTCTCACATGGTATCGTAGGGAATCCTAGGACACTGCCTCCGGGAACGTAGCCCTGGTTCCTCGCAGGCCCTGCGTGGAGAACAGGAGAGAGGAGGGACTGGAACTGTGTGGTGCCCTTCAGGAACCCTCCAGAGGCACTCCAGGCTGAGGCGGGGGGCTGATTCTCATGTTCCCTGCTAAGGGACCCTCAGTGAGGTGGAGGCGGACCTTCCCCGGGATTCATTAGTGAGGAAACCCCGCGCCATGGAGGGAGAGGAGAGCACCATGCAGGGCTCCATGAGGGTGGGTGGCAGGACCAACACCTGGAGCCTGGTCTCCTGACTCTCTCTCCAGTGTCCCTTCCACGGAGGGAGGACCTAGGCGTGAAGGAGGACCGCAGACGTGGAAGCAAGCAGGCCACACAGTCCCTATTACATGAACTCTTGTCGGCTCACACAGCGCTCTCCTCCCAGCCCTGTGAGGGGTCTCTGGGCAGCATTCCTTCTTCCATTCATTCAGTCAGTCAGTCAATCAACAAACAGTGAGCGCCATGCTCATGGGGGAGCTGGATCGTCATGACCCAAAATGTGGGAAGCACAGGGGCTTCAACGGCTCAGAGGAGGGCCCAGCCCAGCCTGGGGGCTCAGGAAGGCTTGCCCTTGCACATGTCAAGGGTGACCAGGAGGCAGCCAGGTGACATGAGGGGGGAAGGATAGAGGGAGCCACCTGGCACAGGGGCGGAGGTGAGGGGGGGGCACTCCTGATGAACCCCATCTTCCCGAAGCCGAGGGCTGGGCTGGGCTGGTTATAAGCAAGGCAGAGAGCTGGGCAGGGCCCAGAGGGAGCAGCCCACAGTCTGGGCTGCTGGTAGGTCCTGCCGTGCCTCCGACTCCCCTCGGACAGGTGCCTTCGCCTCAGCCTCCGTGTCTGTCAGTGGGTGGCTTGGACCCATTTGGAATCTGCAAGCTCCCTTCCCGGGCTGCTATGCCACTGTGAATTTCCCGTTCTGGCTTCAGAGCAGCACCCCCAATCCCCCCCAGGCCCAGGCCCAGGCCCAGGCGGACACCTCTCAGAGTATCGCCTCCAGCATCAGAGCGACCCAGGGTCCCCTTCCGGTTTGCCGCCGTCTGGCTTCGCCTCTCCAAACATCGTGTCTTTGCCTGTAGAACGTGACTACCTCGCAGAAGGGGGTGCTCGTGCCGGTCAAGGGTTTGCAGAGGACCAGGCTCATTGCCCCCCGCCCCTGCAAATGGCAAATCTGCTACGGCCGCCTGGACAACCGGTCTAGGCCTGGCCTGCTCCAGAGCTCTGGAGACAGACCGAGGCGTCAGAGAGCCTCATTCGGAAGCCAAGAGGCTACAGACGGCGGGGAGAGAGCGAACCAACAGTTAAGGCCCTGAACTATCCATTTGACTCCTCACGACGTCCTTACAAGAAGGCTCAATTACTATCCCCATTTTAGAGATGGAAAAACTGAGACCCAGAGAAGCAAAGCAGCCCATTCCGTAAGGATGAGCCCAGCTCTGCCCGATTCCACTAGGTCAGAAGTCATCCAGCGCCTTCTGCGAAGGGCCAGATAGTACATTTTTTCAGTGGCTAGTTTATTTTCGTAACACAGACACAGCCTCCGTCGTAGCTAAATGAACGGAGTGGCTGTTCGCCAGTGAAGCGTTATATTCACAGCATCGCCCTTCACTGTGGGGAGCTCGTTCTGCGCAGGCTCTGTGCTGGGCCCTTGGGCTGCATGTTCTGGTTTCATCTTTGCGTGGATTCTTGGGAGTCGTTATTCTCTCCATGCGTGAGGGGGAAAGACGGCTGTTCCTCAAAACCTGTGTGCTGCACAAGCCGGAGCTCTGTCTGAGAACGGGGTCTGGCTTCCTTGCACACACACCCCTGAGACAGAACCAAGGGCAACTTTTTGGGGAGGGTCTCACACTTTCCTCCGGCATCGCATGGGTTTTCACATCTTCCTCTGCAACGGGACCAAATAAGCAGGCATGTAGTTTGCAAAGGTCGTGGGATTGAAACAAAACGAGCACACGGTGCTTCCTTCTCTCCTGCAGAAAGCATTAGAAAACACAGCAAGACAGCTTTGTTTTGCATCCATTACAAAGTCCGTTCCTGTGCTGGGGGAAAGCCCACGACCCGGAGAGGGGTGGGTGGCAGGAAATTGCTGAGCTGTCCGCCCAGGACTGAATCACAGGGCTCCAGAAGCCTCTCTTGCCTGAGAACGAACAGGAAGTGATGGGCATCGGCACTTCCTGTGAGCAGGAAGGATGCTCCTTCCTCCCTGGACATAAAGGTCTGTATGCTGTGGGGATGACACGTACATGGCATGGGCCACCTAGCTCCTCTTCTCTCAAATGTCCCTCAACACAGTGTCACGGTGAATAGACTTCTACCATGACTCTTAACCTTTCTAAAGCTCGGTCAGTCATTAACACAATAGTGTGAATTAGTTAGCCCTCTGAACAGAAAAAGTACTGGACTATTTCTAGAGAAATATAGAGCTTCGAAACCACTGTGGTTTCTGTCACTTTCTCAACTCTGTTGCCATAAACAAATTGTATTTTCCTCTGCCCAGTTTAGAAGCTGACCCAGAAGAAAAGTTATAAAGTGGTCTGTGAGCCCGTTGGAGCCCCAAGACATATTTTATCTCTGTTAAATATTTTTTTATTTTTAATTTGGATAATTCATTTTAATAATTTAAAAACAACAATAAATCCAAGTTAATTCAAATATATTTAAACAACGTTTAATATTTAAATTTCACTGTTTATTTAAATAATACATTTAAATTTTAAAATCATTTTTAATTTGGGGAATTGAATTTTTTATTTTTAATTGGATGGTTCATTTTTAATAATCTTTAAATGACAATAACCATTTGTTCAAATACATTTAAATGCATTGTTTAATCTTTAAATTTAATCATGTAATTAATAAATTTACATTTCAAAACATTTTTAATTTGGGATCATTACATTTTTTATTTTTCATTGGAATCACTAATTTAAGTAGCTAGAGTTTGCCCCAGACCCCGGTGTTCTCTGATGTCTTGTATCTACCTGCCTTGCGTTCATTACACCTGCCTCTGCCATTATTTGATGTCAATACTGGATTGTAAAGAGTGCTCTGGATTTCCCTGTAAGAACAGACTGAAAGGTGAACTCAAAGGGGCGGGGCTCTGGTCAGGTAAGGGTTGATGAAGGGGAAAGCAGAACCCGTGTCTTCACAAATAAACTGTTTTCTGGGGAGCACAGGCAGTGGTGCACACATGAGGTATCAGGGGGACAGGCAGAGTGTCACTTCGCAATGAAATGTTAGTGCCTTTGCTGGGACAAGAGATTCACACCTAATTGAGAAAACCCTGGGTTCTTGTCTAAACAACAGTCTGCAAACCCAATCCCAACCCGGTTTACTTGGGCAAGTCACTAAACCTCTCAAAGTCCTCTTTTGCATGGTTTTTTTATTTGTTTGTTTTAATTTCCTGTACAAGGTAAGACATTTCTGCACCCACTTTCTCTCTACCACACAAGGGAGGAATTGCTTTCACCATTTTATAGATGGGAAAATTGAGGCTCAATAGACCCATGGATTATAGGACGTCTCACGGCGAGCCCGGGGCAGGATTCCAGCCTCATCTCTACCCCCAGAGCCCCACATGCCTTCCCGGTGTGGCCGCGATGCTTCCAGGCTCCACCTGTCAAGCAGGGGTGTGGATGAAGCCTCACACCCAGGGCAGGTGTGAGGCTTGATTGAGAGGGACTGCCTAGATGAGGACACTATTGCTAGATGCCCCTGCAGGGTCCCAGGGTCTCCTGGATCCTGGCTGATCACAATTTAGCTGTTTAATCCAACTCCGGAAACAATTCCATTTCCAGTTTCTGGGGAATTCCAGGCGGTGAGGAAGGAGATGCCCAGAGGAGTCTGCTTCTTGCCAACCCCCTTGATTTAGAGAGCAATTACTGTTTTGCTGCCCACAGGCTGCCCACCGGCCGCCCACGGGCCTGACAGGGAGGGGACACTGGCTCCTGCCCACAACGATGGTGGTGGTGGTGGTGTTTCCTTCCAACTGGGTAATTCCCTGGGCTTGTTTCCGAACAGCCTGGGGAACGAAGCAAGATAAGGGGGGTCCTGATGAGCTGCAGAATCCAACTCAAGACAAAAAGGAAGAAGGGCCCAGGTGCGATGGAAATGGAACGTCATATCCGTCAACCATTCCCAAAAGGAATGATCTCGCAGCCATGCGTCCG
Organism: Ursus americanus; assembly: GCF_024610735.1. Lineage (NCBI taxonomy): Eukaryota > Metazoa > Chordata > Mammalia > Carnivora > Ursidae > Ursus > Ursus americanus. The sequence continues at coordinate 2,214,892 of NC_142156.1, forward strand.
TCCAGAAGACGGTGAGGGGGATGAGGCTGGGAAGTTTGGGGGGGACAAAAACAACCACACGGCACTTCCCTCCTAGTTGATCTGAGTGGCTCTGTTTTCCCTTTTTATCATCACTATTTTAGTATCATTGCCTTTCTTCTCCCCATTGAGTTTCGTGGTGTGTTATAAGGGGTTTTCCTCTGGAATAAAACAAGACATAGATTCTCTGAACGTTTTCCTCCTGCAGCCTTGCAAACACACGGATCCCCTTTCTGGCCAGATGGACTCCTCACAGTGAAGAGGAGATTGGGAGAATCGTCCAGGAAATGTAACAAAGCAGGCTTTCACCCCCACAGTTAAAATTTAAGGGTTTCTCACTTTTGTATCGTTTTCCTCTTAAACATTTCAAAGCGTGCTCGGAACGATGATCTCATTGAAGTCCCACCCCAGCCCTGGGAGAGAGGAAGGACAGAAATGACCCTTCCCATTTTACAGGTGGGAAGACTGAGGCCCAGGGTGGTTAAGTAAGCTTGCCCAAGATCGCAGAGCAACCCCAGCAGAGCCGGGTCTGAACTTGGACCTTCCGATCCCTCATCCGGGCCTGTCCACTCTATCCTTCCTTCAGACGGCAGGTGGGCATCTGCTCATTTCCTAGGCAGGAGTCTGGCTCATAGATACAGACTGGACACCCAGCTGGAGTGCCCTAAGCAGGAGATAAGAGGGTCAAGGGCTTCCATACTTCCATACTGGTCACTGGGCTCTCTTACCTGGAGGGCTTGACTGGACAGGGAAAGACAGACAGATGGGGAGAGCTTAGAGACCCACCGGCACCTGTCCAGACGGGACCTGGTTTATTCCCATCTCTTTCTCTTTCTCTGTCTTGATCTGTCTCTGTCTCTGTCTCTGTCCATGGTTTTCTCCCTCTTTCTGTATTTCTATCTGTATGTTGTGCTCTCTCCTTCTCTCTCTCACACACACACGCCTTATCTGACAGTTTTTCTCTTCTTCCCCAAGTGATATCAGGGAGATAAAGGCAGCTCTTTCTCTCCAAATAGGTGGAAGCTCTTGATCTGAAGGTGTTAAATTTTCCACTACCTTGTTCATTTTCAAGGTAAGTTTCACGTCTCTCTTCCCTCCATTTGATACCGTAATTGGGGCATTTTCCTGATTCCTTAATTCAGCAGCTTGATTTTAGAAACGTATTTCCATTGTCCCTCCGAGGCCTCATCTCCCACACTTCTCCCCCTTTATTCATTCTGCACCTGGTTCCTATAATATCATCCTTTCATTCAGTGCAAATCAAAATAGGGTGGTTTTTTTTTTAATCCTCATCCTGACAATTGATATCCTTCAGGAAAAAATTTTTAATGATTTGAATTAACATGGGTCGTTTTAAAGCTCTTTGCCACAGGACTGCTGCTCCAGTCAAAAAGACTGTCTGCAAACCCCCTCCTCACCATTCGGGAACAGAGAAATACGAGAGACAAAATCATTACACAAATCCTGCGTTTCACGGCTTTGGTCCTCAGGTTTCCTATCAAATATTAGCAACTCGCCTCAAGGTGAAAGAGAGGGAAAATGAGGTCTTAGCTGGAAACAGCAGGAGGTCACCAAGCAGATTGTTTTATCGGCTCCTGGATTCAGTACATCCCCATCCTGCCCAGAGCCACTGATGGGACGCTGCTTAGGACTCAGACAGTCCTGAGTTCAAATCCCAGCACTGCCAATTTCCATGCTAATTTCCTCTCTCTAAGCTTTGGGCTCCTCTTCCTATGCCCTTGGGGTTGTCAGGAAGGTTTGGAAAGGTGGTGGTCATTGTCCATTACCAGTGACTGTATCGAGAGCTGATGAGTGATGCTTACTCTGCACCAGCCAGTGCGTGCTAGGACCCTGAGACAGGATTCTCCTTCTGCCCTTATTACTACAGTTCTGCAACGGTGGGCGTGACAATGATTCCATTGTACAGCTTCATACGCTGAGGACCAGAGAGGAGCAGTGACTTGCCCAAGGTCACACCACTCATATGCAGCATCCAGAACGGATTCTGAGGTCTGTGTTCTTGACCATGCATAAAAATGTGGGGATGGAACCCTGCCCCTAGTAAGTACTTAGACAATTTTTGTTCCCACTCTTCTTCCAGAAAGGACACTATGAGGAGGAGGGATCAGCCGATGGACTAAGGCTGCTTTAATTAGTAGAATGGTGCTCTGTGGGGCCAAAGTAAAGAGACAATAATGCAACTCCCAGAGCAGACAAGCACATGGACTCAAGCCAGGCACTCTGTCCTGACACCGGAGAGATGAATGGCCCATAAAGTGGTGCGGCAACCCGTAGATTTAGCCTGCGGCTTCTGGAGGGCAGTCAACACACAGTTTTGGAGTCACTGATTGAAGAGGGGGTCAGACCTGCCTCCCAACATCCAGCCCGTTCAGCTGTGATTGTGGAAGCCTTGTGTGGTCAAGACTGGAAATCTGCGCTCTCGGAGTGGGGTCCGGAAACCCCACTGCCATCTGACCCCAGGTACCCAACAGGAATTCCAAGGGCTTCCATGTCTGTTACGCTGTAACTACTTCTTGTTGCTTAAACTTACTGGTCTCAGGAATGTTTATACTCTTAAAAAGGATTGAAGACTCCCAAAAAACCTTTGTCTATATGGGTGGTATCAATAAAAATTATATTAGAAATTAAAAGCAGAAACCCTTTTAAACATTTATCTATTAATTTATAAACAGTAATAAACCCGTTACCAGTTAATAAATGTAACATATTCTACTGAAGAGTAACTGTTGTTGCACAACCAAAAGAAATTCTGAAAGGAGTGGTATTGATGATTATGATGGTGATGGTGGTGATGGTGATGATGGTGATGATGGTGATGATGGTGGTGATAGTGATGATGGTGATGGTACTGATGATGATGGTGACAGTGATAGTGGTGATGATGATGGTGATGGTGTTGATGATGATGATGGTGGTGGTGATGGTGGTGATGATGATGATGATGATGATGATGATGATGATAGTGGTGATGATGATGGTGGTAATGATGATGGTAATGGTGTTGATGATGATGATAGTGGTGGTGATGATGATGGTGGTGGTGATGATGGTGATGGTGGTGATGATGATGGTGGTGATGATGATGGTGATGATGGTGATGGTGGTGATGATGATGGTGGTGATGATGATGGTGATGGTGTTGATGATGATGATAGTGGTGGTGATGATGATGATGGTGGTGGTGATGATGGTGATGGTGGTGATGATGATGATGGTGTTGGTGATGATGGTGGTGATGATGATGGTGGTGATGATGATGGTGATGGTGTTGATGATGATGATGGTGGTGATGATGATGATGGTGGTGGTGATGATGGTGATGGTGGTGATGATGATGATGGTGTTGGTGATGATGGTGGTGATGATGATGATGATGGTGTTGATGATGATGGTGGTGATGGTGGTGGTGATGATGGTGATGGTGGTGGTGGTGATGGTGGTGATAATGACTATGTGCACATCCAGACCCCGTTCTACCATCATATTGAATCTTCACAACAGCGACATGAGGTAATTCTAGTATTCTTTTCATTTTACCACTGGGGACACAGAGAGGTTGAGTAGCTCACCCAAGGGCAGAGCCTGGGTTCAACCCCAGGCAGTCAAACTCCAGGAACTGTGTTCTTGGCCAGGACAATGTGTTACAGTCCCTGGTACAGATAAATAGTCTCAGGCAGAAAATCATATCAGCCAAGGTGGTAAATCTCTGGAGTTGTACTTAGCAACTAAAAATACTGAGTGCATGCTAAATAGGCAAGGCTGGGTTTATTCAGTGTTGTGTTTGTTAAATATTTGATCTGGGAGAATTAAATGGCATCTTCTCTCTAGAGAACTGAAGCTGATGAGCCCAGAAATAAAGTTGATGAAAATAGCCCTAATTGTAATCATACTCAAATATGTAGTTTACAAAACCCATCCATATATGTTAGTTTATTCAATCCTCTATTTCAATGATGCTCACCAGTCCTCCCTCTGCCCTCCATATTTTGTCCCCACAGCTGCACCCTTGAGCCAGGCTTCATCATCGCTGGTCTACACTTTTCCTGCAGCCCCCCAAGCTTCTTTCCCCTGTCCGTGCCACTTGAATGCTGCCTTGGAGACTTCCTTCACTAATAATAATGGCAGCCATACTAACTGAGCACTTCCATGTGCCAGACACCCCGCTGACTGCCAAGCATGGATTACCTCATCTGCTTTTCTCCATAACTCTGGATTGTATATTTTTATTGCCATCTTCCCCATGTTATGGATGAAGACAGCAAAGCTTAGAGAAGTTGCATAATTTACCCAAGAATACACAACTCGGAGACACAGACATGGGATTTGAGTGCAGCAGGCTGGTTCCCTAGCTTCCTAACCAATGAGCAGCCTGATTGCCAGCAGCAAGCCAGCCTGATCAGTCACTGCCTTCCCTGGACTCCTGTGGGTCCTTGCTGCCCACATGTGTCACAGACATTTCAACATGGCACCCATTTCCTTTAAAATCGATTCTTGACTCATCTCCTAGACTCTCCTTCCTTCCTCATCTTATCCCCATTCACCCCACTCTCCAGCCACACGGAACTCCCAATTCATCTCGTCACGGTGCCACACTTTGGCATGCGCTGCTCCCCCTCTGATCATGGCGCCTCTCCAATCAAATTCCTATGCAGCCTTGAAGACCCAGCCCCATGGTCCTGTCCATCCTGAAGCAGTGGGTGGCTTTTTGCTCCCTCCCTTGGGTACTGTCAAGGTACTCCATTCCTACTCGGGTTTAACCTCGTCACGTTGTGTTGTTCAGGGCACAGGAGAAGAGCATGGACCATGGATTCAGAACTTCTAGGCCCACATCCAGCCTCTACTACTACTAACTGTGTGTGACCATGTCAGATGATTCTGTCTTTTTTTTTTTTTTTAAGATTTTATTTATTTATTTGACAGAGAGAGACAGCCAGCGAGAGAGGGAACACAAGCAGGGGGAGTGGGAGAGGAAGAAGCAGGCTCCCAGCGGAGAAGCCTAATGTGGGGCTCAATCCCAGAACCCCAGGATCACGCCCTGAGCCAAAGGCAGACGCTTAACGACTGAGCCACCCAGGCGCCCCTAATTTTGTCTTTTTGAACGTTGGCATGCCCGCTTGCAGAATGGCTCTGATGACAGGGCTACCCGCTCTCACAGGGCTATTCCAATGATGCAGGGACTTTCTGGGTTCCTAGAGAGGAGAGGAGAGAGGTTGTCCCAGCTCACCCAGCCACTGCTCAACCTTCTCCTCCCAGGTGTGGCCACGGATCTAAGGCTGCTGCTACATTTGCTCCAGAGCTAGAAGAGGCCCAGGCATCTATAAGAATTTTCTGGAAGGGCGTAGGCTGTGTAGGTTTTATATGAAAGGGGACATAAACCCCAAAGAAACAGGGTCAAAGAGCCACAAGAAAGAAGCTTCTCAGGGACCTGGCAGGCCCCTCAGTTTCAGGATGGAGTCTGCGGAGGGGTCACAAGACAACTGTGAGACTCACTGACCCGGCACCTGGGAGAGAATGAGTGCTTCCTAAATGTTACCTATCTTTAATCACCGCAACAGTTCAGCCCTGTTCTTTATCTTCCGCTTGAGGCCTCCCCCATGGTCTCGTTGGGCTGAGAACCGGGGTCATCTCCCTAGCTACAAAAAAGAACAGTTTGCCGAGGCAAAGGGTTTTCCTGAGCATTTGAATGACCGACGAAAAATGTGTGCGCGCGCATGCGCACCTGAGCCCCGGCCAGCAAACACCCCTCTGTCGCGCGCGCACGTTCACATACGCACGTGCACGCACACGCACACAGCCTGGGCGCCGCTGGTCCCCACAGCTGTATCTCCTCCATCCTCTCTGCTTCGCCTCTCTGTTCCAGCTCGTGCTAGTTGCCTTAGGAAAATCTCACACCCACCACCACATTTCTAGCTGACAGCTTCCTTTCCATCCATTTTCTGAGCCACCCGCAGTGCCCAGCCCAGCGCCCAGGGGACTTTCAGAGGCCCCCGTCTTCTTTAATGGAGGGGAGATGTTGCCGCCTCCAGCCAGGCGGAGAGAGCTACCATCGGGTAGCACCACCATCTCCGACTGGCATGATGTTCTTAGCTGGGGTGAGAGCAAAAGCTTCACACCGTTCCCTGCTGAGGGCTGAAGGCTCCCCTCACCTGGGGCTCTGGACCTTGCACATGTGGGCTCCTTTGCCTAGAGCTCTCTTCCCGCCACCTCCTCTTTGCTTTTCTAACTCTTCCTCCAATTTCAAGACTCTTCCCAGACCTTTGCACCTCCAGGAAGCCTTCTCTGATCCCCAGACTGAATTAGGTACCCCCTCTGGACTCTGTTTCCCCCATTAGAGCACCCAATATACCGAATCATGATTGCCTGACTGTGACTTCATGAAGCTATGCTTCTTCACCCCATTATTTCCATGACCTTGCACATAGGAGCCCCCCAATCTGTTGTTTAAATGAATGGTTCAAAGATTGCTCTCTGCCCCAGTGGAATATAATTGTATGATTCTGGATGATTTTCCAGAAAGCCTCCCCAGCCCACCCCCTGTCCCAGGGGCAGCCACACCAGGCTGTTGTCCAGCTTGGAGTTTTCCGGCTCACAATGAGCAGGTCCCCAAGACAGTGATAGGGGATGTGTCTGACAATCCAATTACGCTCTCTCTCTCCAGCCTGCTCCCAAGCTGCCCTACTAGTCTCAGCCCCCGGAGGCTTAGCCAGAGCTCCCACACGGCCCAGAGCTATCTGCTTACTCCACGGGTGAATCCTCAGTGGGCTTGGGCAGGGATGAAGTGAGGGTCCAGGGGGGACCTGTGAGCTGTTATCCTTCTGTCTTTCCAGGCATAGAAGTGTTTCCCTCTCAACATGAAATGGGCTGCTGGGTTCTTCCATCCCCTGGACTGGTTGTAACCAGGGAAAGGGGACCCAAGTATTCTCTCTTCTCGGGCCATTGGGAGGTCAGCTGATTATGCTTTGTTTCTTATAAACTCCTTTGGGGCACCTGCCGTCATAGACCATGGGAGTTTGGGTCCTAGGATAGTGTTCTGTTGTACATACATACATGGTTTCTGCCCATTGTTACACAAACATTGCCTTTTGTGGGGACCTTTGATGATAGATTTCTTTTTACCCAAGCCATGAGCTCGGCAGCTTGGATTCTCCAAAGATGGGTATCTATATATCTATATCTATCTCCATGGACCAAAAATAAATATGTTCCCGTGAACTCTTCTTACAACATGACTGACACTCCTTGCACTTTGAGGAGGGTCTATGTCCACTCTTTTGAACTGCAGCAGGGGCACGTGGTTGCTTCAATCAGCACGGGGTAGTAGAAGTCGTGCTATGGGACCTCCAAGGTGAGATCATGAAAAGAAAACCAGGGAGCTCTTCCTGATCTCCTGGCTCCTCCCCTTTCCCCTTTGCTGCTGCTGCTTCTTCTTTCTCTCTTCTCTCCCTCCCTCCCTCTCTCTTCACCATGGAATCCAGCCATCACGCTCTGAGGAAGTCCAAACCAACCAATGCCGAGAGACCACATAGAGAGAAGCCATGCGGACAAGAACAGAGGCTACAACCAATAGTCTGCATCAACCGATTGATGAGTAATGAACGAATGAGACTGGGGATGGGAGCAGTCCCAGCCTTCAAGTCTTCCAGTTGAGCCCCCAGGCACCATGAAGCAGAAACAAGCCAGTCCCGCTGTGCCTGGGTCTGAATTCCCAGCCCCCCAGAATCCACGAGCTTACACACCATTGTTTTACATCGCTGAGTTCCAGGAGACTTTGTTCTGCAGCCACAACTTCTGGACCAAGACAGGAACACAAAAATATATGGAGGCTCAAAGACATTGCAGGTGCACAGGATTTGGTCATGGAGGCCACCGACCTCCCCTTTCTTTATGAGCAAGGGCTTTAAAATCAGAACTCGTCGACCACACGGGAATAGCAAAAGTGACCACCTGGAAGAATTATGATTAATCACCCCATCTTATTGATGGGGAAACTGAGCCCAGAGAGACCGCCCATGAAATGATCGAACAGAGACCCACATCCAAGTACGTAAGACTCCTCGCGTACGACCCCTGAATGTAAGGATTTATCAAGCTCCTCTCATGTATCATGAGCTTTTACCTACCTTGCTATAGAGTCCTTCAATGTAGTCTTCATGGTTCCCATTTCACAGATAATCAAGGCTCAAGGGAAGGGGAAGAGACCCGTCTGCGGTCAGATGGGCAGGAAGTGATAGCCCTGAGTCCAGAACCCAGATCTGCACCCCCAGCCTCAGTGGCTTCTCGGAATTTGTGCTGCTTGTTCCCTACTGTCACTTCCTGCTTTCCCCCACCCCATGAGCACAAGGGATCTATTCAGTGTTGCACGCCCATGGTTAATACCCTCAAGTAAGCTGACAGAGAGTGTGGCTGCTGCCTTCCAAGTTAAGTCCCCATGGTTCAGATCTTTCATCCATGACTTACAACCTGTGCAATTTCGGGTAAGATGTCACTTCACCTCCTTGAGCCTCAATTTTCCTGTCAGTAAAATGGGATTAAAATGCTTTCTTGCTATGAATAGCAAATGAAACAAGGTATATAAGGAGTCCAGAAAGGCTCTCCAATTAAACAGTAGGCACCCCATCCAGGGTGGGATTCTTCTCCTAATTCCTCCCCGCTCGCTTTTTTTTTTTTTTTTAAAGTAAGTTCCACACTGGGCAGGGCTTGAACACATGACCCTGAACCTGAGCTGAGGTCAAGAGTTGGACACTCAACTGACTGAACCACCCTGGTGCCCCCCTAATTCCCTTTCAAAGCAGCCCCTTCCAAAAGGGTTTTCAAGCACTGACAGCTTATAGTAATTGAGAGCTTGCCATGTTGCAGGCATGGTTTAAAGAGTTTTATATAAAAATAGCATGTAATCCTCAAAGAACACCATGAGGTCGGGATACCATCACTATCTTTACAGATGAGAAAAGAGAAGCACAGAGAGGTAAAGTTGTTGTGTTCGTGCCCTAGGGCAGCTGTAACCAAATATCGCCAAATGGGTAGCTCGGGACAACAGAAATACCGTCTGACAGCTCTGGAGCCTAAAACTCTGAGATCAAGAATCCAGCAGGGTGGGCTCCTTCTGAGGGCTGTAAGGAATGTGTTCTGTGCCTCTTCCCTAGCTTGTGGGGGTTCTGTGCCTCTTCCCTAGCTTGTGGGGGGTTGCTGGCGATGTCTGGCAATCCTTTGCTTGTAGAAGCCCCGTTCTGATTACCTTCATCTTTCTACGGCCCTCTGCCTGTACGTGTGTGTCCAAATTTCCTCTTTCGATAAAGACACCAGTCACATTGATTTAGGAGCCCATCCTACTGCCGCATGACCTCATCTCAATTAATTACCTCTGCAATGACCCTGTTTCCAAATCGAGTCATATTCTGAGATCCTGAGAATTGGGACTATAATGTATGAATTTGGGAGGGATGGAGGGGACACAATTCAATCCTTAACAATTGTCTTATCCAAGGTCACACAGCTAATGAATAGTGGAGCCAGGCTTCAACGGCAGCCAGGCTGGCTCCAGCAGCTGTGCTCTTGACCACACCGCCGATGTGAATGGCCGTCTGAATGTCCCGTAGATGGACGAAGCCAAAAGTTCCCTGGGAAGAAGACCTCACTTGAAAGCCCCGTTGTGCTGCCTTGAACACTCTCTGGCTCCCCAAGACCAGCCCCAGTCCTGGCAGTGACTCAGAGGCAGCCTGGGAACACCGGGGGTGGCTTCTTCAACAACTCCACCTGAGCACGAGAACAGTTCGTTTGCAAAAGTAATTAAAAACATAATCTGTGCTATTAAATTCCTCCTCTATTTTTCTGCCGTTCGTGTTCCCCCATGCGCCGAGTTAGACACCTTCCCTAATCATAGCTGGCATGTCAGCGCTACCCCCCCTCCCCCTGACTTGCCATCCTTAGAGATGATGGGGGCTCGAGACAGTTTGTTTGAATGTCAGAATCCACATCTCTCATAATTATATACACACACCCCATTTGCTGGGAATTCACTGCTCGAAAAAGAAAGCCAGTTTGACAGCTCTGACACCCCAGCCCTCGCATCAGCTGCAGACAGGGGTGCAAGCTAAGGGCACGGGTGCCACTCTCACTGCACTGGGAGTTCACTCGGAGCTGGCTTTGGGTGGTGTCAGTTGACAGTCCCTGCTGAGTTGGAACTGCGGGACTCAGTCCTCAAGAGCCCAGACCACGCAAGGGAAGATCACCCAACCCACCCACACCACCTCTCCCTCAACGCGTTCTCTACTGGAGAATAAAAAATGAGATAGGCACTGGCGCACCGAGGTGGCTCGGTTGGGTGGGTGTCTGACTCTTGATTTTGGCTCAGGTCATGATCTCGGGGTCATGCGGTCGAGCTCTGCAGCAGGCTACAAGCTCAGTGGGGAGTCTGCTTGAGGATTCCTCTCCCTCTGCCCCTCCCCCTGCTCTCTCTCTCTCTCTCAAATAAAGGAATAAATCTTCTTTTTAAAAAATGAGATGTGCACGTAACAGAAGGTACGCTGGTTCTCTGTTGGTCAGATGCATTTATTAATGAGCCTATCATGGGGACATGAACAGGAAATATCACTTATTAAGCACCGACTAAGTGTTGCGCACTGCTCGACCATCCACTTGGTCTGAATTTTTATGGTAGCCCTAACCTGGTTTTTTGTTATTGTCATTGTTGTTTCTTTGCCATTTCTGGGTGTTTAAGCCAAAGCACACAAAAGGGAAGAGATCTAAGGAAGGTAGCTCAGCTGAACTGGGATTTCAAAGCTATGAGTTGACCTCTTTTTTGCTACTTTATACTCTTGATAACACCTTTCCATGAAATGTCTCTTCCATTAGCCTCTGAAGTAATACTCATTTTCATTCGTACCTCTTCGGTCCTTTTTCTTTCTTTCTTTTTTTTTTAAGATTTCATTTATTTATTTGACAGAGAGAGAGATAGCCAGTGAGAGAGGGAACACAAGCAGGGGGAGTGGGAGAGAAAGAAGCAGGCTCCCAGCAGAGGAGCCCGATGTGGGGCTCAATCCCAGGACCCCGGGATCACGCCCTGAGCCGAAGGCAGATGCTTAATGACTGAGCCACCCAGGCGCCCCTCTCTTTGGTCCTTTTTCATACTCATCTTTCTACCAACGTGTCTTCTCTGCTGTTGTACCTTTAAATATCAGTGCTTTACAGGGATTTTCTATGTCCGGTCCTCTCCTCAGTATCCAAAAATCCCTGGAAGATCCCACCCAAGACAATGGCTTCAACCTTCAGTCATGTGCAGAAGTCTCCCCAAATCGACTTATTAAACATTAATCTCATCTAAAAAAAAAATACCTTCACAGTGACATTTAGACTGGTGTTTGACCAAATATCTGGGTACTATGGCCTAATCAGGTTGAATATAAAATTAACTATCACATAGAATGAAGACCAATAAATCCTTTATGAATGAATGGTTGGGTGAGTACATTTAAAAATCAGAGGACAAATGAGTAAATTGATGGAGGGATGGGTGGATGGACAGGCGAGTGGCTGGGTGGGTGAATGTGTGGATGGATAATTAGACGTAGGGATGGGTAGTTGAACAGATGGATGAGAGGGAAGATAGACCAGTGGATGAATAGAAAGGTGGATAACTGGATGGGTAGAGAGATGGACAGATAGATGGATGGGCTGGAGTCGTAGGTAATGTTCTGGGCCAGAGAAAGGAGAGCATGCTCTACCTCCTACCAGCTGTGTGACCTTGGGCATGTGACTTCACCTCTCTGAGCCTCACGTCCTTATCTATGAAGTGAGAAAGATAATATCTACCTTATGAATGGTTGTAAGGCTTACATGAGTTCATACAGCAGGTCTCAAGGTTGAGTGCATCAGAAGCTCCCGGAGGGCTTATTACAACACTGATGGCTGGGTCTGCCCCCATAGTTTCTGATTCCATAGGGCTGGTGCAGAGCTCAAGAAGAGACATCTCTGATCAGTTCCCAGGTGATGGTACTGCTGGTCAGGGACTACATTCTGAGAACCACTGAGCTCATTCCTACAGTTAGTGTAGTGCCTGATAAGTGACTGACAGTTATGTCAGCTTTGTCATGTTGTCACCATCATCATCATCACCACAGCATGATCCTATGGGCAGAAAACTTTCTGGCAAGGGTCTGGATCTTGCTGGCAGCCAAGATGGTGAGATCGAAGAAGGCCATTGTGGGAGTATAGGACTTTATGTCTCCTGCTACATTCCCTGCTGTGGTTCCTGTGCAAAGGAGGAAGGAAGAGGGTACCAGAGGACCTGTCCAGACTTCCTGAGCCAATGGGGGTGAGCAGATGGGGCTGGGAACTCCAAGGATGTTAATCAGAGGACCCAGCTGTAAGAGAGCAAGGTCACGGCCTTCGACGGCATCAGGGCTCCTTACAAGGGCTCTGGCATCTGGCAGCGTTGAATTTGAATCCTGGCCCCACCTCTCCCTGGCTGTGGGACCCTGGGTAAGCCACTGGCCCTGCCTGTTCCTCAGTTTCCTCTACAAAATGGAAATGATACCAACAGTATCTACCCCCCAGGGTTACTTTTGCAAACTAAATAAGATTCTTTTTTTTTTTTTAAAGATTTTATTTATTTATTTGACAGAGATAGAGACAGCCAGCGAGAGAGGGAACACAAGCAGGGGGAGTGGGAGAGGAAGAAGCAGGCTCATAGCGGAGGAGCCTGATGTGGGGCTCGATCCCAGAACGCCGGGATCACGCCCTGAGCCGAAGGCAGACGCTTTAACCGCTGTGCCACCCAGGCGCCCCACTAAATAAGATTCTTATGGAAAGTACTTAGCGTAGTACCTAGCACATCGTCAGCACTCAAAAACCGAAGCCTGTTCTTAGTCCCCCACCCTTCCGGTGCATGGAGAACAGAAAATGTTACGCCCGTCAACTTCCTGGCCTCCGAATCCCAGACTCAGTAGGGAGGCTAGAGCTTTGTGTCTGCGGATCTATTTCAATTTCTTTGCTTCTGCCTGTACATCCTCCTCAGGGCACCTGCTTCTTTGGATGAAGATTTGAATTGTTACCTCCCAGAGCCAATAATACATCGCACCTCTCTGCAGACAAAGGTAAATATAATTAAAAAGTGATTATAATCTGCGACTACATTCATAAGCTCTGCTAGACCTAATTATACAGCAAGTGCAAGTCTCTGGGCGTCGACTCCTTTCTGGATGGAATTTACTGACGCTGTCAGTTGCGTGCTGGTGAGCAAGGGAGATCTGTGCCACGGGCGGCAGGGCCGGTGCCGCAGGAAGAGCACTGACCCAGGTTGAGCCATGTCCAGGCTTTGATGATGCCCCTGGTCCTGAGTTTGTGCATCCAAGGAGCATTTATTCACATCATCCATGGATCAGGTCCTGCGCTCGAGTCTTATTAGGGGCATGGGACTTCTCAGTAAAGACAGAGTGATAAATTTGTCCAAGAGTATTGGTTCATCCATGAGGATATAGGGTGACAAGTAAGCACATGAAAAGATGCTCCACATCCTTAGCATCAGGGAAATGTAAGTTAAAACCACAGTGAGCTATCACGACACACCTATCAGAATGGCTAAAATAACAAACGGCGGTACCACCAAGCACTGGCAAAGATACAGAGAGATTAGAGCATTCATATGTTGCTGGTGGGAATGAAAAATGGAAGAGCCTCTCTGGAAGAGTTTTCCAGTTCCTCATAAAACTAAATAGGCAAATACTATAAGACCCAGCAAATTGCAGTCTTGGGGATTTGTCCCAGAGAAATGAAAATTTATGTCCACCCGAAAATCTGTACGTGAATGTTTATAGCAGTTTTCTTTGCAAGAACCCCAACTGGAAACAATCCAGATGTCCCTCAGTGGGTGAATGGTTGAACAAAGCACGGTCCGTCCACATGTGGAATAGTACTCAGTCTTAAAAAGAAAGAACTATCAATGGTCACAACAAACCAGATGAGTCTGCAGGAAATTATGTTCGGGGGGGGGGGTGAGGAGCCAATATCAAAAGGTTACTATCTGATTCCATTCATATAGCGGTCCCCTCTCCATGGAATGTTTCTCCCCCACTTTTCTCTCTGCTGGCTCCTTTTCATCATTTGGGTTTTGGCTTAAACGTCACCTCCTCATGGAAGCCTTCCTTGATTTCCTCCAAAGCAGCCCCCTCCACAGTTCTTGCTCACTTTGCTTTTTTCATAGCACTTAAAGCAATTTACAATTATTCATGTATTTCCTGGTTTGCTTATTTATTTCTTCAGTCTGCTCTGCTGTACTCTAACCCTCTTAAGGGAAGGGACCACCTCAACTCTGCTTCCTAGTGCTTTCCCAGAGTCAACTGAGTAGCTGGTACGTAGCAGAGACTCCATAAATATTTGCAAGCAGAAGGAGGGGAAGAAGGGAGACCAGAAGGGAAGGAGGGAGGAAGGGAGAGAGCATAAGAGGGAAGGAGATAAGGAGGAAAACAGGGGATCGGTGGGAGGGAGGGATGGGTTTGGGGATGTCAAGGAGGTGACATCAACAGGACTTTGTGAGCAAAGGGAAGAGGAGGAGTCTTGGTTTTGATACCTGGTATTGACGTAGGCACCCTGGCAGATTCCTGTACCAGTTGTCCTTCCCAAGGAAGAAAGTGTTTGTGACCGGGAAAGAGGGCAAGTAAAAGTTCATTTCCAATGTGTTGATCCCCTTCATCTGCCTGCCTCCCCGTGTCGTTCAGTCACTGGTTACCTTTGGCGCACCGAGGAGTCCACACAGGACCAGTGACTAGCCAGCCAAGGAAAGGGAATATGGTTAAGACTGAAACTGATCGATCCTTAACACTTTTCTTCTTTAAACTCAAGGATGTGGGCATGGATTTGTTAGCTAGGATGCAGGGGAAATTACTCAAATAAGAGGGCTGAAAGCTCTTAGCAGAAAGGACGGGGTAGCAGGAAGGGACAAAAGCAAAGAAGCAATGTATTTTTTTCTACAGAACCAACAGTTCTGACCAAGCGGACACCCAGCTAGGTGTTTCCCCCGATAGCCCCTCACATGCCCCAGCTTGACTGGGTTCCAGTTTGGCCGGCTTTGGACCCGAGGATCTGTGTAGGAGCTCTCAGGAGTTGTCCTGAATTACCTTGAGCTCATTATAATACCGCGATCTCCTCCTACGGGCAGGGTTTTCTGCCATGTTGCTGCACACACAGCGTATGCACTGGCACGTTGACATGCTAGGCATGCGCCCTTGCACCGTTGTGCCTGAGCAACGGAACATGTGTAAGTCCTGTAATGTAGACGCAAGTTCCCCACCCCCACCCTCTAATACACTGAATGCGAGCTTCCTGCACTAACCCACTGGGAGTCCGCGCTTTGGGACCTAGCTCCCGGTCTCCTGACTTGTAACAACTAATAAAAACTTCTTGCTTTCAACACCTCCTTGGGCCGTGTTCAATTTCATGCACCCCAAGCCGCCAACCCCTGGAGTTCAGTTACACATTCCCTACTCTCATGATGGAAGGCGAGGCTTTTTCCTTCGGTGTGTTTTTGCTACTGGAGTTTCATAGGATTTTTTTTTTTTTTTTTTTTTTTTTTTTTTTTTTTTTTGCAAAGCCACCGCTGTGTGATATGCACTGACTCTGAACCTTCACGGTCACCTCTCACACCTCGTTTGATTGCGGGTTTTTTGTTTTGGGTTTTGTTTTAATTCCAGGAACTTTCCTTTTCAATGAGTCTTTGTAGAGCATTCATGTTCCTGTTCATAGAAACATTCCCCTTTCTTTTCACACTACATTTAATGTAATCATTTTGCTTAATTAAATTGTATAATTATAAGAACAAGGGCAACTGGCGTAAGCAGGTTTGGGAACAGACATGACTGACTTGGAGTACGTGTGCAGCCCGCACTCGCTGGGGGTGCCAAGGGCTCTGGGGTGGCTGGCATTTGTCATCACGTCTTACACAGTGAATGAGAGCCTGTCAACAAGGTAAGCTGGTTAAGAGGAAGCTGGCTAAGAGTTAAGTATTTACTTAAACATTTAGTTACATATTCATTGAAGGAATGAATGAAAATCAGGATCTAGTCTCAATCACCCCCACCGGCCTCAATGGTGTTGTCTGTAAAATGGGTCTCAGGGTTAAGTGACAGGGTTGTGGTGGGCGTGCGTGAGGACAAAATGTCAAACCTGGCACCTGGCTCGTGCCCACAGCTGGAGCTAGAGCACGTCTTTCCAGAGCGTTCTGCCTGGGTGTCTCCATGTTGACAACTTTGTACAAAAGCAGCCGGGATCTCCCTTACTACCCTCCCTGATGCTCCGAAGACATAACAGAGAAATGTGATTATGGTTCCCCCAAACTCAAAAGCCAGTCGAGTTCCTCCCTCCTGGAGAAGCCCGACCCAATCCGTCGAACAGAAACGACTCAGACATTGAGGTCAGGCAGACTGGATTTGAATCCTGACTCGGCTTCACGTTGGCGGTCTTCCTGGGCAAGCGGCTTACCTTCCAGAAGTCGTAAAACAGGAGTGAAAATATATGTACGTGAAGCACCACATTTTATGTCGCCTGTGGTGGGTCCCTATTATGATTATTGTTATTGTTATTATTGAGAGCTGAGAGACACAGGCAACCCACCGGATAGCCCCTGGTTGTGCAACAATGAACGTTGCTTTTATGTCCTACAGAGGAAAAAGCAATTTGCCATTTCCTCTCCCACTTGGGTTGATTGCAGTTTCCTTCTGATTAATATTTATGAGGCTGGCTTTGTGCTGTTGCGGGGAAAGGGCCTGTTTGTTGAGCAGAGGTCCATAAATCTATATGGTAATTATCCTCCCTTCTGTTCCAGTGCCCCTAGAAGCAAAGATAACTGAAACAAGGGGCCCATGAGTTTAATGGGCAGGATACATTAGCCATGGAGAAACCAAGTGCAAAATCTCTGCGGGAAATGTGCCAGGGGAAACCAGAGTTTCCCAAACTCCCGCAGTGGCAGGATCAGAGGGTGCTCAGAGGTTGTCTGAACGGATTTGCTTGCCCAGCATCGATTCCACCTGCTCTCGTGACACCCCCTCCCCCTCTATTTTCCCTGGGAAGCCATCACGCCCCACCTGCTGGGGAGTCCAAGATCCAGATCTGGTCAATCAGCATAGTCCAGCCCCCTTCTCCACACTGATTGGTTCATAAGGGCACGTGACTCAAGCTGGCCCAATCAGAATGAACCTTGGGACTCATCACAGAAGAGGTGCTGGTTAACTGGGACCAAGTCGGTTTGGCAGTGCTAGAGGGGGCTACCTGGAGAGAGCCTGCCCAAGAAGCAAACCCAAACAGAATCTCTGGAAGACAGAAGAAACCAGTTCTGGGTGATAGCATTTGAGTATGATACAGCTGTGCCTGAAGTCCTACTCGCTAAACTTTACAAGAACCAAAAAATGACCATTATCGCCTTAAGCCAATGGAGTTTATCTTCTTTCACTTGCAATGAGAGAATCCTGTGAGAGCTTACCTCTTCGTTTGATAGATAAGGGTATCGAAGCCCAAAGAAGGACGTGGCTTGCCCATGGTCCCACAGCAAGCCTGTGTTGGAATTCGGTGTGGATTCACCTCTGTGTTTTAAAAACACAGATTATGCCAATTTTTAAAAAATACTGGTAGCTGATGTTGGCAGGGTATGAGGAAATAGTATACTCATTCACTAACTAGAAAGCGTACAAATTAGTAAACCTGTCCGGGAGGCGTTCTGGCAACAGAATAGTTAGAGATCCTGTTGATATTTATTTATTTATTTATTTATTTATTTATTTATTTATTTATAATCACTACATCCAATTCGGGGCTCGAACTCACAACCCTGGATCAAGCTTACTATGCTCTCGCATCTGAGCCAGCCAGGTGCCCCTCCTGTTGCAGTTCGATAATATTATAAGGGAGCCTTGGATGCATAAATCCTGCCTAAACATATGTGTATCTTCCCACCTTGAAATTCCATTGAAGGATTTGTACCAAGGAGATAACCTAATGGCCAAGGAAGATGTAGACACAAAGAGGTTCGTGACCGTATTATTTACAATAGTGACATTTAGGGGAGGAAAAACCTTAATAGGGAAAATGATTAGAGAAGATACACCCATAAAATAGAATCTAGGAAATGACTAAAATTCGTGTTTTTGAAGGCTATTTTATTATACAGGAAAATGTCCGTAATCTATTCAATGAAAAATGCGGGTTGCGACCTGATTTGTGATGCCCTGTGACCCAACTTAAGGAAGGAGGCAGCAGTGTTTACGTACGTACGTACACGTGAATGCAGCATAGAATACGGGCAGCAAGAAAACAAGCCCAAGTATTAGCAGTGTTTATCTCTGGGTAATATTTATTTGCTTTTTTGTGCTTTTCTGTGGTTTCCAAATATACTACAATGAACATGTGTTACTTATGTAATCAGTAAAAAAAATTGAAGTGTAATATAAAAAAAAAAAAGAAATGATGCAGGTTGGTAAGGAATAACTGGGCCAGCCTGCAATGGGGACGTGGTAGAGCCTGTGTCAGCCACTTTGTGGACTCCTCAGAGGCTCCAGAATAATTACTTCCGCGATAGAACCCCATCCGTAACCTAAATTATTACAGTAGCAAACTTGTATTAAACTTGCACTCGGAGTCCGGCAGTACGCTACGTGCGAGGCACACAGTGTCTTAATTCTCTCAAGGGCTTCTAAGAAAAGGCATTATTGGTCCCATTTTACAGATGAAATAGCTCCTGCTCAGAGAGGGCGAGTGTCTTGCTCCAAGTCACAGAGCCGAGCAAGTGGCGATGTTGAAATTCAGACCCCGTTTATCGAAGTCAGAATTGAGCTTGTGATGGCTACGGCTCTTCTCCGGCCGGGGAGGGGCGTGGAGTAGCCCCCATGTCCCCGGGGGAGGTGACTGCGTCTTGGCGGAGTGAAGTGGTTTGCCCGGGATCACACAGGTGGGAAATTGTCCGTGGCGTGTCCCCGAAGCCCGGGTGCCATCTACTGCCCCGGCTGCCGCTGGACCCGCCAGCGCGGGCTGCGGTGGGAGGCGCACCCTCTCACGGGTCTGTGCTTCGGAGAACTGCGGTGTTAATTGCTAGAATCAATCTGGGCTGATCCCCCACGACTAGGAGCCTGCCGAGACCCGTTTCTGTGGCCTGCAAGCCTCAAACTGACCACAGGTAATGGGAGGCGTTTTTAAAGAGGCCTAATAAAGTTGCCAACCTCAGCTGCGTTCCCGAGCCAGCATTTAGTCTTCAAATAAGTGTTGAAAGGGCCTTTGAGAAGGCAAGCGGAGGAGAAAACTCCCCAATTCCATCTGACCGCTCGGGAAATGGTGCTCCTGGCCCACCTTTGCAAGGCAGCTGCTGGGAGAGAAGAGAAGGAGAAGAAGGTGGAGAAGAAGGAGGAGAAGGAAAGAAGGAGAAAAGGCAGAGGAAGAAGGAGAAGGAGGAGGGTGTGGGAGGGAGAAGCTTTTTAAATTTAAGGTCTGAAAATGGAGACAAGGTTATGCTGACTCGGCCAGGCTCTCTGCTCCAAATCTGGGTTCATGTATTCCTCCTTCCGCCAACACTTATGGAGCACCTGCTGTATACCTGGCAGAGTGTTAGGTGCCGAGGTTATGAAGATCAAAAAGACACCGTCAGTCCCATGGAAAGCTCACAGCCTAGAGTGGGAGATAGAGTGGGCGACAGAGCAGCCATTCATTCATTCAGAGGGCGTTCATCCATCCATTTATTCACTCAGGAAACGTTTAGACTCCCCAAAGCAGCTTCGGTCCCAAACTGCTGGGACAGAAGATGTTGCCGGTCAGGTTCAGGAAGCAGACCCTGAGTCCAAGTTCACGGACGATAAAGAGAGCCCTCGAGAGGAACACCTATGGAAGGGCCAAGAAAGATGTAGAGAAAAGAGAAGCCAGGTACGGACCAACACCAGTCTTAGCCAAACCCCGTGCGGGACCCTGGAGCTAGGTGGGCCTTCCTGCCTTGTCCCAAATTGGGGCCAGATGACCAGGCCTTTACTGTGCAGATCAGTCAGGCATTGGGCGTGGGCCACCCCGGGAAGGACATGCCCTTGGGCAAGGTGGCTCTCTGCCGCTGAGGTGTCCCTGGAGGGGTACCTGCCCACAGCCCTGGGAAAAGGATCTGGGCAGTGAATCCCCTATGTCTGTCCTAGAACAGGGAGCAACCAAGAACAACACAAACCCAGCCCCGATAGAGCTTTCCTTCTGCCTGAGAAAATCCATTCTATGGAACAGGTAACATTGTGCACCCATGAAGGTGGAAAGGCATTCATTCATTCATTCATTCATTCATTCATTCATTCATTCATCTGTTATTGATCAAACAGCTGTTATATGCCAGGAATGCTAAGGATAACAGCCATGTGACAGAAGAGACACATTCCTGCCATCAGAGAGACATTAGACAGACCGCACCATAATAAATTCTTTTGATTAGGGTATATACCAAAGGTACAGATAAGTGTATGTTATGACAAGAGCTACAAAGGAGAAGCAAGACACAGGTTATAAGAGAGGTGTGTGTACCTCTAGCAGCGAGCGATGTACCAAGTTGTTATCTGTAAGAGGTGATTAATTCTAGGGTGATGTGTTCAGGGAAGGCTTCCTGGAGGAGGTGACATTTGAGCCGGGTCTTGAAGGCAGGGTAGGAGCTCACCGTAGATGGAAGCAGAGGGAGGAACATTTAAAGGGAGGGGAACAGCTTATGCAGAACTGCAAAGTGCAAAATCATGCCTCCCCAAATGGAGGGGAAGTATCTGGACCCCCAAACTGAACTTTGGGAGCCCACTTTCTCCCAGGAGTTACAAGGTGTTCAATATTCCCTAGCACAGGCCATGATCTGGGAACCAGCAACTGAGGCCACCAGATCCCTACTTCAAGGGACCTGCACTTTGGTCACCTGGGGGCAATGCGCTTCCAATAGCTGGGCTTTTCAGCCAGGGTGACAGTAGGGTGGCCCCCATCAGGCCTTTTCCCCAGGCATGACAGTAACTGCATGAGCCCATGTGATGCAAGCCCTTTCATAGGCACCCTTGGCACCTGCTGCGAGAAGCGGGTGGCCCTTCGCCTGGGCGGCTGCCTCAGCCATGCCCCATTAACTCCGCGTAGAGCCCCATGGAAACTCAGTGGCAACACCACTCTCCTTTCAGAGCAAAATGTCTATGCAGCCTACTTCTCTCAGACCAATGAAATCTGGATTCTGTGACTGTCCACAGTTTCTACAAATATCTCTGTAGGCCAGTCCCCCCAGCAATAATATTAATAATAGCTAATGTTTAGGAGGGACGGGCTACACACCAAGGGTATTGTTAAATGGTTACCCGTAGCATTTCCAATAATCCCTACAAGCCCTAAGACCGGGGTGGGGGGGCGGGTAGGATGTTCTCATCTATTGCAGATGAGAGGGAGAAATCTCTCACAGAGAGGCTGAGTCATTTATGCAAGGTCACACAGTGAGTTGCCTCATCAAGACTCAAACCCCATCTAAAACCAAAGCCAAGGTCAAGTTCATGGTCACCACGAACCCTGCCTCCCTGCACCATTTTCATCTCCCTCCTCCCCTTGAGACTGGCATTGACATTTGAAGACCTGGCTTTTGGTTTTTGTTGTTGTTGTTGTTCTTTTTGTTTTTGTTTTTTATTTCAAGATTTTATTTTTTAAGTAAACTCTACACCCAACATGGGGCTCGAAGTGACGGAGGTCAAGAGTCACGCGTTCTACCCACTGAGCCAGCCAGGCGCCCCGAAGACCTGGCTTTCGAAGGGCTCCAGTCATTTCTCTAGGAGGAAGCTCTTGAAGGGCTCCAGCTTACTGAAAATAACTTTTCCCATTATCAAATACATACACATTATAAAACTGTTGCCTAAGTTAAAGCAATGAAAAAAAGGATCAACCGCTCCAGGACCAGCTCGCATGCCACACAAGGCGGTTACTATTTTGACACATTTGCTTCTGGCTTAGTTCAGAACCTTAGTTCTGCTGTTTCAGATGTATCTTCCTGGAGTGGGGCTCAATCGCACACAGGCTCCCCTGTATCCTGAGCATCGCCCAGCTTGTCATATACACTTTGTCATCAATCATCATGTTTAGTGGCGGCATAATATTCCAGGGACTGGAAAGGCGCAGAACTTATTGGCCCTTGTTTTGGATAGTTAGGCTGTTTTTCTTTTTCAGCTGTTTACAAGTTCCAGTGCTGCTAACATGCTTCTCTCCATAAAGCTTTTGTTTCGTATTGGGGATTATTGCATGAAGAAAGAATCTCCAAAGTACGGTTACTGCAACAAAAGTCATAAACAATTTAAAGACTCTCGGTATCTGACGGCCCCCATTGCTTTCTGCAGGCGTTCGCGTCGATACAAGTGGCCTCTGGCAATGAACGAACCCGACAGTGTATTTTCCCCTTTATTTTATTTTTTCACCCAAGTCCAACACGTTCGTCATGGAACAGCAGTGCGTGTTTTTAATAAACCCAAATAGAGATTTCTCCCCAAAGGTCATGCCATCCGTCTTTCTTTTAGATACGTGCTGCCAATTTAGTCGGTGCTCAACCTCCAGGGTCTTCCTGTGAGAGTCACTGTAGCAGCACCGAAAACTTAAGGTAATCATTAGCTCTCCTGAGCTCGGCACTGGGAGACAAGAATAGAACACTTAGGGCGCCCACCTAAACAGAGCCAGTCTTTAGAATTTTTCCACAATAGCCTCGTGCCGCCTGGTCCTGCTAGAATGTTCTGTTCCCTTGCAGAATTGGCTGATGCCACCACAGTAAGCACACGGAGATGGTCAGCTCTCTGGACATCAGGCCCGCCTTGGTACCATGGACTTTATGCCAGCAGACCTCTAGCACTGTGGGAGCTGGAGATGTACTCACTCCTGAACCCCTTGTCCCAATCCCTGTTCCCTGCTTCGCTTCCAGTTCTGACCTCATGACTTGTCTTACCCACCTCGTATCACAACTTGGCACGGGTGTCCCATCGGAGACCTGGCTTCCAGGTCCTTGCTCACAAGGGACACTTACTGGTCACCAGCTGCTGGCCTGTCTCCCTTCACACACATCTCTTGAATCTGCCCCTCTTTCCTCTCCACTGCCATGCCAACCCCTCATCACCTCTCGCCTGCACTGGGGTGATAACGTCCTAATTGGTTTCCTCCTCCATTCTGCGGAAGAGTTCTCTTTTTAATGAGGTTGTAGTCAGCTCCTGCAAATAAAAATCTAGTCATGACAAATCTGGTTATAACCTTCCAGTAATTTCCCACTGGACTTTGGATACAGACCAACACTCTGGTCTTTCTGCCTCTTCCACCTCGTTTCTTGCTATAATATCCTGTCTTTTTTTAATCCGTCCAGCCCACAACCTCCCCCGTGGGCTTCTCCCATGCCATTCCCTCGGCCTTCACTGCCCTTCCTCCCTCCTTGTCTTGAGTCCTCCCTCTCTGGGTCTCGGCTTAAATGTCACCTCTTCGGGGAAGCCTTCCCTGACCATTCATCAGACAGCATCTGGAACCCCTGTTGGGCCTGGTCTTAGCTCCCTGTGCTTTTCCCACATAGCAGGCGTTCAACTTTAAAACCATGCCTTTAAGAAATTTTTAAAAATTGTGATGAAATTGTGTGCTTATGGGCGGTGTGCATATCTTCTTTGTAGAAATGTCTGTTTAAGTCCTCCGCCCATTTCTAAATTGGGTTGTTTGTTTTCTTGTAGCTGAGTCTTAGATGTGCTTTATAGATTTCTGGATATTAATCCCTTATCAGATACACAATTGGCAAATACTCTTCTCCCATTCTGGACCAGGTACTCTTTTATACTGTCTCTGTACCCTACACCCAGAAGATTCATAAGGACGGGGAGTGTGTCCACTCTGCTCCTAGGTATATTTCAAGCACCTAGCACAGTGCCTGCAACATAAAAGCAGCTTGATCAACGTTTAATGAATGATGACTCAATCAACTACTGTTTGGAGACCCTTCTCCTGGGGCACCTCTCCATCCCGTGTCCTCCTTGGCCTCTGGTTTCGATGAGATTCCTGGTGCCTGGAACCCAGGCAGACTCCCGGAAGCACGTGGAAGGAGTGTTGCCACAAGAGTAAAAGTTGGTGCCTTCATTCCTCTTCCGCAGCTTTTCCTTGATGACTAGAATCCTATTTTATGGGAGCTGCAGTTTTTCCTTTGCTGGGGATTTTTTGTTCCCCTGCAGTGAATAACATTTCGGTTCACTGCAAAGCCAGAGCATCTCCAGCAACTGTGCCAAGACCAAACCTTGAGAGAATTAAAGAGAACAAAATCAGCTTGGTCAGGCAAAAATAAACCATGGAATCCCTGGGAAGTTGTCAAGAGCCAGAATCTCTGCAGGAGAGCTGGGGCCCGGAAGCCGCTGGCTAGGCGGGGAAGCCGGGTGGTGTTGGTTTGTGTGTTGGGAAAGGGGGCTCGGGGCGAGTCGTCACTGCAGTGATGAGTCTTGTTATTAGATGTGCGGTGGCCTTGGCCAGTCTCGGAGGGCCGTCTCCACAATGCCAAGAGGGGAGCGATGAGCTGGATACGTGTCATGACAGTGCTTTTAAGCAGAAATATTCATGCATTAGATGGCAGGGGGGCTCTGTGGCTGTTCCCATGTGGCCGCAGAGGCTGCATGGGAGGAATGCATTGGAAGACAGGTACCTGGAGGATGAAGCCCCAGCCTTGGCCCCGCCATCAGCTCCTCAAGTGATCCCTGGAGTCTGTCTGCCCTGTCACCTGCAATGGTCTCTCTCCTTTAGGCCTTCTGGTTCCCTAAAGCCGCTAACACAGGGGTGACTCTGCAGGACATCACAGGGGAAGGACCATGTCTGTCTTGTTGACCGTTGGATGGATGCCCAGCCTCCAGGACCTGCCTGCCAGGGAAGAGGCTCCGCGTTAATAATTTTTGTATGAATGGATGAGTCGCTCTGGCTGACACATAGTAGCTGTTCAATGTGCATTTGTTGAATGAACGGATGTGGATTCCGTATGGTAGCCTCCATATCTAGCACAGAACCACAGGGAGGAAGTCGGAGATGTGACAAATGAACAAATGAATGGACGGCGGAGCGAATGAATGAATCTCTCTCTCATGGTCACCGCTATAAAACCAGTATCTACCCCAGGGCCTGGCAAAGAACGGGTGCTCCGTGAATGTTTGTGCATGAATGAATGAATGAATGAGTGAAGGACATCGCAATGTAAGCAAGCTGCCGGCGGGAAGTGCACACTTGCACTAGTTTGTTACTTTTTAAGCTTCCAAACGTGCGTATTAAAGGCCACAAAATAATTAATTACTAATGCTAAATATTGAAGTTAAAAAGCATTCGACAATGACTTTTGCTCTCCCGCTAACCCCCGTATCTTTGAGATCAATCACATCCCCCTCAGAAAGGATTAACTCGTAGCTGGGAGTCTCTCCCTAACCCCCACTCCCTCTCTCTGTGTCCCTCTGTCTCTGTCTCTCTATCCACATGCACACACATTTCTGTAAATGTAAACAGTTGTCCCATGAGAATGCAGGGGTTAGGCACACTGCATGGTTAAAAATTAGCATGTAACTTTTGACTCCCTCCAAAACATGACCAATAGTCCGTAACTATGGATTGGAAGACTTACCAATAACATAAGTAGTGGATGATAGAAAACACCTGATTCACACTTAATATATATTATATGCTTACAATATAGTTAGAGAAAAGAAAACGTTATTAAGAAGAGAAAATGCATTTATAGGACTGTACAGTATTTATCAAAAACAACCCATATATATGTGGCCCCATGAATTTCAAACCTATGTTGTTCAAGGGTCAACTGTCTGCCTGTGTGTATGTGTGTGTGTGTGTGTGTACTCACACCCATACCCTCACACCCTCATGCTTGCTTGCAAACTCACACACACTCGCAAGCTGCCACAAGTACACATGCACAATTATGTGCTCACTTATATACCCTCAATACTCACATCATGACACACTCACTCACACTCACACACTCATTCTCACACACTCACATACTCTCATACACTCATACTGGCTGCCCTTTTGACCTTGGGCAAGTCACTAACCTCATTGTATCCGTTTTTCCTTCTATGGATTTCTGGCTCATTCCCAGGTTCAAGAGGTATTCCTGGAGCACCTGCTGCAGGTTATGTCTCTCCTGGTTCTCACGAGCAGGGTAGAGCCTGTCTTCAAGGACCTCGAGCCTGATGTGAGAACTACGTGCCCACATGCGTAACTCTCATGGGTTGAGTTGTGCCCCCAAAATCCATATGCCAAATTCTTAACCCCCAGTACTTCAGGATGTGACCTTATTTGGAAATAGAGCTGTTGTAAATGTTATTACTTACAATAGGTCATGGAGGGGGGGGGGGGTCTACGACAATGTGACCAGTGTCCTTATAAAAAGAGAAAATGTGGGGACACTGACTGGGTGGCTCAGTCAGTTGAGTGTCTGCCTTCAGCTCAGGTCATGATCCCAGGATCCTAGGATCGAGTCCCGCATCAGGGTCCTTGCTCAGCAGGAAGCCTGCTTCTCCCTCTGCCTGCCGCTCCCCCTGCTTGTATGCTCTCTCTCGGACAAATAAATAAATAAAATCTTAAAACAAAAAAAAGAGGAAATGTGGACACAGAACCGCAGAAAGAACGCCACGTGGAGATGAAGGCAAAGACCAGGACGATGCTTCTACAAGCAAAGGAACACCAAAGATTACCAGCAAACCACCGGAAGTTGGTGGAGCAGGTGTTCCATAAATATTCTTTGAACCTGGGAATGAGCCAAAAATTCACAGAAGGAAGGATGCCTGGAACAGGTCCTTCTTCACAGCCCTCAGAAGGAATCAATCCTGTTGGTTGGATTTGGACTTCCAGCCCTTGACCTTGGACTTCCAGCCTTCAGAACTGTGGAACCATAACTTTCTCTTATTTAAGCCACCCCAGCTATGCCACTTCTTCATGCCAGTCCCAGCAAACTGATACAGTAAGCAAGGAGTATTCAACCGGAATTTGCTCATTGACTTACCAAGCATTTCCCAAGACTCTGCTAGGTCCTTGAGTGTGGGCTCCATGGGGACAGAGGCCATCTCTGTTTTATTCATCCCTAGGTCCCTAACTCAGAGTAGAGGTACAAGAAATACTGCCAATGCACAGATGAATCAGTGACTGAGAGAATGAATGAAAAATTAGCAGCAGGACTCTAGAAATAACGTCTGGGGGAGTCTTTTCACACCGCAGTAATGACGGATGATGGATGGATGGAAATACCCTTGGATAGTAGGATCAGAGCCACGGATATGTGAGCATCCTTGGAAATAAGTCAGACGAGATGCACAGCTTGTGTTTACATGATCACTTTTTGTATGGGCGATAGAATCCTTGTGGTTTGTGCATTTTATACCTTGTTCTGAATGTATCCATAGTGATGTAACATATTGATATTAAAAGCTGTATTTATATTCAAGTCCTTGTACCCCTTTCTTCTGCCCACCTTTCCAGCAGCCGGGAGGAATCCCATCAGCTCACCCTCAGGGAATGGAGGCAGAAAAAGACTGAAGAATCAAAGTAATGGGCTTTGAGTTCTTAGGTAGACTTTTGTGAATCTGTAACAGAAAGTGTGGTATTGAAAGCCATGGATTTCTACTGGAAATGTCAAATGTTTGAGAAGAAAAAAGAAATGCCCTCCTTTTTCCTAAAGTCCAGAAGCTGGCCTTAACTGAAGAGCGTGAAGCCTAAACCAGAGTGCCCAAGAATGCGTGAAGGCAAGATGCCCACTTTTGCACAGCAGTGGACTGAAAAGAGAATCAGCAGGGGCTCCTGAGAAGAGCCTCAGGGTCTTGATCTTGAGGCAGAAGAAGACACAGAGGCCACTGAAACCCCCATAAGTAGAGGTACGTCCCGGGGCTCTTGGTTTTCCACGTAGGTCTGAAGTTCAACATGGCGCCCGGACCAGCGAGGAGCCATGGCTGAGGGAGCTGTCCAGACCTGAGGTGGACACTGGTCACATTGTGGTAGAACCCCCCCCCCACTCCATGACCTATTGTAAGTAATAACATTTGCAATAGCCCTATTTCCAAATAAGGTCACATTCTGAAGTACTGGGGGTTAAGAATTTGGCATATGGATTTTGGGGTCACAACTCAATCCATGAGAGTTACACATGTGGGCACATAGTTCTCACATCAGGCTCGAGGTCCTTGAAGACAGGCTCTACCCTGCTCGTGGGAACCAGTAGAGACATGACCTGCAGCAGGTGCTCCAGGAATACCCCCCCCAGAGGGGGAGGAAAATCACTTCCTGATGAAGTCTCCCAGCTAGGACAGGAAGAATGATGTGTGCGTCTGACAACTGCAGGCCGGGGTGCACTTTGGGCATTAGCAGGGTGAAGGCTGACCCCTGACCCTTGACTAGAAGTCAGCAGAAGCCAGCAAGGACACAACACTTCTCTGGACTCAGCAGCGAGGGATAAGGAAAGGGAGTGAGGGGAGAGAATCCTGAATTGATCTCGTAATTACCCCAAAACAGATTGAGTTTAAATCTACCCCACAAAAAAAAAGTGACTCAGTTGCCTTGACTTAGCAAAGTTACGACCTCCACTTGCAAAGAGGTTCATGAACGAAGCTGAGTTTTTTATCAAGAAGTAGAAAGGGCACGGAAGTCTGTGGCCGGTCATGGTTGTAGATCAATTGGGCTAACTTTGAGATTAAATCAGGCTGCTTGAGAGAGACTCTTGAAGTGACTTGAATTTGCAGTTTCTGTAAGGTAGACGGAGTTAGCAAATAAAAATGCAGGATGCCCATATTTTCTCTGGCAACCCTAATTTCTTGCCCCCCTTACCTAGCTGGTGCTCAAGTGGGAACAACCTACTTTCTGAGATAGGGGATTGAGGTTAGGAATCTTAGCTAGCCCCTAGTTTGGGATTTGGAAATGCACAGCATGTAAGCGAGCCCCTTGAACACACCTGCCCCCTACCCCATGCTGTAGTGACAGACATGACGAGTCAATTGCTGAGCCTCACTGTTCTCTCCAGGAGAGCACTCCAGACAGCAACTATTGATTGATGGGAACTGGCATGCAAGCTGAAATAAATTGCCCTCCTAGAGTGAATCTGAATTCAGACTCAAAGTGAGTGACGGTGCCAAGAACAACACCAGGGACTTCTGCTCCCCTCCTGGGCACTTTCCATTGGAGCCGCAGGGTTCTGTTTTGCGGTATCTATAGTTCCTTTGTGACAGGCATCATGTCTTGTGTTTGCAGGAGAAGGAATGTCAAAGAGTCACCCAGAGGGGCACCTGGATGGCTCAGTCAGTTAAGCGGCTGACTCTTGGTTTTGGCTCAGGTCATAATCTTGGGGTCCTGAGATCGAGCCCCACAATGGACTCTGTGCTCACTGCTTGAGAATTCTCTCTCTCCCTCTGTCCCCTTCTTCTCCGAGCCTCAGTTTCTGCATCTGTAGAATGGGCACTGTTAGTATTCACCTCGCTGGGTTGCCGGAGGGTTAAATGAAATGAGAGGATTCAGGGAAAGCCCAGCCCCTGGTGCATTTTAGGTGCTCACAAAATGGTAGTTGGTACCATTTGAGATGCTGCAGGACCGTCCTGATGCCTCCAAAATCCTCCCCTCCAGCTGCTGTCGTTCATTATATTTTGAGCTTTGTTAATGAGGCATTCACCCCTAAGAGCAAAAGGCGGGGCAGTAAAGGAAGGGCCGAGGTGTTCTGCAAGTGACCCAGCCTGTCCAAACCTTGGTTTTTTTGTTTGTGCAATGGGCAACGGGTATAGGGATGGGTGCCCCTGGGGGCTCTGTGGGATGGCAGGGGAGAGGGTGGGTGTGTGAGCACCTGCTCCGTGGGCACCATGAGCAGTGCTTTCACTCAGCAGCGGCTCCTTTGTCGACAGTGCTCTGGCCTGGCACCTGGCCCGTGGTGGCCGGGCTCCCTGGGTAAGAGAAAATGAAGTTTGACTCAGGCTTTGGTTAACGCTCCACTGCGGCTAGCCTGGGCTCCCTCCGTGGAGGTTAGCACTGGCGACACGACTGAGCTTGGCAGGGCCCCGGGCCTGGAGGGAAGCCGGCTCTGCCAGGCAGAGGGCGGGCGGGAGACTCAGCCACACATCGCCGCAGTGAGCGGTGGATCCGATCCAGGAGGAGAAACCCAGAGGAGCAGAACCGTCTCAGACGCTGCTTCCCCGTCTCTCATGTCTGGTCTTCTTTGCCTGCCGTCAGAGGATGCATATAACAAAGTGAGAACCGACCTCAGCTGCTCCCCAGCCTTCAGGCACAGAGAGGGTGAGCAACCTGCCCAGGGTCTCCCAGCCAAGAGAGGGAGGAGCCCGGACTCAAATCCAGGTCTACCAGATGCCCAAACTCAAGCTGGTAACTAGCTAGCCTGCCCTCTATGAGAAATTCAGAGGGTTTGCCCAGAAGAAAAGAAGGAGGGGCGGAGGAGAAAATTAATATTAATTGGGCATATACTATGGGTCGGGTGATGTACTGGCTCCTGCGAGGTTTTTTTTTAACTCCTGACACCAGCCAATTCTCTGGTTCTCCAAAACCAACTGGGGGTCCTTTAATTCAATTTATTTTTTTAAAAAGATTTTATTTATGTGACAGAGAGACAGCCAGCAAGAGAGGGAACACAGCAGGGGAGTGGGAGAGGAAGAAGCAAACTCCCAGCCGAAGAGCCCGATGTGGAACTCGATCCCGGAACGCCAGGATCACGCCCTGAGCCTAAAGCAGATGCTTAATGACTGCGCCACCCAGGCGCCCCCTTTAATTCAATTTTGACAGTGAGTACCTCGAGTTAGCACAGACCCCTACCCATAAGGGCTCGGTGTCACTCACTTCAGATGCCAGCCACAAATATTAGGTCCTGCTGCTACCCATGCTTCCTCCCCTGCAACTTAGCTACGACTCTGGGGGTTCCCACAACCTACCCGCCCCCAACACCACCACTAACTTTGGATAATTCGTTAGGACGGCTCACAGAGCTCAGGAGAGTGTTTTATGTACTATTATTGGTTTACTGTAAAGGATATAACTCAGGAACAGCCAAATGGAAAAGGCGCATAGGGCAAGGTACGGGGGTGGGGGGTGCGTACAGACAGAACCTTCCAAGCACCCCAATGTGTTCACCAACTCAGAACCCATCACCTGGGGGTTTATGGAGGTTCTGTTACACAGGCATGATTGATCTCATCACTGGCGCCTGGCAATCCTCCAGCCACTGTCCCCTCCCAGCAGGTGGACGGCTGCGACTGAGTGTTCCCAGCTTCTAATCATCCCTTGGTCTTCCTGTTCACCAGCCCTCATCCAGAAGCCATCTAGAGACCTGCGAAGAATCTCCTGATTAGAACAAAAGACGCTCCTGTCAGCCTTATCACTCAGGAAATGCCAAAGGTTTTAGAAACTCTGAGCCAGGAACTGGGCACAAAGACCAAATACCTTTCTAGGATACCATAGACCCTTGTCATGTTAATATACCCCCTTCTACCCCGGTAGTTTTAATCTATTAACCTCCCAGGGGAGGCAGTAAAGACGGAATGAATTTATGAATATAAAGTACTTAGCACAGTGCTGGCACAAAGAAAGACCTCTGCAAGCATTTACTTCTGCCATTCTTGTTGTTGCTTCTGTTAGCAGTATTGTTGTAATTACCCAAGATCAAATTGCTACAAAGTAACATTTAAAGCCAGGTCTGGGGGTGCCTGAGTGGTGCAGTGGGTTGAATATTGGATTCCTGGTTTCAGCTCGGGTCATGATCTCAGGGTCCTGAGCCCCTGTGTGGGGCTCCCAGCTTAGCAGGAAGTTGGCTTGAGATTCTCTCCCTCTCCCTCTGCCCCTCCTCTTCCCCCCTCTAAAATAAATAAATCTTTAAAAAATCTAAACTAAAGCCAGGTCCGTGTGATTTTTCTGCCGTCCCTGTGTCCTTGCTGCCCGGCCAGTAGTTCCCAGACATTTGGACATCACCTGTCAATCAAAAAAGTAGAACAGAGGGGCACCCGGGAGGCTCAGTTAGTTAAGCGGCTGCCTTGAGCTCAGGTCACGATCTCGGGGGCCTGGGATAGAGCATCTCCCTCTGCCCCTCCCCCTGCTGGTGTTCTCTCTCTCAAATAAATAAATACAATCTTAAAAAAGAAAAGTAGAACAGAATGGTAACGAAGACTACATGTACATGGATTGATATTGAGTTCTTTCATTTTCTAGTTCAGCAAATGAGACAGTTTATAAAAATGACTGCCCTCTCTCACCACCGTTCTTTCATAAAGCCTGAGCATCTTAACACCCAAAAGGTAGGGGGAGATGAGCAACACGGCACAGACGAGAGCCCTTTAAATTAAATAAATGTGGCTCTCTGAGTCCTCTCTCCACATTATTCTCTTTATTGCCCGATCCACCAGTGGAAACCTCCTCACAGCACAGTCCAGGGCCTCAGGCCAGCATTCAGAATGCATTGCCTGCCCTGCCACCCACCAAGCCTTTGCGGGGGGGGGGAGGGGGGGGGTGTGTGTTTGCACAGAGGCTTGGGGTTTTCTAAAATAATGTGTTTTCAGGAAAGTGTCAGCTGATAAATAGCCGATAAAATTAATCATCAGCTGATGATATATATATATATATATGTTTTTTTTTTCTTCCTCAGGTAGCAGCACAAATTCAGCAAACCTAAAAGAGTATTTCGTATACCAATAACGTAGTAACAGACTCAGACGAGCTATTTCACAATTTATAGGGGATGCATTAAGTAGAAGCTGCGAAACTCCTGGTATGAATACCAATCTGGGAAGAAGCCCAGGGGACTCCGACATACCTAAGTAAACCCTGATTTCCTTCTGCATCAGCCCTGTAGAGACAGCAGGCAGCAAACCTACGGGCCAAGCCGGCTTCTAGAGGGACCGAGAGAGCAGCCGAGAGGGGTCTGAGATTGGAGCATGGCTCCCTGGTGACTGCCCAGGGCGTGCGCTTCTGATGACAAAGGACAGCAGCCACACACAGCTCACAAAGCTTGGGTCTGCCTGAAAGACCAGTGTGAACGTGAATGCGATTTCTGCCACCTGTGCCCTCGGGCTCTCAGCTTTCCCATCTGTATAACGGGGTGGTGATATGAAGTTGAACTGTATGACCCATTTTCAACAGGTCAAAGAGCAATTCATAATGAAACAGACAACACCAAGCACTGATGAGTATATAAAGAAACTGGAGGGGCGCCTGGGTGGCTCAGTCTGTCGAGTGGCTGGCAGCTGATTTCGGCTCTGGTCGTGATCTCAGGGTTGTGGGACGAAGCCCTGCGTCGGGCTCTGCACTCAGCAAAGAGGCTGCTTGAAGAGACTCTCTCTTCTTCTTCTGTCCCTCTCCCCAGCTCATGCTCTCTCTCTCCCCCCCTCAAATAAATAAATGTTAAAAAAGAAAGAAGAAGAAAGAAAGAAAGAAAGAAAGAAAGAAAGAAAGAAAGAAAGAAAGAAAGAAAGAAAGAAAAAGAAAGAAAGATGCTGGAACTCTCACACATTGCTGGTGGGAATGTAGAATGGGGCAGCCACTCTGGAAAACAGTTTGGCAGGTCCTTACAAAATTCAACATAAGTGATGAGGGAACGGAAGGCAAGCTAAG
Organism: Ursus americanus; assembly: GCF_024610735.1. NCBI lineage: Eukaryota > Metazoa > Chordata > Mammalia > Carnivora > Ursidae > Ursus > Ursus americanus. Next base: position 2,248,507 of record NC_142156.1, read on the forward strand.
GACAAAGCAGAAGCTGATACCCTGCAGCAACCCCCCCTCCGTGGGATGTACATGACATTCCTCAGGCACTCCTGGCTGCCCTAAAGGACAAAGAAACAGTTAACCTATAGAGACGACAATCCTGCAAGACTTGAGTCTCCCTCAGTTTGCAAATGTCTTAGCAGTTTACAAGAACAAAGCACTTCTATCACTGACCCAGCTTCTGGAAGGGGATGTATGTAGACACAATTAAATTTCCTTACTACCTACAGCCCATTGACAAGTCCTTGAAATAGGCATGGTGACGTTCCTCTAGGAACTCAGCTGCCTCCATGTTAATACTTTGCTAAGGGCAAAACGCAGTCCTAGTCTGACCCCCTCCCCCACAGCAAGATCCTGTCAGTCTACTTTAACGTATAAAAATTCCTTTGGAAACTTCCTTTATCTCAAACCACCCCCTCAAGATACGTGTTGGTAATCATCCCCCAAGCATATGGCCAACCGATATACATCTGAAGGGTCTCATGACTAAGGTTTTATTAGACAGTAATAAATGACCTTTTCCCAACAACAGCTAGCCCCCTCAAGGTCCTGGAAACCTTGCTTCCAAAATTGCTTAGAGACTTATGCTATCCCTAACCCCCTCCCAACTGGAGGGTATATAATGGGCCATTCCTCACAACCCTGGTGCAGAAGCTCTTTCTGCCCACGGGTCCTGTCCCCGTGCTTTAATAAACCACCAATTTTGCACCAAAGGCATCTCAAGAATTCTTTCTTGGTCGGCCCTGGACTCCGCCCCACTGAACCTCACCGATATCCCACAACCTCATCAATAAGCACACTCTCTGACTTAACAATTCAACTCCTAGGAATCTATCCAAGAGAATTGGAAACATAGGTTCACACAGAGACTTGTATGCTAATCTTCTTAGCAACATTATTTGTAATTGCCAAAAAGTGAAAACAATCTAAATGTCCATCAACGGAGAAATGGATAAACACCACGTTGTCTCTCCATTGATGGGAATACTACTCAGCCACGAAAAGGAATGAAGTACTAATTACTAATCCACACTGCAATGTGGACAGACCTCAGATGCATTGTCCTAAGTCAAAGAACACAAAAACCACGTATCGTATGATTCTATTGATATGAAAAGTCCGATCCGTAGAGTCAGAAAGCAGATTCATGTTGCCTTGAGCTGAGCAAAGGATCTTTGGGGAGTGCTAGAAATGTTCTAAAACTGGATTGTGGGGATGGTTGCCCGAGTTTATAAATTTACTAAAAATCACTGAATCGTACACTTAAAATGGATGAATTTGATGACATGTAAATTATACCTCAATAAAAGTCAAATATTGGCTTCAAAATATATGAACCAAAAACTGATAGAACTAAAGGCAAGAAATAGACAAATCCGCCAATATAGTCAGAGATTTTAACATCCCCATCTCAATTATTGATGGACCAGAAGACATAAAATCAAAAAGAAATGTAGATCGCTGAAGAACATTATCAACCAACTTGATCTAATTGGCATTTATGGAACATTCTTCCTAACAACAACAAGATATATATTCTTTTCAAGTGCACGTGGAATATTTTACCAGTAGAGACCATCCTATAAGCCATAAAACAACTCTCAATAAATGTAAAATTATCCACATCATTTAAAGTGTGCTCTCTAACCACAATGGAATTCAATTAGAAATCCATAACAGATATCCAGAAAATTCCCAAATGTTTGGCAACTAAAAACACGCTTCTAACTAACCAGTGGGGCAAAATAAACATCAAAGGAGAAATTAAAATACACTTGAATTAAATTTTTTCAAAGAACAACTTATTAAAAGTTGGATGCAGCTGGAGCAGTACTGTGAGGGAAATATGTAGTCTCATATACTTATCTGAGAAAAGGAGAAATGAGTGATCTCAGTCTCTACCTTTGAAAACTAGGGGGAAAAAAGACCAGATTAAACCCAAAGGAAGCAGAAGAAAGAAAATAATAAAGAACAGAACAGAAATCAATAAAATAGAACACAAAAGAACAATAGAATTAAAGAAAATCAAGCTGATTCTTTGTAAAAAAAAAAAAATCAAAAAAGTAATAAACGTCTTGACACAGTGATCAGGAATAAAAGAACACACAAGATACTAATATCAGGAATGAGAGAGGGAGCATTGCTATGGATGCTATAGATACTAAAATGCTAATTTGGAAATATCGTGAACAACATTACGCCGATAAATCCAATAACTTGGGTAAAATGGACAAATTCCTTGAAAAATGCCGATCGCCAAAGCTCGCTCAAGAAAACAGATTGCCTGGGTAGCTCTGTGTATATTAAAGAACTTGAAATTGTCGTTAAAAGCCTTCCCACAAAAGAAGCTCCAGGCCCAGATGACTTCACTGGTGAAATCTACCAAACATTTAAGGAAAAACAAATACAATTAAACACAAATAACTTCCGAAAATGGGAACAAAGGGAACACGCCAGTTCATTCAATGAGGCCAGCATTACCCTGATACTAAAATCAAACCCAGGAACTACAAGAAAACGTCAGCTCAATTTCACTCGTGAACATAGACGCAAATTTTTAGCAAAGTTAGATAACGTTTTAATGAGACTCTTAAAAAAAAAAAAATCCATTGTGACCAAGTGTGGTAGACACCAGACATGCAGGATTGATTTAAAATTTGCAAGTCAGTAAATGGAATTCACAATTTTATGAGACTTTTTAGGAAAATTAAGTGATCTCAATAGATGCATAGAAAACATTTGACAAAATTCAACATGCATTCTTGATAAAAACCGTCAACAAACTGGGAACAGAAAGGAATGTCTTTAACTTGATAAAGGGTGTTTACAAAAAAACCTACAGTTAACATCATCCTTAGTGGTGACAAAATGAATGCTTTCCCTCCTAGATGGAGAATAAAACAAGAGTGTCCACTCTCCTCCTTTCCATTCAATACTCTATTGGAAACTCTGGTCCAGGCAAGGAAGGGAAAAAAAAAAAAAGTTAGAGGCATATAGATTGGGAAGGAGGAAATAAAACTAACATCATTTGCAGAAGGCATGATCATTTCCACAAAAAAGTCCTAAGGATTTTAAAAAGGAAGGAGCCCTAAGGAATCTACAAAGAAGTTACTAGAAATAATAAGTGAGTTTCACGAGGTCAATATACACAAAGTGAATTGTATTTCTATAAACTTGTAACCACCACCCTCTGGAAGTTCAAGTTAAATAATACTACCACTATATCATGAAAAATATGGAGTACTCAGTGATAAATTTGACAAAAGATATTCAAGACCTGTATTCTGAGAACTATAAAATGTTGTTGGGAGAAATTAAAGAAGGCATAAATAAATGGAAATAGACCATGTTTATGGACCAGAACGTTTAATATTATTAAGTTGTCGATACGACACGCATCGATCCACAGCTTCAATGCAATCAAAATCTCAGGAGGGTTTTGTGCAGAAATTTACAAGAAGGTTATAAAATTCATATGGAAAGACAAAGAACATAGACGAGCAAAAATAATTTTGAAAAAGGAGAACAAAGTCAGAGGACCTACACTGTTTGCTTTTAAGATGTATTATAAGGCTACGGTAACCAAGACAGGATCAGTGTGGTATTGGCAAAAAAGATAGACAGATCCATGGAATAGAACAGAGTTGAGAAATAGACCCACGCCGTATATGGTCAATAGCTTTTCAATAAAGTTGCCAAGGCAATTCAGTGAGGGAAAGGACAACCTTTGCATTAAATGTGCTGGAAAAAAAATTGGATAACCATATGCAAAAAAAAAAAAAAAAGAAAAGAAAAGAAAAACCACCCAAACATATAAAAAGATGCTCATCATCATTAGTCGATAAGGAAATGAAAATCAAGACCATAAAGGAGATATCACTATACACCCACAAGAATGGCTTTACTTAGAAAAGCAGGGTATAGCAAGTGTTGACAACGATGTTTAGTGAGCGGGACTCTTGCACGGTACTAAGCGAGATATAAAATGGTACGAGCACTTTGGAAAGCCATTTGGTAGTTCCTTAAAGAGTTACACATTTGCCTACCAGACGATATAGCCATTCCACTCCTCGGTATTTACCTAAGAGAAATGAAACGTAGGGGCACCTGGGTGGCTCAGTCATTAAGCGTCTGCCTTCGGCTCAGGTCATGATCCCAGGGTCCTGGGATCGAGCCCCGCATTGGGCTCCCTGCTCAGCAGGAAGCCTGCTTCTCCCTCTCCCACTCCCCCTGCTGGTGTTCCCTCTCTCGCTGTGTCTCTCTCTGTCCAATAAATAAATAAAATCTAAAAAAAAAAAAAAAAAAAGGAAGAAAGAAATGAAACGTATGCCTTGCCAAGACCTATAGACAAATCCTTGCAGTGGCTTTATTGGTAAGGGCCAAGAAGGGAACAGCCTGAATGTCCATCAGTAGGTGAGTGGGAAGACAAAACGAGATTTATCCATACAGTGGATCACCACTGGCGTCTTGATGTTTCTGATTCATCTGGTACACATGAGCATTTTCCTATACAGCATCACGTTCTAGGGAAAGTCTGCCTGATACCAGAAATTTAAAATATCAGTGATTTAAAATAAACTGCGCTGAGAGTATATCCTGATATTGTTACAGACCCACCCCAGCCTCTCTGTACCCTCCGCACTCAGAGCCCATGTCTCCTTCCTGTTGGAGGGATCCAGGCCCATTTCCGTACAGTCGTGGTTTGATTTGTTTCAGTATATCCTACTCCTTAAAAGCATAAGTAAGCATCTTCAGGATGTAGTTCTTTAAAATGGAATAAAAAATGTTCTTTGTCTGACCACACACTGGAATTAGGGCTTGGGAAATACGGTTATGAGGCTTGGTTTGGATTTCTACCTTCTCTTGGTGTGTCTTTTCCCTCATTTCGGATTTCCAGAATCATGATGTTATCTCCTCTTTCTGTCTCTACTGGGCAGAGGCAGCATATTGGTATATTTTAAGATAATGGGGGTTAAACCTGACTCTTCCACTTACTAGCTGTGTGACCTTGGGTAGATTACTTAACCTTTCTGTGCCTCCGTTTTCTCCCCTAGAAGATGGTAATAATCGGAGTACTATTTCCTGAACCTATGGAGAGCATGTAATGCTCTTAACAATTGGGCCCATAGTAAGTGGGTGATAAATATTTGCTATTCCTATTACATGAACCGAGCTTTAAGAGAGGGTCGAAAGATCGGATTTACTTTATCACACTGTCTTATAACAATCGGTTTCAATAGATGATCTCCCAGATGGAGACCGTATTTTAACATGGTCTTGTTATAGGAGGAAAATTCTAACTGGGGTTTCAGACATGATCAAATCGGGCTGGGTAGAAGAGGGGGTAGGGCATTACTGTTGAGAACCAAATTATGTCGTAATCACAGCAGACGTCAGAACTACATGAGAAGTTCATTAAAATCCGCATTGCTGAGGGATGGGCCTGGAAATATGTATTTTAACAAGCCTTCCGGGTAATTCTCATTTGCAAGAAGGTTTTAGGATCCTTGCTATGGCATGCATGTCAGAGTATAAACTCTTTTTTCCACCATCTTTTGCTGTTATATTCTTATATTTCTTTCTCCTCAATTTCTTCACTTCTTCTTCATGGGGAAGGAGAACGATGCTTTAAAAAAAAAATAAAACAAACTTGAATTACCTGGACTTTTTTTTCTTATTTTGTTCTTTTTAGGACTTGTATAGATGCGTTTTTTAATTTTTATACCTCTGCAGGAATACATATGTAGAATTTTGTAGCCCGCACCCAATTAACATCATACCATATGTATTACTTCCTCTTGCTACATTGCTTTTCTCATATCTTCTCTTCCTCACCCCCTTGCTTCTCTGTCCAGGTAACCATCTAATGTGGTTAGACAGGTACATGGCTGTGTCCACACCCAGACCAGCTTATTTAAATATGTAGTTACATACATTGAACTCGGGAAGTTTGATTTATCTGTGGTTTCTCTTTATGTATCTTATAAGCATTCGGAAATATTTTTCTTTTAGAAAAAGTGCATAATAAAACTTTGAAGGCGTGGCGAAGCTCTGCCTTGGCTTTCAGCTTCACATCAGATCTCTGTAGTGAAGAAAGTTGCTTTACATTAATGAGGATCATATTTACTCTTTGAGCCTCACCTGCAATTATTGGGTGCGCTCAGGTCTCCTTAGTTCATTACCACCATTAGTGCCTGTCAATAACGGAGAGTGTGCCTGAAATGCACAAGTACCTGCGAGCTCGGGAAGACTCGTCTCTCCTAGTGGAGGGCAGCTCTGGCCTTTGGGGTGGAGGCCTTGGGTCTTGATCCTACGGGTTACTGAAACTTGGGCTCTCCCTGGACTTTGGGTGCCCCATCCGTATAAAGCCGAAGCAACGTTTCCCTTGGTATGTCCTCTGGGCCACTCATTCCTCAGAATCACCTGCTCAGCAGTTACAGCACACATCCCCAGGTCCATCGAACCACAAGGAATCTGCATGTTTAGCTGATGTCACAGGTGTTTCTCATGGAACATTAAAGCTTGGGAACCACAGGTCTGTGGTTAAAAATTCCACGCAGCTGACCTACAAACTCCCCATTGCTCTTTCTCAGGCAGCAAAGAGTTAATCCCGGCTAGCCAGGGCAGTCCTCACCCGCTCATGCAGGACATACATCAGGCTCTAGGGAGGGGTCTCTCTGACACCTGGCTACCTGCTTAGTTGTTTTGTGGCCTCCCATAGGCCATGGACAGAAGCCAGAGTGACCATGGCTGGCCTGCCGCATAACAGCTCAGACCTCAGAAGACCACTCCTGCCCTGGTGGGGTCTCCAATCTGCAGAAAGGAGACTGCTCTCTATCCAGCCTCTTACAGTCCCTGTAGGCCCTGTTTTGCTTCCTAGAGCTTGAGATGAAGGCTGAAATCCTAAGCAGCACCCCATACCAGGAGCCCAGTACAAGTTTGAGAAATGAATAGAGCCATGAGGGAGAGGCTAGTATAAGGCGTATGACGTGGGATCTTATGCACAGCACAGATAGTGGTGGACATTCTATATTCGTGTGTCAAAAGTGTGTCACTATATGAAATCAGATACCTGGCACATAGTACGCATTTTAAATGCTGTTTTGAGAGATGCACTTGGTAACCTCCCCTTCCCCATATCCTTTCGGCCCTCAACACCTCACTGTGCCAGCCCCCAACTGTTAGCATCTGTTTCTCTGTGTTTTCCCCACCACGTGCAAGCAGAGCAGGCCAGAAGTCCTAGGGAGTTCACTCATGACCTCCAGAAATCTTAGAAACAAGAACTGATTGACATGGGTGTATAAATACCCCAGCTCCCTCACGTTTTCAGTAGGAGAGCTCTGAGATGTGGGTCCCCAATGAGATAGAGCCCCAATTGCCCATGGTGGTCATTTGTCCAACATTTTTTGGGGGGCTGGTGAAGGGTCCTTCCCCTTTCCTCTCTCATTTCTCCACTCCATCACTGATATTTCCTAAGATCACCTCCCAAATCAACCACTTGCACTTAATTCCTTACTTCAGGGTCAGCTTCTGAGGGACACCACGCTCAGGATGGTTGTTGAATGCATGAATGACTAAATATAAATGACTAAATAAATAAATAGACCAAACTAGAGGGATAGGATTCTATGCACTTAAAAAACATAGTAAGCCTTGGAGCACCTGAGTGGCTTAGTTGGTTAAGCATCTGACTTTGGCTCAGGTCGTGATCTCAGGGTCCTGGGATCGAACCCCATGCTGAACCCCATGTCAAGCCCTACATCGAGCTCTGCACTCAGCAGGGAGTCTGACCCTCTCTCTCTACCCCTCCCCCCACTTGGGCTTTCTCTCTCTCTCAAATACATACATACATACACACATAAATTCTTAAAAAAAGCAACAACAACCATAGTAAGCTTTTGCAGGGCGTTGCTGAATGCTACAAATCTAGCATTTGAATTTCTGGTATAGAAATGCATCTTAAGGGGCGCCTGGGTGGCTCAGTCATTAATCATCTGCCTTCGGCTCAGGGCATGATCCCAGTGTCCTGGGATTGAGCCCCACATCGGGCTCCTTGTGCCACTGGGAGCCTGCTTCTTTCTCTCCCACTCCCCCTGCTTGTGTTCCCTCTCTCGTTGGCTGTCTGTCTGTCAAATAAATAAATAAAATCTTAAAAAAAAAGAAAGAAATGCATCTTGAACAGGTGAATGCATGAATGCATGAATGATCATTGAATGAAGTCAAGAGCTAGAAGTCTATGTCCTGGTACATAGTAAATATTGAATAAATAATTTTCATATGGATGGGAGGGAAAAGGAAAGAAAGAGGAAATTAAAAGAGGAAGGGAGGAAGGAAGGAAGGAAGGAAGGAAGGAAGGAAGGAAGGGAGGGAGGGAGGGAGGGAGGGAGGGAGGGAGGGAGGAAGGAAGGAAGGAAGGAAGGAAGGAAGGAAGGAAGGAAGGAAGGAAGGAAGGAAGGAAGGAAGAGTCTCAGAGGCTTAGAGCTGGAAGTGAGCATCGTGAAGGGGCCTATGAGACCCCATGTGCTCTGGTCCCTGCTGGGGTTCCAGTGTCATCCTGCACCAGTCATCCCGTGTGCATCACACTCCACATTGGCCACTTTTCAGTTCCAACTCGCTGCAAATGCTGTTTCCTTAGCCAGGAATGATCTCTTACTAACGACCTCCTGCCTAGTTAACTCCTGAGACTCTAACATCTCAGCTAAGAATTTGTTTCTTCAGGGAAGCTTCCCAGATTTCTCCATCACGTTACATGTACGTAATAGTTGCCATAGTACTTTGTATTTCCGCCTTACGTCGTTAGTTACTTGATGACTACCACACCCCAGTGGCATGGAAACTCTCATCTGTATTCCCAGTGCCTACCACAGGCCATGGCCCATAGTAAGTGCTCAATAAATACTGGATGAATGACACAGGCATGGCACCTGGCCCAACCTAAACCTTAGAACCAAGGCTTTTCTGGGCAGTTGGGCTTCCAGGAACTATCACCCACGCACGCACTTTTCCCTCCCCCATAACACCCAAACTAGCCAAATGGCACAATGCACCAGAAATCTGGGGAAAGCCTTTGACAAGTCCTCTTAGAATAGTAACAGCTTCTGTCACAGCCAACGCTGTCACAGGCAGCTTAATTATGGTAATTAGGACCCACATTAAAACATGATTATAACATAAAATTGGAATTAGCCGTATAACACATCCAAATTTTTCGGTATGCTTATTGATTTTCCTCCCCTGTTAATCAGAGAGCTACAGTAAATTCAGATAGATCTGGTATAATTAAAACTGAGTCTGTAAGTGCTAGTGAAAATTCTAATTAGCATCTGTCTTTTGTTAAGGACAGTGAGGTGGGTATGTATATGTTTATGGGGAACATAATCCTGACATTCATGTTTCTTTTCTGGATCCTAGGTAGGGCAGACCATCCAGTTCTCATTCCCTATTAAGAACTGTTTGAAAAAAAAGATGCAAGTAGTGAAGACATCTATGAAATGCCTAAACAAGAAGTGGCTGGTTTAAAGAAAAACAATTAGTCACACTTGACAATGGGAAGCACGCACACAAAACCACCAATGGAAATGAATTACTCTCTTTTCTGTATGGTGGGCTGGCTTTGAAACTAGGCAACCTTGAGCTCACCCCTTAATTCTGCTGATTACTAGGTGTGCGATCTTGAACAAATTTTGTTTTGCCTCTCTGAGCCTCAGTTTCCTTTTCTGTGAAATGGGGATAATGGTAGAGCCTATCTCATAGGGTGATGGGGGGATTAGAGAGAGTACACATTTTTTAACATGAAGTAATTCTTCAATAATTAAGAGTGTTATCGTCACCACCATCATCACCATTATCATCATTATTATCATTATTATCATCAGTATCATCATCTTCATCTTCATCACCACCACCATTACCATCACCACCACCACCACCACCACCATCGTGATCACCACCATCATTACTATCATCATCACCATCATCTTTACTGCCATTAATATCATCATCATTATCATCCAATGAAGAGAAGACTTGCAATGCCTGTCATGGCCCTGGTGAGCTCCCTGGTATAGTGAAAGCACCCTGATTTTGGATTCTGGTGGCCCTCCAAACTGTGCCACTCATAAGATATGCAACCTCAAACAAGTCATTATATTCTTCTGCTTGTTTCCTTATTTGTGAAACGAACACAATTTTCAAGGGGATGTTGGGGATGGATAAAGGATGTGGATCATGCCTCGAATGGAGGTAGCCATTTGAGCAATGTTAATTCTCCATCTCTAATAACCAGTCCCAGCCCTTGGACAGACTGCTTTCATGGTGATATATCTCAGGCACGTATAGAATATAAATTGAAGGATCTTCATGCTTCTAATCACCAGCCTTCACTCAGAGGATTTTTGTGCTGCCTCCTACAAGGCCATGTCCCACTGTCATGACCGTAATTGCTGAAAAGTGTTTCTGCCATCCGTATGTGTCAAAGAGACAGTAGCGTTCATCACATATCCCATGTGTTCACTGGCATTTCCCAGCCTCCTTTGCACCTAGAGTAAGGTCATGTGACTCCTTCTGGCCAATAGACTACGAGCAGAAATATGTCACTTCTATTTGCCAGGAAACCGCCTGCAGAAATAGCAAAACTGCAAGACGGAAGTGACCTGGATCATCAAGCCACTGCAAGGAAGACAGATGTCCTGGAGAGCAGCTAAAACTGCTGCTGAAACTGAAACTGACTTGTAGGAGTGAAGAGTAAACAGTTGTTTCCTGATGCGTTAAGGTTTTGAAGGCTCTTTGTTACAGCAGCGTAACTTACCCAATGCTGATTGCTACAGTGATTGCTCTCCGTAATCAAGTCTGCTTTTTGGTTTGTGCCCCTTGTTCTGAATACACTAATGGCTCGTTGGCTATTGGCCATTCCCAAACTGATGAACTTTCTTCCAGAAAGGATTTGGGGTAGATAGGAGGGGAACCGGAACTTCTGAGTTCAGAGATTTGCCATGGTGCTCTTGCCCTTCAGTGCAACGTGCATCTGGTCCTTCACTGTTCAGATGGTTCAGAGGGCTGGAGGAGAAACACGGAAAACGCAAATCATCAGGGTCCTCACGTGGTTCACTCACAGCCACCTAGCCCCCTACACATACCATGGCAATGGATATGTCGACCATTATGGGCTTCTGTTGTTCTCCCCCAACCAGAATCCACACCCATCTTTATGCGGGTATCAGAACTAGAGTTTTGTTTTGAGAACCATCTACGGGATGGGCGTGTCAAGCAAAAGACTTTCCCCTCCCCTGCCCAAGAGGTGGCCACGTGATCTACCCTAGGTAGTGATTCATACCAAGTGCAGCCACTTCGGGGAGTGGGGGATGGTCCCCGTTTCCTAGATCCTCGGAGCTCCTGCGGTCCTGTCCTCAGAATTGCTTTTTCAGCTCTTCTTTGGCCTGTGAGATACTCCTGTCCTTCTAACAAAGCCCCCCACCTTTTCCTGGATGGATTTAACCAACATCAGGCCTTTTTTGTCAAAGAGCCTTAAGTAGTACATGGTAATGAATTCCATCCAATATCGACAAAGCCTCTATCATGTGCTGCGTACCAGGCTGGACCCTATTGCCTCTTATTCTAAGTTTGGGACATGCTAAGAAAACATAACCCAGAGGGTAAGTAAAATGTGGACTCATTCTTTCAACAAAGGGACTGTATCCATTATGGGGAAATGCACATCTAGATGCTAGGGATACAGGAGTGAACAAAAGAGACCCAAATCACTGCCCTCGTGAGCCTGACATCCCAGTGGGAGGAGGCAGAGGTAAATAACACATAAATGAAAACACAGAGTACTCACGTGCTCAGAAGTGCTGCGGAAGAAATGAAGCAGGACAGGAGGTCAGGAGCATGCGGTGTAGGGGGGCAGGATAAAGAGGGGTTGCAATTTTAAACCCATTAGTCAGGGAAGACTTCACTAAGATTTGTGCAAAACCTGGAAAATAGAATCGTGTGTTCTCTTGCTCTTGTTCCCAAATCCCATTTTGCAGGTGACTTGGTTTGTAGGGCTGTTGTGGGGACAGGCCTGACAACTTAAAAAGTACACAGTAAACATCAGCTGGAAGACAAGTTCAAAGGAGGTATTTGGGTGCCAAGTCAGCGCGGAGGGTGTGGGGAGTGCCAGCATGCACCCCCCCGTCCTGAACCATCACCCTGGGGCCCCTGGCAAAGCCCTTCCTCCTTTCAGGCCCTGGAAACTACGGAAGCTTTGGCTTCATGGGGTGGTTTGCAATCACCAGACCCCTTTTCCCACCACTCGCAGCTGTCGGCTGGTCCTGCTGCACCTGCCACCCAGTCATTGCTCTGGAAGAACTTGGGGCTGCGGGGAGGAAACAGGGCACCGAGAGGGAGGGAAACGGCATGAGCCGAGCCTGAGACAGGTGGAACTCCTGTGCGGTGGCTTTTGTCCATCTCCCACTCCTCGCTGCTGCCCCACCTACCTATGTTTGACAAATGCTCAAGCGCGTGGGCTCTGGAGAGATGTAGACCTGGGTTCCAATTCTGCCCGGACATGCAAACACGGCCAATCCCACCACCCTCTGAACTGCAGTCTCAGGATGCTGACGTTGTAGGCTAAGGTTAGAATTAAGTTGTCATACACAGAAAGCACCTTGCCACCTGCCGAGCCCATTGCAAGTGGATCTTCTTCAGTCCTGGCTCTGAGTCCTTGGCCTCCGCCCCCAGGAGACCCTGGTCCCGCACGCTGTGTATGGTTAGGGCGGTGCTTGGGAACTTTGAGCCAGGGGCTCTCAGCCCCACCTCCACATTGGGGTCCCCTGGGGAACTTTAAAGAAAACGTATGCCTGGGCTCACTCCCAGAGAGTCTGATATCATTAACTTGGATTGCATCCTGGACACAGGAATTTCTGAAAGCTTCCAGGTGATTCCAAGGTGTAGCCAAGGTTGAGAAGCATTGCTTTGGCCTGGGGCTTTGATGTAAGCGTCCCTGCATTCACCCCAAAGCCTGAGGTACACTTAGCTGTCATGCCCTTAGGTAGCCTCTCAGATCATCTGATTTGTTTTCCCCCTAATTGGGGTCTAAAAGAAGTTGTGGGGCATCAACCATGTTTCCGGCACAGGGTTAGACACTGAGTAAAGCACTGTGCCCGCCCTCTAGTAGCCCGGTGTCCAGGTGAGCATACCATGGAGAAATGCTAGGCTTGAAGGGGCCCTGGGAGCAGGGAGGAAAGGAATCTCACTGAGATTGGGGGATGGGGGGAAAGGAGGGGGGGTTGCTGTGTCACACCAAAACTTGAACTTGAAAACATGAGTAGCAGTGGCCTGGCAGAGATGTGGAAGAGAGATGGGTGGCCCAGGTAAGCGGGAGCAACATGAGGAAATGCAACAGAGAAGGTGTGAAACACCAAAGGGGGGCGGGGAGGGACATGGGAGGAAGGGGATTACCTGCAGCCTAGTGTATGTGACAGGATAAAAGACAGGAGCAAAAACCACATAGCAGGGGACTTAGAGCCCCGCCAAGACCCCTGGCCTTCCTATTCCAGGCACTGGGGAGCCACGGGAGGCTGTAGGTTGCAAGGCAGCCTTTATTCTGTGCGTAAGAATCAGGGTGCAGCTGCAATTGAGCGCTGGGGTGGGGAGAGTGCGGCTTCCAGAGAAGGAAAAGCCTTTGTTTGGCAATTTTCTCCCAAGGAACTTTATTTCATTCCCTTCCATCATGCAGAAACTCAGAAGTTATCAGGAGAACATCACTGCCATGGTAACAGAGAGAGAAACAAACAATGCACGCATTGTATAAAATTGTCCATAAAAGCTGTTTATTTTTCATACCATTATTTTAATAGGTGGGGACGGCAGTGATGGGATGGAGAACAGCAGGCCATAATGGTGCCGCTAACATTGCCTTTTCTCCAAATGACTCGAAATGCTCGCAGACATTCAGGCATTGGCACTTAGATCATGTCTCTGGCTGGGAGCTCCCGCTGCTTTAGAGTCTCGCTGTTGGGAAGCATCACCTGTTCCCAGATCCGAGAGGCGGTGTGGCTAAATGGTTAGAAACTTGAACTGGAGGTCAGACTGTCCTAAGTTTGAGCCCAGTGCCACCGCACTTCCTGCCTGGTGGCTGCTGGGCACATTTCCTCGTCCCTCTGAGCCTCTGTTTACTCATCTGCAAAGGGGAGATTCATTCATTCATTCATTCATACACTCATTCATTCAATATTACATGAGACTTCACTGAAAACCTCCCTATGTGCTTTGTGCTGGAAAAGTCCTTGCACTCATGGAGTTTAGAATCTAGCGGGAGAACACAGATAATACACCTGTAAAGACGTTGGTAAATGAGAAAGATGACTTTAGGTAGTGATACTTGCTAAGGAGAATTTAAAACTGGGCATGTGCCATTCAAGCTGACCACGAAAGGGTGACAAAGAGCCAGCTATGTGTCTGTCAGGAGGAACAGCCTTCCAGGCAGGGGGACAGCCAAAGCCAAAGCCTGAGAGGCACATGTGGGTTAGGATATATATACATACACAATGGAATATTACTCAGCCATCAAAAAAATGAAATCTCGCCATTTGCAATGACGGTGGTTGGAACTAGAGGGTATTATGCTAAGTGAAATAAGTCAATCAGAGAAAGACCATTATGATCTCACTCATATGTGGAATTTAAAAAACAAAGCAGAGGAGCATAGAGGAAGGGAGGGAAAAATAAAACAAGACAAAATCAGAGAGGGAGACAAACCGTAAGAGACTCTTAATCATAGGAAACAAACTGAGGGTTGCTGGAGGGAAGGGGGTGGCGGGATGCAGTAACTGGGTGATGGGCATTAAGGAGGGCATGTGACGTAATGAGCACTGGGTGTTATGATGAATCACCGAACTCTGCCTCTGAAACTAATAATACACTATATGTTAATTCATTGAATTTAAATTTTTTAAAAAAGGAATGTTTGCAGCTGGAGCTTCCTGAAGGAACCAGGAGGTCAGAGAGGAGGAGGGGCTGGATCTGGGGGGCCCTGTAGGCTAGGGTAGGAGTTTGGGTTATAATAATACAATCTCCTATTAAATGAGATATCGAGTGGGAAACTCTAAACAGGTGCTTTAGAATGTCAGCTTTGATTCTCACCTGGAGAGCTGCGGTAGAACCTCGCATCTCTTGGGCGTGAAAGCTGATACCACCGTTAAAAAAACAAAACCACAGGCCCAAGATGGAGTCACTCAGGCCAAGTCGCTGGGCTTAATACCTAACCTAACTGCTGGTGGCACCTGCCCTAGAAATGTAGTCAGAAACTTCCTGGGCAGTCCGTGGAGGTAATCTGTCACTGAGGCTCTATCACCCCAAGAAAGATAACTTCATCTGCAGGATAACACCCCCTGCAGATTCCCTCTCAGGGCAAGTAACCTTGGCTAGAACAGTCCTTTCTTTTCTTTTGCTAAATTCTTTTTTTAAGATTTTATTTATTTATTTGACAGAGAGAGAGACAACAAGAGAGGGAACACAAGCAGGGGGAGTGGGAGAGGGAGAAGCAGGCTCATAGCGGAGGAGCCTGATGTGGGACTCGATCCCGTAACGCCGGGATCACGCCCTGAGCCGAAGGCAGACGCTTAACGACTGTGCCACCCAGGCGCCCCTGAATGTTGTCTTTTTAACACTGCAGAATGAATGAATTTCAGGACCAGGAAGGTTTGAGAGATCACTTTTCGTAATTATTTTCCTTTTTCACGTGGGTGAAGTAAGGATCAGAGAAGACAAGGGACCTACAGACATTACAACAGGAGTTAGTGGGGCAGCCTCCTGGCTCTCCAGCTCCCACCTGCTGTCCCTTGGGCTCCTGAACTCAAGCCCATCCGTGATCTCCAGGGGGAAATTTCTTGGCCTTCCTTCCTGCTGCTACTGGGTGGGGCTTCCTTCCACAGAACAGCACGAGGTAATGGGAAAACTCCAACCCCTGAGCCTCAGACATTAGTCTTCTTCTCTCCACACCCTCCTCTGACTTTCGGGGGACAAAGCCTGGGCTTTGGGCAGGAAGCTGGGAAGAAGGGCAGGATGCCCGGCAGCAGGGACTTTTTCGGTACTGCATATGGAAGGGCGTGGTGACGTCGGCGAGGAAGGCAAAGGGCTGGAGGATGTGTCTGCAATGAAACAGGACAGTGTCGCCTCGGTTCATTTTGAGTGAAGTGAGTCACGTGGAAAATGTGTTAGATTGGCCGAGTCCCCTGATGGGCTTAGGAGTTTTACTTCTTCTGTACCCTTAACCGCAACTGGGCTTTCTTGTAGGTCTAGACATACATAAAGACACTTAATAAATCCTACTGGAGAAGAGCTCCAGGGTTGTGGGTTGTGTTTCTCCCTTATAGTCTGTAAGTTACAATAGAATTACTCCCTTTTATTGAGTGTCTCCTGCAAGATGGGCCCTCAGTTCAACACTGACCCTGCATCCTCTCTCTTAGCGTTGCAAAAACCCTAGGAAATCATCACTGATATCCCTCACTTGATATAGACAAGAAAACGGAGGTTTCTAGGTGACACTTTGAGAAAGAAACTCAAGAACGTCTGAGGCCAGATACACCCGCTGATTCCCAAGGACACAGGTGCTCCTCGGGTCACCAAACACGAAAGTCTTAGAAGAGTCCAGAGGCGTGTGCCTCTTTGCAGAACCTGGCTATTCTTCACGGTCTGAAAAATGTACGTGTTACAGTTTATAATGCCGACAGAGTCTATAAATATACACAGTATCTTTAATTGATTTTTTTCCCCTCACCTTTGAGGCCCAAAAGCATAAACCCAGGGAAGTCTCCTGGCTGGGTTTGCAGGAACTTGACTGTGGGGTCTTATCTGATCCTACATGTTTGTCTCTCTCTTGTAGCCTCCTTCACGTTTCCAGAGTACGCTGGTTTTCCTTCTCATCTGACCAGGCAAGCTTCTAGAGAAATCTATTTTGCAGGCTCACTTTGTATTCTGTAAACTTTCAGTTTGAAATAAAGGCATTGCCTCCCTGTCAAATCGCTGCTGTGTATGGGCATTTCTCAACAGCCAGGGCAGGTGGTATAGACAGATCGAACATTTCCAAGGAAACCCCAGAGGCATAATTGCTTCTTTCTAGGTAATCCACATTACGTAGGTAATTCTAGGTAATCTTCATCCACACTGGATGAGGGTGTCTGCGTCACAGCTGACCATTCCCTTGTTAGCATCTGGCCAGAGTGATGTGACTGCCACATCGCTCCACACGGGGCTGCATGGGCTCATGGGAAGTTAGGAAGACCTGGTTGAGAACGCCGGATGAGATGCTGGTTGGATGCTTGGCCTGCCCTTCAAAGACTCAGGATGGATTTGTCTCCTGGGCTACTACGCTTGCCGTTTTGTTGTTTCAAACTCTCTCCCTCTCTTTCAAGATGTCTCTTTTTGTATTTCACTTTTACTCCAAGACAGAAGTTATACACACCCGCCCCCCCCTCCCGCCCTAGAGAAGACCTTCCTAACAGCAGGCGTTGCTGGGGGTGAAATGTGGTGCTGGGTTTGGGTGGGGTAGGAGTGTGGATAAGAACTGAAACCCCCAACATTGTAGTTAATGGAGAGAGTCAAGACTGAGGGTACACTCCTGGTGATCTCAAAATCAAGCCCTGGTGCGCTGTGATCTCTGTGGACAGAGAAATGGCATCATAGAAGCATGCTGACAATGGCTACCATTTATTGCAATAACCCTATTTCAGCCTGTGCTTTCTGTGCCCTCTGCCTGCAGCACGCCTTCCCCAGATCTTAGCCTGGTACCTCCTTCTTATTAATCACTTCTCTGCTTAAATGGCTTCTAGTTTGGGGAGGCCATCGTCAAGCACTCAAAAAGCACTTGCCTCCTTGACTCGCAAATCATCCCATTTTTCTTCCTCTTGGAACCTGGAGCTCTCTGAAATTCTACGTTATTAAAGGATTGACTGTCCATCTCTCACTTACACCAGGTAAGCTCCAGAGAGCTTCCTCTTGTTAATTGCTGCATTTTTGGTGCCTAGAACAGTGTCTGGCATGTGGTCGATGCTCAGAAAAATATTTGTTGTTAGGATGGGTGGATGAATGGTTGGACAGATGGACGGACAGTTTACTGGAGGCTATGTGTACTTTCCTCAGTGCTTTCTAATAATTGTCTCATTTAATCTAAGTCACAGGTTTTCAATGAAGCCGTTTCAGAGAAGTTAAGTCAGTTGTTCAATGTCACACCGAGGTTAGCAGGAGAGAAACAATTCAAATTCAGAATGTCAGGTTTCAAAGCCTGCTTTAACCCCTCTGCTACACCGTCTCCCTTGGCATAGAGCATCAGTCCTGGAAAGGATTTGGCACTCATGTTTCCAGACTTCACTAGACTCTCAGCCCTAGGGAGCGAAGGATGGAGTCTTCTGCACCCACAGCTTCTAGCAAGAGTTTGGCACCTAGTAACTACTCAATAAATAGTAGATGCTCAAATGGTATTTGTAGATACATGGATAAGCGAGTGCCATGGGTGAGTGGACGGACAGATGGGTGGATGGATAGATGGATGGATAGACAGGGAAACAGAGTCCCAGAGAGGCTGATGACTTACCTAGGATTACACAGCCTGTCAGCGGAGGAGGGATCAACATTGAGGACTCAACCTCCTGCTGCCTCTCACAACACCAAATTTTTGAGAATGAAGCTGAGTGTTTTCCTTACAGTCTGACCTGGGCTCAATGCCTTAGGTCATCAACACATGGGAACTTGTCTCTAAGCCTCTGAAATAAGCATTATTGTATCCCCTCCTGTCACAGGGATATTATTATCCACTTGGGTCCATCAGCCCACATGGTAAGTGTTATTCTTATCTCTTCTCCTCAGAAGAGGAAAATAAGGCTCAGAGAGGTTAAATAACTTGCCTTTCTTACCCAGCAGAAAGAGGTGAGGACACGATCTAATCCTTTTGTCTCCAGACCAATTTTAATTGCCTTAAAGAGCTGATTTATCAAGCGGCAACATGTAGCAGGAGTTGTGGGCACATATCTCTGCACAGACGCTAGGATTTTTTTCCCTGGGCAGCCGTAAGTAGCAAGGAGTCCACCCTGACACCGGAATCAAGGACACAGCTGCCTTGACGTAACAGAGCACGAGCCTGGGTGAAAGGTAGACCAGGTGTATGATTTTGAGCAAGTTACTGTCCCCCTGAGCCTCAGTCTCCTCATCTGTAATGTGAATATCAAAAACGTGATGGGGGAGAGTTTTCGTCCACAAACTCCTCGTGCTGTTCTCATCATGGTATTTCTTCTTGGGGCGGGGATGGGGGGGTGAGTCGTAAAAAAGAGAGAGAGAGACTTCCCACCATAATAATCTCAGATTGCAAGTT
This sequence comes from Ursus americanus, assembly GCF_024610735.1. Taxonomy (NCBI): domain Eukaryota; kingdom Metazoa; phylum Chordata; class Mammalia; order Carnivora; family Ursidae; genus Ursus; species Ursus americanus. The sequence continues at coordinate 2,267,873 of NC_142156.1, forward strand.
CTATGTCCTATTATCTCGGGACTTTTCTCTGTGCAGGGGAAAGTAAATCAGCTGGCCAAAGGAATGAGTAAATTCTGTGTTATTTAATGGGTTAATAATTTAACGGTACCACTTCCTCCATATAACATACCCTCATGCAAGTAACGACCTTCTAGACGCCCAATGCCTTTGCCACAAGAGTGACCCTGATGATGGGCTTTTAATCATTGTGGCCTGCTGGTACCGGGGGGCTGTCAAAGTGTCAGGGGACAGCTACCCAATCACAGCGTGGAGACAGCCATCGTATTCCTGAGAGGGGATGGGTTCTGGCTCTGGACTCAGACCTGGTCTTGAATCTACCTTGTCCCATCAGCTAGGTTGTGATCTCCCCGAGGACTCAGGTGCTTATCTGTCAAATGGAGTCAATCACGTGTCACGGTGAAGGATCATGATGAAATTGACATGAGCAGCCATGAAATATGTGGTAGGAGCACCTGGCAAAGAGGAGATGCTTACAAACACCTGTTTCCTGGTCGCCAAGTGTGGAGCTGGCCTGTCTCTTTGTTTTTCTCTCACTACTTTCTCCCTTTCTGTTTTCTTCAGTTTCTTTGCTTGTCTATGTTTCCATTCAGCAAGTGTTACCATGCACGCTAGTATTGTGCAGGCCCTACGTGTGCGGTGATGGGCGAGATCAGGCAAGACCGCTCCTTACAGAGCTTTCGGCCTAATACAGCAAAGCAATGGGAGGCTTCATCTTCCCCAAGGGAGAAATCAGGTTTTATGCACCCCCTGTCTCAGCCTCCTTTTTTATAAAAACCACCTGGTAAATGGCAGGAATGGAAACTTCTTGCAGTCAAGGAGAGGTTTTACTGGGGACTCTCTGTCCGCCAAGCCTGATGCAGATTTGCCTCTGTAGTGAGTGCCCTGTAAAAAGCACTGAATGAGTGAATGAATGGGAAAGCTTTGGGTGTGGCGGTCTTTTGATCCCCAAGGCCAGAGTGCTTCCTCTCCCCTCCAGCCCTCTCCCACCTTGCGCTCACCTCCCCCACCCATTCTTTATAGGGACTCCCAGCTCCGCCACTCAGCTAAAGACATATTCCTCCCGCTGCTGCCTGCAACCTTCTCTCCATCTGCTCCCTCTGCCTGCTTAGGCTGCCATGTGGAGATAGTGTGGCAAGGTGGAGTAGGGGGAGGGCGAGGGAGGGCTTCTAAATTGGGGTGACAGGCCTGGGAAGCTGGCAGGTCTGCAAAGGTAGCCCACACAGTCCGTCTGAGTCTCTGAGAGTGCCTACAAGCCTGTCCCCCATGTAGCCCTTTGCCAATGCCTGTCCCCAAGCATCTGCCTTTCTCCCCCATCTACTGTCCCCCACCACCTCCATTTGTGGAGAAAAGACAAATGCTGAAAATCAGGGCTGGGCAAGAGCACAGCGTGGAGCGTGGGCCTTGAACTCCCGCTCAGATGGGGGAAGGGCGCAAATACAGCAGAGCCGAGGGGCTGGGCTCGGAGGAAGCCTTGGCTAGCTCTGGCGGCTGGTTGACAGTGGGGATGTGAAAGATGGAACTCGGATTAGAACATAGACAAATTTTAATTTGTAGTCCCTGGTTGGGCTTCACAGGGCTAGGACCCCCCCAAGTATTGGATGCACAATTTCGTGGCCATTTGTATTGTTCTAGGGAGATTGACAGCTCTCAACGGATCCCCAGAGTTGGAGACTTTCTGGGTTAGGAGACTCACTTTGGCAACACAGGAGGCTGGCAGGGCAGAGGGCTGGTTGGGGCCCAAAGGGGCCTGGGAGGGCTGCCATACAGCTGAGAGAACTGGGACTGGGATCTCTCCGGGAGGCCGAGCTACGGAAAGCTCTAGGCTGCTCGCAGACTGAAGGCTGCACTCGGTTTTGAGGCCTCCATCTCCCCGTCTGGAAAATGGTCAGGACGCTCTCCGGCCTCGCCTGGCCAGCGCAGGGCTGCCGTGAGCATCGGCCGGGAGGAAACGCTCGGCCCACAGGACGCCAGGGGAATTGGCGTTAAACTTTGCGGGGCAGACGGGCCGGTGGCTGAAGGAGGAGGCTGGCCCCGGGGCGCGGCGGCCCCTCTCCCTGCCGCCCGCCCGCCCCCTCCCTCCCTCGTCGCACTCGCTCGGCACAGACTCGGCCCCAGCCCCCTCCCTCCTCCCTCTCGCTCCCCGCTCGCTCGTTCGCTCGCCGGCTCCTCCTCACTCGCCCGCCCGCGCCCGGCGCAGCTCGGCCAGAGCGATCGCGGGGCTGAGCGCGCGTCCGCCCGGGGGGCTCAGGCGGCTGCCCGGGCCCGTGGCCCCCTCCCTCGCCGCGCCTGCCCTGCGCGCTCGCCGCCTCCAGGCTTCCCGGCTCCCGCGCCGTCCGCCTGCCCGCAGCCCGCAGCCCGCGGCCCCGCGCCCCCCGCAGCCACGATGCCCGCGGCCCGGCGGCCCGCCGCGGGACTCGGAGGGACCTCGCTGCTCCTCGCCCTGCTCCTGTGGAGCCCCGCGGCAGCTCTGGCGGGAGGTAAGCGTCCGGAGGGGCGGGGCGGGGGAGGGGGCAAAGTTGCGGCAAGTGCGGGGCAGCAGGGGGTCGCGGCCCACCCGGGCGACTCGAGCACCTCCGGCTGGGTTGGGGAGCGGGGGCGGCCGCCCAAATTCGGAGCTGGGAACCGCGTCCCCTCGGCCCGGGCTGATGGGAGTGTGGAGGCGGGGATGTGTCTGAAGGACTCCGACTCTTCCCTGCTTAGGCTGCGGGCTCCCTTTCGGTCTGCCCGGCTGTGGGGCTGATTCCCCTTTGCAGCCCTAGAGAATCTTTTTGGAGTGGGGTCGCCTCCAAACCCCAGATGCCCGGAGCTCTCTGCAACCGCACCCGGGGCTGGGTGCCAGATAATTCTAACCCTTTCGGAGAGGGGATGAGAAGGGGGGCATCTGACCCGCCCTGGAACTGAGGACTAGACTCGAACTGTGCGTCTGGGGGCGTCATAGTGCCGCGCCCTCCCACTCTAAGACCCCTCGCCTCCTTTTGGTTCAGGCTGCCCCGAGGGAACCAGTCCCTGGACCGATCCCAGCCAAGTGTCTAGATGCCGAACTTGGGTGTGGCTTTCGTTTGGAGGCCGGTGGAGGGGCCTTAGGGTTCTCAGAACTTGGCGGGGGAGGGAGAGGAGATGTCAGGTCACAGTCGGGAACCTGAGCGGACACTCTCCCTATCCCCACCCCGGACAGCCTAGTGTCTCAACACTATTATGAATTGGGGAGGTGGGGGTGCTAGTTTCACCCACCACGTGCTTGCCGGTTGGGAAAGGGGGTCCAAGTTTAGCGGAGGATGGTTGCTCCTCCTTCCCAGACCCGGAGCCGCACCCTCTTCTCCACCCCGCTGAGGTCCCCCAGGAAAAGTTGTGTGTTGGGGGGTTGGGCTCTTCACTCACCCAGAGCTAACCTCAAGGGCTTTGAGGGTTTAATCAGTTCACGGGGAGATCCCAAAGTGGAGAAGAGCGTTGATAGACTACCCGACCTAGCTTTCCGAAAGGTCCAACTCCCGCTCCCAGAAACGCGCTCCTCACGTGGGAAATAAGAAGGCAGTTGCAGGGTCTGCCCAGGCTGAAGACAGTCGGAGGGCGCACACCCTCCCCATCTGGAGCCTCATCTCTGTTTGGACCGTCTTGATCCCGAGTCGGGGCACAGGTAGTGCCCTCCCTCCCTAGGGAGTTTTGGACCCCTGGCGCGCACACCTGCTTTCAGCACCAAAGGCCTCGGACAGCTCTCAGCTCCGTGGGCCCTATAGCTCTGGGTCCCCTTCCCTCCAATCTTGCCCATGGCCTGGAGTGCCCTCCTCAGCAGAAATCAGGCATTTTATCCCCCACCTCCTTCTCTTTAAATGTGGAGCCCAGGAGTGCAAAGCAAAGGAAATAATTCATCACCTTTTGTTTAACAAAGCATATCATTGAAGAAACCCCCCCCCTTTTATGAAGCAATAATATTCACAATTTACACCAGGTCTGGACAATTTCTCTGGGAAAGATGGGGGAAGAGAATTGGTTTAAATAAATCGTTTCCACCACAGCATGCCCTTTCTTAATTAGCTGTCTTTCCAACAATGGCTTGGTAGCCTTGAACAGAGTCCACATCTCCCTCCCTCATCCCCCTTTGAATCTGTGTTGTGACTAACACACAGAAAGAGCCCAAAGCTACTCAGTGTCTTGCTGGCTTTTCTAAAATGATTCTACCTTTGAGGTCCACACTGTCCAATACACCGCCCTCCAGGAAAAATGTCTTAGTGGCACGTATTGAATTGTCATCCAAGACAAGGATTTCATATCCTCCTTCCTTCACTGGCTTCAAACACAAAATATGTGTGTGTTAATTTTTAAGACATTTCTTATTATTTCTCCAACTGTTCCACACTACAACTAGCCAGCATATATTTTTAATTAACTTCAGGTGACTGCCAGATTAAAATCAACTGATGTATTACTTCAGAAGGCTCGTTAATAACCGTGTGTTTCTGACTCCAAGACTCTGAGTGGTAAGGAATTAGTGAGGATAGCCAATGAGCACTGCCAATTCTGATGGTGCATTTGGGAACAATTGACCTTTCACAGTAAATTCTATTTTTAACCTGGAGCCCAACTTCCACTAATGTCAGAAGGAGAGCCATACATGTAATACAGTGTTGCGAGTTAGTCCTGTTTGCCTGTGCAGTGAGGGGATTTGTAAATACTTGAAAGGGACTTGTTGCTACATTCTTATGCAGGTCACGTGATTCTCTGGGCCATTTTGCTGTAAGGCATGAATAAGTATAAAGTATAACTTGTTTTTGAAGAGGCTTCTTATTGTCTAAGATATGCACATGGGGAATAATTGTAGCTACGTGCTAAGACTGCAGAGCCGGAGTGTCACTTCTTTTCTTTTTCTCTTGAATTAATAAAGGAAATTCAATATTGCTCAGTAAGACTCAAATTTGCTGCCTCCTCTAGTCTCTGATGTGCGTTGTTGTTAAATTCACTTAACAACTATTTTCATTATCGATTGCTATTCTTTTCCATGGAGTTTTGGCTGCTCCTGCCAGGGACCACCTTATCTAAGCTTGAGGGATTCTTCTTGTGTCCATAAGGCTTAGTTAGACGTTAGGAAAATAATGTTATAGTCCTTCCTCCCTCTTCCAAGGCAGAAGGATGTTTCTTGATCAGAGTGGCTTGTTCTGTGGTTTTGCTCACAAGTACATTCCCTCTATTCAAAAAGCTATTCAAAAGGGCTCAGTTTGCTGGTCCTCCTGTTTGGTCCCCTGGCGTGCTGCAGACCTCCACTAGGGGCGCTCAAAGCTGTAGTTGGCAGCTGAGGGCGGAAGGGGCCAGTTCTGACCTTTGCAACCAGCAGGTGCAGACAATGCCAAAGGTCAGCCAGAGGGTTTGCTCTGAAAATGACCTCGCCTCCACCTCTACCCACGCCCCTTTCTGCTTCCTTCAATTGATTCCTATTTCTCAGAAGGAAATTATTGATGACACTTGACATGCAGTGAAAAGAGGAAGGAAAGGTGATAAGAAGGCAGGAGAATGCTCCAAGAAAAGCAGCTTCAGAACGCACAGTCCAGCTGTCCTTTATCCTACCAGTCTGTGGTTTCCTTCATGGAGCCAAACTGCAAAACACCAAAGAGGCCGTGGCAAGGTTGCTCTGGGGAATTTGAGCTGGGCGCTGGTATTAGATTTGCAGTGTTCTGGAAAATAAAGATGGTGGCTTTGAAAACCTGGGTCCAGGTCCAGGTCCGCTGGTTATGAATGTGCGACCTTGAGCAGAACTCTCTTCTCTGAGCGTCCGTTTCGCCATCTGTGGAATGGGGGCAGGGGTGCGGGATTGATGGTCTCAGTCTGGAAGGATGGTTGCACTGATGACGTAACACCTCCTTGTAAAGCAGCTGGCGCATACTAGATGCTCAAGTAATGTTCCTGCGGTTTCTTCTCTGCATTCCGAAATGCAAGTTGCCCCCATTAGTAGGCACCAGGAGAGTGAATCCCTGAAGCTGGTGTGAAGCAGATGTTGGCATAAAATACTGAATAATTGAGGCCAAAGTAGGAGGGGTGGAGGGGGGATAGTGAGTAGCCCCAGGCACCTGTATGCTGCCTGTGGCAGGTAAGAACTTTTCTTCGCCTGGTGCAGGCTCCCTTCGTTCCCGACGTCTCATACTGTAAATCTTTGCGCCTCAATATTACCATCAGGAACAGGAAGCGGAGTCCATGGTACTAGAGATGTAGGATGGCAGTGTAATGGTTGGAAAAGTGATACAAGGAGAGAATCTTCTGGAAAAGACATTAACTCGTTCATTCACTTAACATTTCCTGAGCACTTTCTATGCATGCAGCAAGCCCCACGTAGGGTGCAGGAGACACGGAGTCGTAAGATGAGGTCTCTGCCCCAGCAATGACAGCCTAGCAAGAGAGATCAGGAGTAAATCACTGGTATCCATGCCCTGTGATCCATGCTTCAGGAGCGGACTCTCTGAGTGCTCTGGGGGTCTTACAGGGGGGTGTGGTTCATTTTTGCCGGAGGTAGTCAGGGAGGGCTTCCCTGATTAGGTAACATTTGAGCTGGCCCTGCAGGGATGTGACAGGGACCAGCCTCAGGGAGGGGGGGGTGGGAAGCAGGGGCTGGGGGAGGGAAGAGATTTCTACAGCGGGGTAGTGAAGACTCTGAAGCAGGCTTCACTCTCAGAGCACATCACACACAGGAGGAATTAGACAGAGGGAAGCAGGAGTGAGTGGGATGGGCAGGCAGGTGGGCACCCAGCCTGACTCGTGAAAGAAATCGTCAGACTTGCCCATCCTCCCTGCTTTCCCCTGGACTTCGTGGGCTCAGCAGAGAAAGGCTGGAGCAAAGGCCCGTGAGGCGCCGTGTTAGCTGTTGTCCACTAGAGGTTGTGAGGACACCAAAGGAAATCTCTCTGAAGACAGCCAGTCCCAGTTGCTGAGTCCCGACAGCAGCCCAGCGCTGGGTGAACGCTGCTTCGCTGAATTTGCGTATTTGCATAATCCTCTGGTTACCATCGTTCTTCCGCAGCAGGCTTTTGGTGTTGGTGGAGGGGTGGGGGTGAGGGTGTCCCGGAGAGAACGGGCTGATTTCCTCTCGTGGACCCGCCTAATGTCATTTACTACAACACGGCCGGGACCGTGTCTCAATAATGCAAGCAGCATTCACTGGGTGTCGATTTTGTTCCAAGCCCTGTGATAAATGGTTTGTAGAGATTCGTTCAGAGAATGTTCACAGAAGCCCCAATAGATGCGATTATTATCCCCATTTTATAGATTGAGAAAGTGGAGGCACAGAGAGGTCAAGCAGCGTGTCGAGAGTCACAAAGCCGAGAAGTGGTTGCAATCTGGCATCAGATTTTTTTTTTAATGCCACGCCTCACGGTTGCCTCTTATATTCTGCATTCTCCAAGCTTGTGGGCAGATTTTGCTGATACGTGACGGGGGCCAATAAATACTCGTCAGAGGCGTGTTGGATGCGTACCCTCTGCCCACCACTGTTGCTGGCATATAGGAAGCACTCAAGTAAAACGGGTCGAATCCAAGTGAGTCATAAAGTTGAACAGGTTACAATGCATGTGTGGGCGGTTCGTTCATCGTTGTCACATCTAATGATTGCTGAATATATGTCAGGCACTCGCGTATGTTATTTTATTTAATCTCCACAACTTCTCCCCATTTTATAGATGAGGTAATCGAGGCTCAGAGAGACTCTTAGTTCAGGAAGCTCAAGGGCGTCAGCTAGGAAGTGGCAGAGGTAAGCTTTGAATCCAGATAGTTTGACAATGAGCATGGGAGCTTGAGTTCTGGGCACAGCACTTTCCAAGGTGGGTCTGGCCGGATTTCCCAATGAAATGTGTGCACGAGATGCCTTCATCGTCGGTACGTGGTCAGGCTGGATGGGTCTGAACCTTGGCTCACCAAACTCCAAAACCTGGTGGGACAGAGACCCAAATCAACGAGGATTTTCCCAAGCCCTTAATATCTCTGAAAGAAAAAGAGAAAAGGAAAGAGACAAAGAAAAAAGAAAAAGAGAGCAGAGGGATTATTGTTCCCAGCCAAGAAGACTGGATGAAAGAGAGGGGACAGTATGGCTGGTTTGTTGGCTAGCTTTGAAATTCTGGCTATTTGTAATTTCTCCTGTTCCCCGGCCACCCAACCACTAATGGAGAACTTAAAGTGTAGGAAATTGGTTTCTGTAAGCTCTTAAGTTCAGAACCTAACTCAATCACCTCCTAGCCACGAGCCTCAGTTTTCCCATCTGTAAAATGGATCACAGTAACCTCATACACAAAGCTCACAGGGGTGGGATGAGACATGGGAGTTAAGATGCTTTATGTTTTATGCATACCAGAAGGTCATGCTTCAGGGAGGTGGGTGCTGGCATGGAAGGCTTAAGACTGCAAGCACTGCCATGCATTTCTTCCTGGGCTTGTGATGAAAGAATGGCAAAATATAGCACTGCTATTTGCCATTTAGCGTGGGTCCACTCTGTGCCAAAGGACTGTCTGTGTGCTTACCCTATGTATTCACTCCTATGATCCTCACCCAACCCTATCAGGTGATGTCACTAAGAAGATAGTATAAGTGAGGAAACTGAGTTTTGGAAAGGTATTGACACTTGCTAAGGTGTTACAAGCAATGAATGATGTGGTCAGGATTCAAACCCAGGACTATTTGATTCCAAAGCCCAGATTTGTTCTAGATGCTGGGGTATGAGGTATCACATAGCAATGGCCAAATGGAGAGCAGACACAAGCCCAGAAATTAGGGTGGTTTGACTGGACTCTGGGAGGAAAGGTGTTTCTTCACCCAGTGGCAAATGCCAGGTGTCTCAAGTCACCTCCCCAAGAGAAGAAACAGTTCCTCCCAACCCTCCGTACTCCCTCTGCTGGCTCCTTGGTGAAGCAACCTTCTTGTCATGAATCTCCTTCAGACTGGACTGTCGTCCTAGGAGTCTATATAACTGAAGATGAAATGCCCACCTGGCTGATTTGGGAAGCACAACCTTGAGCTACACACTTCAGTGCTCTGAACCCACTTGGGCCTGATAGGTAAGATCAGGGTCCTGTGTCCCTTGCAAGATTGTTATGAATAGTCAAAGTGGGTAGATACGTGTAGCCCATAGCAAGCACTCGATAAAAAGTTACCATTATCGCTACCAATAGTCACCTGGTGAACTCCTATTCATCCTTCAAAACCATTGTTGTCTTTTTTTGTGAGATCTTCCCTTGCCTCTCTCTTCTCTGTGCCAATTATGAATCATACTCTGCCCCCCCATCACATTTTATCCTTCCATTATAGATAACTCATGTACTTGAAATGCATGAATTACCACTTCACACGCCTCCCTCAAAACCTTCAACTGAAGCTTCCTCATCCATATGTCTCTTAGCCTGTATCTCACCCAGTGTAAGGTTCAACCCGTTTGTAAAACTACGCTAAATTACCTTTCATCCTAATACCCGTTGTAGGGAGGCAGCTTCAGTCTGAAGATCTGAATTTGATTCCTGACTCTTTCTCCTACAGCTGTGTGGTCTTGGGCAGTCTGTCCAAGACTTGGTTCCTCACCCAAAAACTGGAAATGACAAGAGCGTCCTACCTCAAGAAATTGCTGTGCGGGAAATCAGTGAGCTAATAGGGGTGAAATCACTGACGAATTCTGCAGAAAGGAAGATGAGAAGGAGGAATTAGAGGAGAAGGAGAGAGAGACGCTTTGTAAGGAACAGCACGAACCTTTGTGCAAACACACAGCCGCAAAGGCGGGCCACTCCGTGGGTCCCTGCCAGAGCCATGTCTCTTTCCAAAGGGCGTATTGGCTGCAATTATTTACCCTGTGGCTTAGCTCATTTCAAAATAGAAACTTACTGGGCACGACACTGGGTGTTATAGAATCTGCCTTCTCTTGGGTCCCTGGCAGCTGCAGAAACCAGCAAAGGGAATAAAAATCCATGCTTAGAGTTGCTTTCTGTGAGATGCGTGACCTGGACGAGCAGCTTGGTGGCCCCGAGGCATCGGTGGGCCTCCTGTGGGGGCGATGGTCTGTGCTCTGCTCATTTCCCAGCGATGATGTGACGAAGGGGGGCCTGGTATTGACATGCTCTGCAGAAAAAGTTAGCAAGGGACCCTTCCTGGGGTCGGTCGTATTCACCGGATCTTAGCATCAGGCTCTCAACCTGCCTCAGTCTGTTTCCGGGTAATTTCATTTTACTGAGGAAAGAGACCCAAAGACAAGAAAGGACTTACTCACTCAAGGTCTCACTGCAAGTGAGTGGCAGAGCCTGGACTCGAACCTCTGGGTCCTGTTTTCTGACTTCCTTTCTAAAGGGGCTTTACCCCTCTTTTAAGAACAGTGGAAGCCCCGCTTTCCTCTAGTATATGTTCTGAGACCCACGGAGAGCCTTAAGACATCTGTCTCCATGAAACCAATGGCATCCATTACCCAAATCGGACATTTACATTGCGAGGCCATGGCAGAGTGACTGCATAAAAGGAGCATTAGCAGAAACTGAAATCAAGCCATAGCTTCCTCCCGTGCTGACTTGGCACTTGAATCTTTGAGGCACTCGCGGACCAGCTCACACCTGGGAATGGTGCCATCCAAGCAGATGGCTCGAGTCAAGCAAGCAAGAATAAAGCATGGAGGCTCAGGGAGGTGCAGGTCCCAGTCCAGGTGCCCCCCTTGTGCTTTCCTGCTCTCACCACGGGCTGTAGAGAATGGCTCATTGAGAAACCCAGTGGCAGTGTGGGGTGTAAGAGAGCTGGGGAAGGGTTGTTTGAGGCATGGATGATGTGGTCAGGGCCAGCCTCGGGCAAGTAGCTGGACAGCAAGGATGACCTAAGGGCTGGAAGTTAGAGCAAGGTGGGTGGATACAGTCTAATGCGTGGAGTCTAGAGCTTGGGACAAGTCCTATAGGGCAGAGGGGTGGGTGTGAGCCAGTGGGTGATGGTTTCTGTGTCTGGTCTCACCCGTTCCCAGTTTGGGGGTAGTCATGTGCCACAAGGCTAGCATCATAAATGAGTGAGTTGGGATGCTGAAATGGAGCACTGACTCAGAACTGAAGAGCCCAGCAAGGCAGTATAGTGCAAGAAAGAGCCCAGACTCTGGAGTGACAGATACTGGTTCCAAACTAACAGTGTGATCCTAGACAAGTCACTTAACTCAGATGATTGCGGTGGAGGGAGTGATGACCATGATGGTAACGATTTGTTGAATCTCAGCTGATTCTCAGATTCTCAGATCAATGCTGGCTTCCAGGAGAGGAACCAGTCTTTCTTTTGGCTTTACGGAGCAAAGCGTCATTCAGGATAGATCAAGACTAAGAAGGCACCACAGATATGGGGCCAAGGATGCTCCAGGGGTGGGCTCCTTTCCTCCATTTCTCTCTTCCATGGCATCTGCTTCCCCCTGCATCGGTTGCTTCTGGCTCTTTCTCTCTCTCTCTCTTGCCTGCCTCCTTCTGCTCACTCACCAGTGATCTCCCTCATCACCTCGAACTACACATGGGCTCTCATGGCTTCTCCAGCTCAAACTCTACGTGGGTACCATCTAATATGGTACCCACAAGCTACACGTGGCTATTTAATTTTAAATGTGAATTCATTAAAATGAAGTTAAATTGGAGTTAGAATTCCTCAGTCCCACTAGCACATTTCAAGTACTCGGTAGCTAGTGGCTACCACATGTGGCTGGCTAGTGGCTGCCATGTTGGACAGCATGGACAGAGAACATTATCATCTTGGTAGAAAGTTCTATTGGACAGTACTGCTCTAGGTCATGGCAGTCCGGACATAGCCAAAACTTCTTCATGTCTCCCCGCTCAGATTCCTGAGGAATATGGCTTGTCCTGCTGGGCCAAGGGGTTGGCTGTTCATGTTTAATCCAATCATCTGTGTCTGGTGTGGTAAGCACGGCATGGGGCATAACACGGGGCTAGTCATGTCCCTACTTCCGGTAGAGCAATCACCTCTAATAACATTTCACATTCTTGCTCTGCTGACCTCTATAGTTGCTTTCTCAACCCTTCCAGTACCACACTGTGGCTCTGGAACTCTTTTCATCTATAGTCATCAAGCTGTGGCCTCACTGATAAATATATCTAAGAACTGGGAAAGATCACAAACGTATCTGCTGACTCATCTCCTTTCTTCACTGGACAATGAGGTCCTTGGGGTCAGGGATTGTATCTTATTACCTCTTTATTCTCAGCTATTTGTTGAATGGATAAAAGAAAAGAAGTAAAGGAGGGAAGGAGGAAAGAAGGAAGGAAGGGAAAAAGGAAAGAAAGGAAAGTAAGAAAGAAATGCATTCTTTTTTTTTTAAGATTTTATTTATTTATTTGGGAGAGAGAGAATGAGAGAGCATGAGAGCAGGGAGGGTCAAAACGAGAAGCAGACTCGCCACTGAGCAGGGAGCCCGATGCGGGACTCGTTCCCAGGACTCCAGGATCATGACCTGAGCTGAAGGCAGCCGCTCAACCAACTGAGCCACCCCGGCGCCCCAAGAAATGCATTCTTTGGCCATGAAGGACCCCAGTTTGGGAAGCATAGGGCACAGAAGCATTTGCAGATGGGCACCTGGGTGGCTCAGTCAGTTGAGCTTCCGACACTTGATTTCAGCTCAGGTCATGATATCAGAGTCATGGATTGAACCCCACGGCGGACTCTGCTTTCAGCAGAAAGTCTGCTTGAGATTCTCTCTCTCCTTCTCCCTCTGCCCCTCCATCCATGCTCTTGCTCTCTCTAAATAAATAAATAATCTTAAAAAAAAAAAAAGCATTTGCTGAAAATGCCCAATCTTCCCATCATTTGGGTGAGCTTAGGAAAAGATCATTTCAGGTGGGTGTTTACAAGAGGGAGTCCTCATAAACTGGTGTAATTGGGCATTTCAAGGGGTCCATCCTCTGCACATCAGGCTGGGGTAGAAAATGAAGAGAAGCTTCAGCAGAGGGCCGCAGGAGCCCTCCCCGTCGTCATGAAAAGGTTCACCTGGAATGAGAGCAATGCACTTAGGAGCAATGGTGGATGTTAGTGGGAAAACAAAATGTGCTTTTTCAAACATGGGCTTCTCTGCATGGTTTTGGTAATGTAGCCATTATATAATGTTGTGATTTCTTCAAAGCTTTAATATTATGGAAACAGAGGGAAGAGGTGTTTAAAAGAATGTACTCAGAGTACATTTTCTGAGAGTGGTGGACTCAGCATCGGGGTAGGACCGGGACAGGCCTGGTCGTGGATCCCAACCCTGGTGTTTCTGTGTTGTATGATGCTGGAGGAAGGGGTCTGATCAACTCAGCCTCAGTTTCCATCTGCAAAAAGAGAATGTAATGCTTCCTCTGCCTCCCCTGTAGGGTGGATTGTGAGATTGCAATGCTTATGTCACCTCCCTGCCCAACTCCAGCAGTATAAGTGAATGGTCCCCCGCCCCTGAAGTTAAGCAGTGCACAACGTATGCAGCTGTACATGGCAGCCCTGGACGTGGAAGTGCACCACTAAACTGTAAAGTGATGAGCAAAAGGAGACAGATGGACAAAGCCTTCTGACTCCTCATTCCCTACAGACTTTTGATCAGACCTCTACCACCATGCTTCCTCTAAGGCAGGTTTACCAAGTTGTAAAGCTAATTTGAGGCCAACCACCTTGGAAATTAATGCAAAATATGTGGAATCAGTGCTAGTTTTCCAGAGCTTCAGGAGGGGAAATTTGCCTAATTTATGGCATAAATAAAAAATGATGTGCTGGGGCTCCTTTGCATACGTTTACTTTAGTTGGGGTTAAAAGCAACACTTTGTTGTTGTTTCTAAAGAAAGCCTCAGATCACTCTGGGTAATCTGAATGTGTAAGCTTAGGCAAGTTACTGAACTTTCGGGGCCTCCGTTTCTTCGGCTGTGAAATGACAATGATCAGTGGACCCACATCACAGGTTGCAGTGAGAACACATGAGTTGACCTTGTAAAAGGCACAGAATAGTGTTTGGTATCCAGTAGGAGTTCACTACTTACAGTAACATACACAATATTAGATAATATGTATGATATCATCATCATCATCATACACTCATTCAACATGTATCACGTCCTACAATCGATGGCATAGAAAACTCGAAAGGACGCGGTCTCGCTGTGTACCCACATGGAGTTATACAAGCCCAGAGCAGGGGTCCAGCCAGGGCCATGCATCCGCAAACAATTACAATCACTATCAATCCCTTCCCCAGAGATGCAAGAGTTTGAAAGCCTTGCTCCCCGTTTCTAGACAATGAGGTCCTCCAAGGCAGGGGATGCGTCACATTTCCCTCTCAATGAGCAGTACATCTCCCAGAAAACAGAAGTTCCATAAATGCAGAGTTGTGGAATGAATGAATGTTGAAGTGTAATCACTCTTAATTAGTGTGCAGGAAGTGCATGTTATTAGTATGTAAGCTAATGCACGGTTGTCCTCCTCCCAGACTAAGAACACCTCGTGTCTGTGTGGCCACATGTAACTCAGAGCGTGGCGCATTGAGCAGTCAGCAGGTGCTCACTGGGCGTACGGCGGTGGCCAAGAGCTCAGCAGTTAGGTTCCCCGAAGCCCGAGTCTGGATCCCAGCTTTGTCACTTATGAGCCGTATAACCCTGGGCAAGTTGTTTCTGCTTTATGGAAACAGTATGGGGGGGAAAATAGCTGTGCCTTTTTCATCTAGTTGGTATGAGACGAAAATAGGGAATTTTCCATCAATAGCTTTGCATGGTGCCTGACAGAAATGGGATACTCAGGGAGCGCCTGGGCTGGCTCAGTCCATTAAGCATCCGCCTTGGGCTCAGGGGGTGATCTCGGGGCCCTGGGATCGAGCCCTGAGTGGGGCTCCCTGCTCAGTAGGGAGTCTGCTTCTCCCTCTTCCTCTGCCCCTCCGTTTGTGCTTTCTCTCTCTCTCAAATAAACAAAATCTTAAAAAAAAAAAAAAAGAAAAAGAAAATGGGTACTCAGTATAGCTACTACTATGAGTAAATGAATGAGCAACCGTTCCCAAGAGTCTTGAGAGAGGAAGAGAGACTTGGAGTGTCATTTCAGCTGGGACAGTTTGCAACCGCACTCACTCTAGAGATAAGACGCTCTGGAGGAATTCCGACAGGAGTGTTGATGTTAGAACAACCACATCTAGGGGCGCCTGGGTGGCTCGGTCGTTAAGCGTCTGCCTTCGGCCCAGGGCGTGATCCCACCTGGGATCGAGGCCCGCATCGGGCTCCTCCGCTGGGAGCCTGCTTCTTCCTCTCCCACTCCCCCTGCTTGTGTTCCCTCTCTCGCTGGCTGTCTCTCTCTCTGTCAAATAAATAAATAAAATCTTTAAAAAAAACCCACACAACAACATCTAGTCTCTGCTTCCCAATTTAAGGTATTTTATTACCTTGGTTAATAAAATCAAGTTTCTAAGCCAGAAATCAGGGGTCCGATTGGGTGAGCCCATCACTCACTGGCTGCTGTTTAATGACCAAGGTTCGTCTCCGATCAGCCACAGATCCCCGGACAAGGGACCACGTGGGCATACCCTGTTCCTCCCCGAGCTCTCTTCCCATCAGGGGCTTCCAGAAGGCAATGTCTGGGTCTCACCTGTCTTGTCTCTCCGCTATGCCTCCACTTTCCATGTCTCCAAGGAAAGTAGATCCCCAGAAAGCCCGCAAAGGAAGCAATTCCCATAATGCACCTGAATTCCCACCATGGCCTCATTTATAGAATCTTGCTTAATTACTAGCAGAGCCTTCAATCAAATCATGGCCATTTGATTATAGATAAGGAAGCTGGGGCTCAGATGGCTAAGCACTGGTGGATGAGGATGCCTTCATTCGTTCCAGATCCACTTTCTCTTACTTCAAGACCTCCCACTCTGTAGCGAGCACTCGATAGGCCCTAGAGATGCAGAAGTCAGTAAGGCATAGCCTTGCCCTCAGAGAACCTAACACCCAATCGTTCTGCCAACTCAGGTCTGTCTCAGCTGTGCAAGTTCTTTTCTCTCTCTTCTCCCCTCTCTCGCGAGTTGGCCTGATGACTTCCAGGCAGAGAGTAGCTGTCTCCGAGGGACCAGAGCCGGGAACGATGCATTCGCAGGGTCACTAGTCCTGGTTGGTGTCCACACGTCATAAGATGGTGTGGTCTCACCCAGTCATCTTTATTTTATTTTATTTTATTTTATTTTATTTTATTTTATTTTATTTTGTTTTGTTTTGTTTTATTTTATTTTATTTTATTTTATTTATTTTATTCTATTTTATTTTTTTAAAGATTTTATTTATTTATTCGACAGAGATAGAGACAGCCAGCAAGAGAGGGAACACAAGCAGGGAGAGTGGGAGAGGAAGAAGCAGGCTCATAGCGGAGGAGCCTGATGTGGGGCTCGATCCCGTAACGCCGGGATCACGCCCTGAGCCAAAGGCAGACACTTAACCGCTGTGCCACCCAGGCGCCCCTCACCCAGTCATCTTTAGAAAAAAAAAAAAAAATGTTTTTAGGCGATGCGCTTTCATGGGCCAAGTAAATGTATCCCTTGAAAAGAACCTTCTATAACGATCCCAGACTTCGTAGAAACAGAGGCCAGAACTCCAGGAAACCCTGCTGAGGGCAATGTTACTGAGTTCACTTCCGGCAACATGTTGGCTCCTTGTTCTCTTGCACACATGGGAAAATACATTCTAAGCAGAGTTGCCGAGAGGTAGCCGAGCGTGGTATGGGCATAAGTAATATACCCATTATTTCCTTAATGCATAAACTTGGACAATCAGTTAATGAGGTTTGGCCGAAAACAAATGAATTCCTTCAGGTCCTGGGGTAGTTTTATTGTAAGTAGTAATAAAAATAGTCATTTATTCTCTGCGCACCGCAGACGGTACCCGTTATTGGATTAGGTAGTCGCAAACAATTTTGAGGGGTTAGCGCTAGAGAAAATTAGTCCTGTTTTTCAGATGAAGAAACCGAAGGCCAGAGAGACTCCGTGATGGAATGTTTCCTTGGCCTTCGTGTTTCCTGACTTTCGTGTTTTTGAAGAATACAGACCCATTATTTTGTAGAATGGCCCTCAATCTGGGTACGGATGCTTTGAATTCTTACAAAATGGCACCATGGCACCCATATTGGACTGTAACTCGCCTTTCTCCTTCTTGGGCCTCTTTTCTGTGATTGGAACAAGGCCCCAAGTTCCCCCAAGTCAGGCTGTCTTCACTGGCTCCCTTTCTCCCTCCCCAGTCTCCCGATACCTGTCCTCCCTTCCGGGATCCCTTCCCAGAGCCTCCCCTCTACCCCCCTTCTCCCTCAGCCATGCTTCCACGGCCCCAAGCAGGCACCCCCGTCATAGTAACAGGCCTGTACTCTTCTTACTCTTGCTTATACCCCTGTTTTTCCCACTAGGCTGTGGGCAATTCAGGGCCTGATTCACTGATTCAACCACAAACAGCAAATACTCAATGTGTGTGCTGTACAATGTCAGCCCTCAAGGAGCTTACGCTCTGTGATCGTCCATCTATCCGCTGATTCAGCATGTTTGTCCGTTCATTCATTCCGCGAGTGTGCATTAAGAGTCCATTGCTGGGCAGCGTCACGGGTACGCTGATCATTCAATATTTGCCTCATGGGGTGAAATGATGGCCCACTTTGTAACGACAGAGAAGGGGTTTGGTGTGTTTATCTGCCATAGTGCACAAGATAGAGAGGTTCCAAAGAACGTCAGACATTCTCATGGGCACTGTGAACTTGAAGGGGTTAAAAAGACAGCTGGGGACTCTGCGAGCATCTGTGATCCCCCAAGAGCATGAGCCGAGTGGGAATCCCTCACATTGCCCTTGGGAGCTCGGCCAGAGCCAGGCACCCCCATCTGACCTAATACAACCCCTTGGCTTGGACCAGCAGAAAGACCACCCAACCAGGAGTCAGAGATCTGTGTTCTGGAGTTGACACAACTGCCAAAAATGTACTGTGTGACCTTGGGCCCATCTCTGTCCCTCTCTGGGCTCCGTTTCTCCATCTCTAAATGTAGTGGCCTGGGCTTTATCAGTAGTTTCCAGAACGTGACTTGAAAGCCATTGGGAGCTTTTAAAGACCCAGATCCTCGGGCCATGCCCCTGTCTGTCCCCCAGACAGTCCTGGTCTCCCGGTTCCTCTCTTCCCTGAAAAACCTAGTTAACGCTTATAATGAGCCAAATAAATGCACCCCGTGTGTGATCCATCACACCCAACTTCCCGAGAGCCAAGCCAGGACTTGCCGGGCACCAGGACGGTCTCCCTGCTATGAATTATTGCTGCCATCAGCCTTCTTCTCCGCTTCTGCACTTGTTGGGGACCGGCTGAGTCAGGGATGTCTGAGCGCTCAGGGTGCAACCTTCAGCCTGGCCTTGGATGAGTTGCCAGAGTTTGGAGCATTTGAAGAACAGACAAAAAGCTGATGTGGCCAGAGTATCAAGGGCAGGGAAGGAATTGGGCAAAAAGAAGTGAAGAGGGGGCTCAGATGGTGGAGTGTCTGCCTTCAGCTTAGGTCATGATCTCAGGGTCCTGGGATCGAGCCCCTTGCTGGGCTCCTGGCTCAGTGAGGAGTCTGCTTCTGCCTCTCCCTCTGCTTGTGCTCTCTCTCTCCCTCTCAAATGAATAAATAAAATCTTAAAAAAAAAAAAACAAGTGAAGAGGTAGGTGGGCCACATTCTGTAGGGCAGGGGGGCTGGTGGGAAGCTTGCAGGGAATTTATATTCTCTTGCTCGTAGAAGCTCACTAGACGCAGGGGAGTGGCCTGTTCTGGTGTGATAAAGCTTCTACCAAGTGCAAGGGGGTTAGGGAGGAGGCGTTCGTGGACAGGATTTGAAGGAGGAGTTCCACACCCTCACTCCTCATCACGAGACAGGCTCACCTGTCTCCTGCCTCTCAGCTAAGGTCTGGAACTATTTGAGTTCATTTCTGTTGGCCCACGGCTTCTGGCACTGTCTCTGTCCAACCACAGTGGAAGGGAAGCCAGTACTATGAGCCTGCTGGGAAGCCTGCAGGGCTCCAGGCCCTTGACCCTTCAACTGTGTTTCAAACCTCGGCTCCTCCACAGACTTGCCCCCTTGAACCTGGCCTGGCGCTTCGAAAGGCTTTCACCGTCCTCCCCTTGGTGGCTGGCACACAGAAAAAGCAGCAGAGAGAAGAAAAGAATATAAATTCGGACAAAGATGATGAAACCCACCTCTCCCCTCCTCCCAAACCCTGATCAGACCATACAGAAGGATCTCATATATATTATCACTGGCTCTCTTTTGAATGTAGGCCTGACATTGCTGGGTAAATTAAACGCCATTTATAATATAGCTTAACTATAAAAATGCGCTTGGGGCAGAAATTAGACATACCAGGCCTTTTTCAGCAAAAGACATTTTTACAAATGCATGAGCACCTGAACCAATTTGGAGGCCCTGTCATTTTGATTTAGAGCCGGGGAAGTGGGGCTGATCCCTAAAGAGGAGAAACAATTATCCGGGGGAAGAGAAGATTTTAGAATTCTTCTTCTTATCGCTAACCTGCCTTGGACTCAAAAGCATCAGGTAGAGAAGAGGGTTGACTTGTGAGTGAGAGCTAGGATCCTTGTACACCTGTTTGACCCACAAATCTTGTATGACTTCCACACGCTGTCTCTTCTAGGGAGCCTTCCCTGCCCCTCTCTGTGGGGTCAGGAACCTCTCCTTGGAGAACTCCTATCCATTTCATTTCAATTAGCTATTGCTGCATGAAAAACCACCCCCCAAAAGTAGAAGCTTCGAATAACCACCATCTATTTATTATCTCCTGTGATTCTGTGGTTCGACTGGGCTCAGCTTGGTGATTCTTCCGATCCACGTGGTGTTGGACAGAGCCACAGTCCTCATGCTGCTTGACTGGGCTGGAAGTGCCAGGAGGCTCAGCCACACGTCTGGTGGCTTGAGCTGCTTACCACCAGAGCATCTCTGTTTCCTCTCACGTGGCCCTGATGTGTGCTGGGGCTTCTCCCAACATGGCCGCCGGATTCCAAGAGGGAGTGCTCCAAGAGCAAGGGCGAAAGCTGAAGATGTCTTAAGGGACGGTTTCAGAAGTTGTGCATTGCATATTGTTGGTCAAAACAAGTCAAGAGGCCGGCTCAGATTCACAGGGAAGGGAAATAGACCCCACGCTGGGTGTGAGGGGCAGAGACTTGGCCGCCATCTTTAATCGACGTCTTTTGTAGTTATTCCTAATATAGAATTTAGAATATGCCTGGCAGGTGCTGTGCAAGGTACTCGCCACTTTATACTCAGTTGTCGGGTTGTATCTGTGTCTCCTGGTACAAAGGGATGCTTGTCTCATTCATTTCAGGTACAAAGGAGGTACTATTGCTATTGATTCTGGTTTGATAGTGAAGCCACAGTTCTGGGTGTTCATTTCCAGTGTGGTCACTCTGGAGATTATTGTGAAATATTGCAGCAACCTAAGGACTAATATTATATTCACTTACAGCAGCGGTCGTAATGATGACTAATAGTAATAAGGATTAACAATAGTATAATTCTTACTGCTCTAGAAGTAATAACGGTAATATTGCCTTGCCCTTAAGTGGCATTTAGCCATTTAAAAAGCATTTTTATTTCCATTACCTTCCTACTCTGTCCAACAACCTTGTATAATTCCCCAAGAGGACTCTTGTTATAATCCATAGTTTATAAATGGGGATACTGAACCTAAGAAGGGGTTGAAAACGTATCATTCATCAATCATAATGGATATAATTTAGTAAGGACCTACTAAGTGCTGGGCATTTTATACCAACGGTTTTAATTTCCTTCTCAAAGCGATAGCATGAGGTATATACGGTTCTGGCCACCATTTTACAGATAAGGTAACTGAGGCTGAGAGAGGCAAAGTCCTTCACCTGTCACTTTTATGACTGGGATTCACTTCTAGATCAGTCCAACTCCCGAATTAACGACTCTTTCCTCAATGCTACACGGACTTTCTTCAGGCTGCCATTTCTAAATTCCTTTGAGCTGAGAAAACAGATAACATTTGTGTAAAAATAGTGTGCAAGATTGGAGTGAGGGATTCTTCCATGAATAACTCCCACCAGCTTTAGAGCTGACTCTTGACAGCATTTTCACCTTGGAAGTTTTCATTCTCTCCTCCTTGTAGTTCTTAGTAGCTTCTGCATGGCTAAGGTGACCAGGAAATCAATTTCCAGGAAAAAGAGTCATCCTATGTATAAAGTTACATGAGGTTGGGGTGCCTGGGTGCCTGGCTCAGTCCATGGAGTGTCCAGCTCTTGGTTTCTGCTCAGGTCATGATCTCGGGGTTGTGGGACGGAGCCCTACGTCAGGCTCTGCGCTCACTGGGGAGTCTGCTTGGGGTTCCCTCTCCCTCTCCCTCTGCCCCTCCCCCCTCAAATAAATAAATAAAAATCTTAAAAAAAATAAATTACATGAAGTCATTAAGTCCAGTTCTCCCAGTGATTAAGTCATGTTGAAGTTTTGATTAAGCCCTTAATGGGGATAGATAGATAGATAGATAGATAGATAGATAGATAGATAGATGATAGATAGATAGATAGATTTATATTTTCAGCATCTCTGATAAAACTCATCCACTGGTACTTTAGGAGGACACACTATGCATCAGGTACTAAAAGGCGGGATATTGCAGGGTTAAGCGTGCTGACTTTAAATCAGGCCACCTGGGTTCAAACCTCATCTCTGCCACTTATCAGGGATACAATGTTGGGTAAGTTATTTAACCTCCCTGTGCCTCAGTTCCCTCATCTTTAAAAGAGATGTATAATAGCACCTATCTCACGGGATTGCGGAGAGGATTAAGTGGGCTAATATACGTACTATGTAGTCAGACTTGGTACCCGTGTTCATCTTTGAATCAGTCACTGAAGCTGGAGGGATGTAGGACCTGATTGGTCAGTCCCGGGCTCCCCGAACACGTGGGTTGAGGTGAGGGATGGTGGTTTCCTGAAGGAAAATCCAAAGGCTGTCACCAAGAGAAAAACCACAGGGAAGTCCAATATGTGGGGGAACCAGAGGGCTTCTTTTTTTTCCTACCTTGTCTCAACAGATGGCTGAAAAACTCAGGAAGGGACTGAGGATATGCTAAAATAAGATAAAGTGTGAATTAACCAGATATGGTTCTTTTCAGCTGGGTCTACAGAGTAGTTTTGGCCCAGACCAAGCACTGCCATTCACTAGCCTGCCTTCTTTGGGAGACAGCAAGGAAAGTGTGCAGGAAAGATCCTGAAGCTTGGCAAGACTGAGGCCTGTCAGTTTAGCAGCAAGCTGTCATCAGTTGTGAAACACTATCCTATAAATATGTAGGGTGCCTGAGAAATAGGCGTGTGCCAGGTCTTTCCAAGAGGCAAACATTTAAGCAGCAACCTCCTATTTGATAAGAGTAAAGAAAATGTGCCATCAGCTATGTGCCTTCCTTTCTCTGACCCTCAGTGTTTTCATCTGTAAGACGAACAATGTTGTCCTCGATGGTCTCTTGGGATTCTTCCAGTCCTTGTGCTCAAGGTTTTGTGACTACATTTAAATGGTTTTAAGAACAGCTTGAAAGTGAGGAGTCAGCGTTCCTTACTACCTCACTGAGAGATACCGAGTCAGTAATTTCATCTGTCTATCTCTTTGTCTATCCATCTATCCATCCATCCATCTACTTGTTCACCTATCCATCCACCCATCCATCCCTGTCTATCAATCCACATATGTGTCCATCTGTCCATCTACCCACCTGTTCATCTGTCCTTATATACATCCGTCCATCCAACCATCCATCCATCCGTCCATCCAACCATCCATCCATCCGTCCATCCATCCATCCGTCCATCCGTCCAACCGTCCATCCGTCCAACCGTCCATCCATCCATCCATCCATCCATCCATCCATCCATCCGTCCGTCCAACCGTCCGTCCGTCCGTCCAACCGTCCGTCCATCGTCCATCCGTCCATCGTCCATCCGTCCATCCGTCCGTCCGTCTGTCCGTCCATCCATCCATCCATCCATCCATATACACATACATACATTCTTTTGTCTATCCATTAACCTGTCCATTCATCAGCTCATTCTACATAAGGCCACTTCAAGACATTGGTTTGCTCTAAGCAACCTTATTTTGTAGCCCCAAACTCACATCATATCATACAAATTAAATGCATTTTTATTGACACAATTTAAAGGAAATATGAAAGTCAGCTTTTGCAATTATTTTGTTACCACGGTAACGTTCTCGATTTACATTTATCTGTAATTTCTTGACAAATCATCGAGAATACTCTGGAATTCTTGCGAAATGAGATTCTAACCCATCAACTCTTTTCAAATATAATGGAACTTTTATGAACACTAAATTTCAGAAATACTAAGGTTGACATGATGGTAGGTTATGGAGCCCATTTAATTTAAGTCTTTATTAATTCTGCTTGCGCAGTTTTCTTTCTCTATTTTGGAGCCAATATATTGTTTTTAGCTCTCAGACATTTTCATGGGCTCTTAAAAAGCTTGTCGGCCTCAGGCCTTCACGGGTAAAATAGGCCCATTTCCCAAGTCCGTTACCACCCTTCCTGCTGGTCTTGGCTCCTAGTCAAATAAAACGAGGGAAGTCATGCAAACGAGCTATCTGGTCAACCTAAGCTAATGAACTGCTTGAAGGAAACAACATGAAATAGCAGCTTCACACCAAGGAGATTTCTTCACGTCCACCCTCCACCCCTTTAGGCATTCCTGTCCTAAATAGAAACAGTAATTCTGGACAGATGAGAAGAGAGATAAAGGCAATTTCAAGCACTCGTCATAAATTGTAATGAGTACCTACTCTAGTAGGGTGCATTTTGATTACTTTTTGAAATGTGAAATGGCAGATTTATCTCCTGTGATCACATCGGGAACATTTTTTCTTCCTATAAAAAGAGGTTTCAAGAAATGCTGAAAGGTTTAGGATAATGAAAGCAAATTGCTCTTACAACAGCGGGGAATTGTGAACAGTTTGTGTGTCTTTGAACATGGGGAAAAAAATGAGAGAATTCCCCAGGGGAAAAAAACCCTCAATTTGTCACCAAAAAATCCATGTGAGAACAACATGGCTCGATGCCTGAGGAATACATATGAACCGGAGCCCCTGGTGAATATCCCAGTCCGTCTCCCTTACTTAAAGATGAAGTATGTACGATTTGGAGAAGAGAGATAACTTATCCAAGATCACAAAGCAAGTTCGTGTCAAGGCCAAGAGCGTGATGCTTCTATCATATTGTACCACGTTGTCCTGCAAGAGTGGGAAATGCAAGAAGGAAAAAGGTACTCTTTTAACAATTGGATTCTTTTTTCTTTATCTGACATTATTGAACATTTGGGAGGTGTGCAGAGAAAGTTAATTATCCAACCCCCACCCCACCGCATCCACAAAGCCTGTATTAACATCCAATGCGAGTCTTTTCTTCCCTTTGTTACAATTTTGAAAAGCAATTTTCTCTTTATGTTTTATATGCTTCTTGAGTCTCTGTGATGTTCAGACTTTCCACTGCATTCAATTTTGTTCAATTCTCTGGAGCTGTTTGGGTCAAATTCTTCCAGGAATAATTACCATGCTGGAGATCATGGTGCTATGTACACCCATGTTGGGCGTCTCTTAAGTATCAGGGGCTGTGCTGGTTGTTGAAGGAAAGAAATTATCTAGGACAGACTCCCTGCCCCTCAAGAGATTCAGAGGCTGAGTGGGGGACTGGATGTATAAGCAGACAATTTTGACAAATAGCGGGGTGTCCTGTGATAGGACTAAGCCACAGAAATCCAGGGATGCAGTTGATCCAGACTAGGGCTTAAGGAAGGCTTCTTGGAGGAGGTGAGTCCCAAATGATGAATAAAACTTAGCAAAGTAAAGATGGGAGACAGAAGGTCACACTGTAGGCTGTGAGAAGAGCAAGCTGAGAGGTTGGAGGCAAGAACCTTGGGGCTAAAAGCAAGCTTAAATATAACTAGCTCGTACTGCCAGAATGCCTATTTCACAGAGGCAGAAATCAAGGCCTCTTTGAGCCGCTGGTGCTATGACACAGGCTAGCTCATTCTGTTGTTCTTCTCGGCCTTTATAGAAGCCAACGGTATTGTCCAAGATGATGGTACTGCATATCTTTGTTATCGGCATATGGGATAGGGTACTCCTGGTGGCATAGGAAAGAGAAGACAATTGTTCAGAGGTTGTGCTCGGGATCTTTACCCCCTTCAATCTGTATCCCAGCTCCACCACTTACGGGTTGTATAACCTGGGCACATGACCGCATCTCTGTCTCCTTGCTTGTAAAACGGGGGTACGAAGAGTTCCCACCTGGGGTGATGTTGTGTGGGAACATAGGCATGTAAATATCTCTATCAAGTGCCGAGCGCATCCTAAGTGCCCAACGAATGGTCGCTGTTTGCATTCTCTTATTTTAATCCAAACCAAGTCCAAGAGTTGCTTAGAGCCAGCTATTTCCCTTGACATATTCTTTTCAATAAAGGTTTGTGCTGGGCAGGAAGCGAGAGGGAGACGTTCTGTGCTGCAGGAGAGCTCCTCAGATGTCCTGCAAAGCCTCCCAGGCGTGATCAGGAATGACTCAGTGTGGGGAGTTATTTTGGCTCACCCTTTGTCTGCTAGGCTCTGGTTGTTCAGATAACTGGACTTCGCCTGACTTTGCAAGCCCAGCCGGACTGAGCTCATCACAGTGGCACCTCAGACTCTCGAGCTATCTCTGATACGCCTCTGCCTATGAGAGAACTAGCCCTCATACGATAAAGCCGGGCGGGGGGGAGAAAAAGTGTTATAAAACTCTGCAAGTATGAGGAATTATATATACAGTGATCGAAAAACCCAGCTTCTAGAATCAGAGGGAGCTTAGTTCCAGTGTCAGCCCAGCCTCTGCCTAGCAGTGTGACCTTGGTCTTACAGCTCCTGTCTCTGAACCTCGGCTCTCTCGTTTCTAAAATGGGAATAGTCATACCCTCCCTAATTGGGTCATCGTGAAGATGAAACAGGATCGTGATATGCGGAGTGTTTGGTACCGAGCTTGAGATGTAGAAAACACTCGGTAAATTCTAGCTATTTTATGGTGTTGTATTTATTCATTCACGTAGGAAAAAAAAAAAACGTGAACATCGTCTATATATGCCACACCCCTGGATGGATGCTGGAGATACAGTTGGGAACAAATAGTTGGGGTGGTCTCTGCCCTCATGAAACTCAGACTTTGAAAGGAGAAAGACGAGCAGGTTAAATACATATGTATATATACGTATGTATGCCATTATTATATATTATACATTATATTATATATGTTATTGTATAATATATACATATATGTATTATATATTACATATATATGTGTATATATGCATGTCTATATGTGTGTAATATATATGTGTATATGTATTATATATATTATACATATGTATATATAATTACAAATAGGAATAAAAGTTCTATGAAGACATCAACCAGAGTGCTGGAATCAGGGAATCAGGTGGGCAGGGAGAGCCTCTTTAACAAAATGACCTTTCAGCTAAGATATATGAGTGGGGCTTTGGCAGGCTAGGAGCAAAGGAAGTAGCAGGTGTAAAGGCCCTGAGGCAAAAAAAATGAGCTTGTCGTGTTTGAGTCAGAACCAAGGCACGGTGGCTGGAACATGGTAAATGAGGGGAGGCCCGGTCAGAAATGGAAGGAGAGCAGTAGCCAGGCTCTGGAACACACAGGGCCTTGCAGTAAGTGTTTGGAAGCAATCTGAGATCAGCAGGAGAGGAGCCATTGAGAGATTGTTAAGCAGAGGAGAGAGCGAGTTCCTTTTTTGAAATCTCACTTTGGCTACTGGGTGGAGAATGAACCATCAGGAAGACTAGCTGGGGAAGCTGTTATAGTCATCCAGGGGCAGGTTCAAGGTCTATTTTGAAATTAAAGTCAATAGATGGGTTGATGGATAAGAGAGAGAAAACAGAATTAAGGATGTCCCCGGGTTACTGCTTGAGTGACTGGCTGAGTCAGGTGGTACCATTTACTGGGATGGGAAAGATTTTGGAGAATGAACTGAGATTAGCTGTAGGGCTCCTGGCACACGAACATTGAATGGAATGTATCTATCAGCAGCAACACCATGTCCCCAGCATGTGGACGCATCCTTTATACTGATATATTTAGATGGGTGCATAGAGAAAGCTGTACGTAGAGAGACACCTCTTCCCACACATCGACTCAGGCTTTCTATTACATCCCCTTATTTTATTTCCTTCAAAGCACTTACGCCAAACAGAACTATCTTGTTTATTTCTTTTTGTAGGTACCATCTATCTCCCCAACTAGAATGTAAGGTTGGGGAGGGTGGGACATTTGACTCTCTTGTTTACTGTCCATCCCGAATACCTGCCGCTGGGTCTGGCACGTGGTAGGTGCCCCACACATTCCTGCTGAAACTGTAAGCATATATGTGGACGTGGCAATGTGTGCATTTTTTTCCCAGTGAGCTCTACACCCAGCGTGGGGCTCGAACTCATGACCCCATATCAAGAGTTGCACGCTCTACTGACTAAGCCAGCCAGGCACCCCGCCCCTGTGATGTGGGCATTAACTTCTATTGCTTGCCAAGGGGTCCCGTTTCACGTCACTTAAGTGGCCAAATGAGTCTCCATGGGTTGGGGAAAGCCTGAGGCTGGTCTTCCTAGGTGAGCTGCACACGGCCGCATAGGCTGTCCTTCTTCCCGGGAGGACAGCCCTGCAGTTGTCGTGAGAAGAGAGCCAGGAGGGGTCCTGATGTAGGGACAAATGAATGTCATGAGCTTTCTGTTATGGAAATGGGGTGCTTGGTGGCCTTCCAGGAAGACTTGACAATGTCAATTGACTGCAGGAAGAGTTAATAACTACTCCCAGCCCAGCCAACTGGGCTCAGTTGCTAAGCAACTGCCTCCCCAGAGTTATATAATATGTAAGAGAAACACTTTTTTTTTTTTTTTTTTTTTGCAAATGGAACATAGGCTATCCACGGGACAGGGGCTTTTTGCTTGATGTTTCTGATCTCCAGTTGACTTGGTTAGTGAAACATGAGCATGGCCTTGAGCTAGCTTTCAAGCCGCTCTGACCAAAGAGAATGCCTCCATCCAAAAAGGGATGAATTTGGAGAGAGGGATCAAAGGGTGATCTGTGCAATTCTTTACTCACATGGAATTCCTGGGGAACCCTGGCACAGGCCCGTCTCCCTCTGTGGATTCTCCTGAGGGCGTTGGTGGCATCGGATCTCCCTGAAGAGTTGACTAAACTTAGAGCTGGATTTGGGCTAAGAGGGAGAGACTACTGGTCTACCTGGGGTTTCATTAGCTCATGGAATTATCCACCTCCTTGGTCTTTGAGACTACAGACGTGGGTCAAATAAATGAATAAATGACTCCTTCAAGAATCACAATGCAGTTTTAGAGAAGCAGAGGGATTCAGGAGTGAATCACAAGCTTTGAAACCAGACGGAACTTAGTCAAAGTCTTGACTCCAGATTACTTACCCACTCGGAGCCTCTGTTTTCTCATCAGTAAAATGATAATGATGGTGATGGTGGTGGTGGTAAACCCAGTCCTAAGTGCTTTCCAGGGCTGTGGCCAAGATGGAGTGAGATCATATATATGAAAGTATTCCAGAAAGCCCATGAATTTACGCTGAGCCTGTAACTTAGCTTCACGGGGTTCCACGGGAAGGTCACGGTGTGGTCGCTCATGGCCAGAGCACACGTGTATACTGAGATGAGGTGGAAAAAAAAAACAAAATAAAATCAGGAAGGGATCACAAGGTGAGGGCAACCCGTTATGAAGGTGTGACTGAATTTGCATAAGAGTGACTGATTCGCCTGATGGACAAATCAGGAAATGGTTTCTGGAAAGCCCTCCCACTAGATGCCTTGAATGCAGTGCTTCTCAACTACTCAAGGAACTGGGAAAACTTTAAAATACGGAGATGCCAAGATTCCACTCCAGACCAGTGGAGACAGAATCCGTGCTGGGGGATTATGAAACATTTATTTTTTAACTTTCCAGATGACTCCATAGAATATTTATGGAATTCTTTACTATATGCCAGGCACCACACTAAGGACTTTGCATTTGGTATCTCAATTCATCTTCATAAGAATCTTTTTATAAAAGAAGAAAACAGAGGCACAGAGAAGCTAAGTAAGTCGCCCAAGGCCACACAGATAGTTGCCGAGCGGGACCTCGGTTCTAGTTCCAAAATCCTACTCTTAACTATCCCAACAGATGGCTTCTCCAGGCACACTGAAGGTGTAATTTAAGGCACAATAATTCCATTTACTCATAGGTTTCCAGAATCGTACTATGGTGGTAAAGCAAGACTCACCATTGCAGGTAGTGTTCGTTCTTCATAATATTGGGTCAATCACATGACAGACAGATCAAAATATAATTGTGGCTTAACCAAGATGGAAGGCGGTTTCTCTGCCAGTGTGGATAGCCCAGAGCTAACAAGCCAGATCTGGAACCATCGGGGACCCCAGGCTGCTTCTAACTCATCACTCTGACATCCTCGATATGTGGCTTCCTTCATATCATCCAAGGTGGAACAGTCCAGCTCCAGGCATCCTACCCACCTTGCAGCCAATGAGAAAGGGTAAAGAGGGAGTGGTGGGTGCTTCTTTCTAAGGGCATTCTTGGGGAGTCATGTCCATCACTTCCCAGTGTCTAGAACACAGCCATATGGCCACAGTCGACTACAAAGGAGGCTGAGAATTGTAGTATGTCCTAGGTGGCCATGTCTCTGGCGAAAACATGGAGATTTTATTATGAAAGGAAAGAAAAGGGTGAGTCTCTTGGGGGCAATTCCCAGGTCCTAGGGAAGTTATTCACAAGGACATGGGCACAAGAGGATGATCAGAGAGTCACTGGAATGCCAAGGCAAGTCTAAGCTACCAAGGACAAGTTAGAGGTGGTCAGCTCTGGACAGGCCTTATAATAAAGCTTGTCTGACCATTGGGAAAATGAGAAGCTTGGTTCTTCGAGAATAGAAAATGTTGGCGCAACTCACTGGCACGTTAGCAATGGAGAAAATCAATCCATTGCCGATCACCAACCAACCTTTGGCACCAATGACTGTGATACAAAAATGACACAGGAGTACCTGGGTGGTGCAGACAGGTGGGCGTCTGGCTCTTGGTTTGGGCTCAGGTCATGATCTCAGGGTCGTGGGATGGAGCCCCACATCAGGCTCTGCGCTCAGCGGGGAGGCTGCTTGAGATTGTCTCTCCTTCTCCCTCTGCCCCTCCTGTTCCTGTGCTCACTCTCTCTCATATAAATAAATAAATAAATAAATAAATAAATAAATAAATAAATAAATAAATAAATATTTTTTCAAAAATGAAGAGAATCCCACAGAGCACCTGCCATCCTGCTAGTGTTCCCCTTCTGGGCGAATCTCAAGCCAGCTCTCTCCAGAACAGACCGCCTGGGAGAGAAGGGGATGTCTGGGAAGGGATTTAACTCGTGTCTATTCATCCGAGAGGAAGCCCACTGTTGGATGATGTCGGGAGCCACTTTATACAAAATGATATCTTCAGGGAAGGGCAGAAGCAATCGCTTTAATTACCTTGGTTTGAATTCGTCTACCTGACGCTTTTGGGGAGAGGTTCATTTAATTGACGCTTTCGTACGTGCAGTCGCATTTCCTCCGGTTGTTTCCCAAACATATTAATGCGGCAAAACTTGAGCAAAGAGAGGTACATCCAAAAGCCCGAGGCAAGGATTAATTCCAAACTGTCCGTCCAGCTTCTTCGCAGTGTGGTGAATTCCCTTTTGCTAATTTGTTCTCTCAGCCAATGGGTAGAGCGGGCTTTTAGCATGCCAGGGTTGGAAGCTGTTGTGGCTTCAGCCCCACAGGTCTTTAGACATAACTGCACCGAAGAAGAGAAGGAAGGGGAGCTGGCATCTCTGGAGTGTCCCCCACGGTCTGCTGAACCTGCCCCTTTCCATACGTTCCCACCTTTCATCGGTGCTTAACCCAAGCCACGTCCCAGCCAAGCCCGTGACATGGGTGGGCTCCTTAAAATCCCACAGCAGCCCTGTGAGCTTGGGACTGGTATTACTGCTCCCATTTCGCAGATGGGGAACTGAGACTCCGCAGTTCAGTTACTTAGCAAAAGCACTTCGCAGAAAAGCCCCTAGCACCTAGAGGAAGGGGTGGGCTGAGAATGGAACACAGCAGGTCCCCAACACTTGCTGACGTCCTTTCCTTCCTTCTCTCTGCCTCAAACCCCGTTTTCCTCCTAAAGCATACATTGCCTTTAGACTCCTTTTTTTCTAGTATTAAACATTTGGAGATGAGTGTGTGTTTATATGGGTGTATGCGGATGTGTGTGTGCGTGCGTGTGCGTGCATGTGTGTGTGTGTGTGTGTGTGTGTGTCGATTTGATCCGTCCTTTCAACAATGTTTTCTGAGCTCTATGAGCCAGGCTTGGCGGTTGGTGCTGGACACGCAGCCTCTGCCTTCCTAGGGCTCACTGCTT
Organism: Ursus americanus; assembly: GCF_024610735.1. Lineage (NCBI taxonomy): Eukaryota > Metazoa > Chordata > Mammalia > Carnivora > Ursidae > Ursus > Ursus americanus. The sequence goes on from NC_142156.1 coordinate 2,299,358, forward strand.
AACAGGAGGAAGCGTCCTTCCTCTTCTTCCACCCCATCCCAGGTCAATGGTCAGGGCCGTCCCCATCGGCCACGGCCTTCTGGGTCACCTTCCTTGGCTAGGATCTCACTGTGCCTGGACCGCATAAGCATTCTGTTTGAGAAGGGGTGGAGGGAGACGAGGAAGGCGGTGTGATGCTGCGGGCACAGCACAGCATTTGGGCCCAGTTCATATGACTTCGAAAGCCAGCTTGGCCCATGTTCACAAGCTCTCTCTGTGTGCACCAAACTGGACAGCTCACTGTCTCCCAACCACACGCCCCACCTCTCAGCCTTTGCTCAAGCTGGACCGTCAGCCTGGCTTACCTGCCCCACCATCTGCCAGTCAAGGCCCCACCCAGCATCCGAGCCCAGTCCAAATGCTGCCAAACCCCTTCTGGTCCCAGCAGGGCCCGAGCCCTCCATGAAGCCCACGGCTCCTTGAGCCACTTTTTATACCTCATTTGGGTTTCACTCCCTGAGACAGGTTTGTCTTTTTGACCTGCTGACCTCCAGAGAAGAGAGTGTTTGATTCAGTCGTGAATCCGAGCCCCTGGCAAGGTGCCTGGCACACAGTAGGCACTTAATACAAGTTAGCACAATGTCTTTGGAGGTGGCACCGGAGCATAATGTCTAAACTCCCAGGCTTTGGCCCTGATTGCCTGTATTTAAAGCCCATTCCACCACCATTTGTGACAGCTACCGAAATGTCTCTGAGTCTCCGTTTCTTCATCTCGAAAATGGGGATAACGGTATCTGTCTGCCCCACAGAACTGTTGACTATTCTTAAATGAGCTCATGCATTCAAGGCATTTTCACTGGCCTGGCTCAGAGGAGGAGCTCAATGAATGGTTCCTGCTGTTTGTTCTCCTTCTCCTTCTTCTCCTTCTTCCCCTTCTTCTTCTCCTTCTTCCCCTTCTTCTTCTTCTTCCTCTTCTTCCCCTTCTTCTTTTTCTTCAAAAGTCCAATTTTCTATCTTCGAATAGATACATACCTGTGTCTACATCCGCACCTACCCCTTGAAATAAACTCTTAAATGTTCGGATTCACGTACAAGCAGGATCTGCTGATAGATGATCCCACTAAGAGAATGGAAAGGTCCCTCCCCCGACTTCCTGAGCCAGTGTGGTGCAGCTGAACAGGCACAGAGGTCTTCTTGGGTTTCCATAAATTCACGATGGCACATTCTCTAATAGACAGTGAAGGAGGCATGGGCTGTCTTGGGAATGTTCCTAACCTTTGAGAGTGATGGATGAGAAAGCCACCCAGCCTCCTCCCCAAAACTCCCTCGAGGCCACTGTCAGACACAGAATCCTGAGCCAGAGGGACAAGGAGGTGACAGGGGTTAACTCTGATATTCTTCTGCCAGTAAACAATTCATCAATTTTATGTCTTACTTTTTTCTGATGAGGTTAGTGGTGGAGGAGAGGGAGAGTTTAATGATGGTGTGGGCGGAAGGGCAGTTCTGCTCTTCAATCACAGCCACACAAAAATAGAGCAGACCTTTAGATGAGCGATCAGCCCCTGGAGGATTTAGAATATTCTTCACTCACCGTGTTATGGAGCCTGCATGGGACACATCATTAATCATCATTAATTAACATTTAATAGAAATAATTTTAAAAAGGAACACTGGGCTACAATAATTTTCCTTGATTGTAATCCTTGTACAGCACGATGTAATTCTCAAGTTCGTAGCAAAGTTTCTTTACGTACCACTGTCGTGTTTCTATCCCCAGTAGCGGAGGACAGATGATCACTACAGGTCCCCCTCGCGGAGCAGTTCCTAGGGTTGCCCGGGTCAGAAGCAGCTTGGCATCAAAACTGTGCCCGCAACTGGCTGGCTGCCCTTGTGATTAGTTTGTGAATAGCAAGGTGTCAGTGTCTTGATCGTCCTCCAGGACCTCCAACACCGTGAGGGTACAGAAGCACTCCCCCACAGACATTTGCAGAAGGAGTAAACGAAGCTGGCCATCACAATTTGCTCTCTTATCTCCCTACCATGCACTTCTGTCTGGAATGCCCTTCCCCAGTGGTGCGTCTTCATCTGGGTGGCCTGTCCTTACCTCTCTGGGAAGCCTTCCCCGGAACTTGCCAGATCCAGTTAGGTGAGACCTTTATGCCCCCCTTAGCCTCAGACGTTTCCCTTCATGGAGAGCAGCAATGACGAATGTTGTGTTTGCTGACTTTTATGTCTGTCCTTCCCACCGGTCCCCGAGCCCCTCGAGGTGAGGGCTGTTTCCTGCTCATTCTTGGACAAGCAGTAGACATAGAGAGGGTGTTGGTACAGCCTCTTGCACGGATGAGTCAAATCACTTATTTTTGTCCTCTGTCACATCTCTTCCCTCTCTGGGACGAGTTCCCCTAAGTAAAACAAGGATGTAATAATCACAGGAACACTTACTAAATACATATTATATGCCAGGCCGTACTTTACCATTTAAACCCTACAGCAATACTGGGCTATGAATACTTTATGGTTCCCATGCTGTGATAGGAAAACTGAAGTTCAGAGAGGCATGGAAACTTGACCAGAGTCCAGCAGCTAGCCAGGATTAGAATCCAGGTATGTTTCACTCACGAGCTCAGGACGTGAACCCTCAAGGCACCTTGCCTGCCCTGCCCCCGAGTGAGGGCCAGACGAAGCTATCTTGACGTTCCCTGCATGACATAAACTCCAAGAGCTGCAGAGGAGTAGAAATGGAGAGAGAGAAAGCATAAAATGATATTTCAACTTCTTGTTCTAATTATTTGGCAAGAAGGGTGTTACTGCCACGCTTTGAATGGAGAAAAAAAAAATTTCCAAAGTGCCTCCCCCAAATGTTCCAAATGTGAAGACACCTTAATTCTAGAACCCTCTCTGCAAATCCTTGTACCCACCCCCTCTGTGGCCTTGGGGGCATATTTGCAGCCCTATTTCTCATTGCTTTTCCATCTGCAGCATGAAGATTTGATTAGATAAAATCGTTCAACACCTATTTATAGAGTATCTGCTATGTGCACGCACTGGACCCACAGCGGGACACAGTACAGACATGGTCCCTCTTGGCACCTTTAACCTGCGTGGGGAGTCAGGTGTGATTATGTACGTATGATCTCGCACATAATCATCAACTACCACTGTGACAAGAACACAGTGCTTGGAAAGAACAAGACAGAGGACTGCAAAATCCGTTCTAAGCATTTTACATGCACTAACTAAATTAATGGTCGCATTGAGTTATGAAATCGATGCTATCAATATCATCCCCATTGTACAGATGGGGAAACTGAGGCTCTCAGAGGGTAAGGAGTTTACCCAAGGTCACACGGCTGCTAAGTGACATAACCTAAATCCAGGCAGGCTGGTTCCAGAGCCTATGGTCTTAACACCTGGATGCATTGCTTTGAGGGCGTCTAAAACCGGCCTCTGACCCAGTCTGGGAGTTGGGAAAGGCTTTCTTGGGGAAGTGTCTTTCTGCTGAGAGTCAAAGATGGGAAGCAGTTTAGCAGGTGGAAAGCAGGCAGAGGGAACAGTATATGAGAAGGGTCCAGGAGGAACGAGGCTCAAGTGTGCCAGAGATAGGAGCAGAGATGCTCTCATGAGCTGTGGTTTCCAGGGTCCTACCTTCTGGACCCATTTTCTGGATCTTCCGATCACTTTCTCAAGAAGCTTCACAGAATCCGTGCACAGCCCCTGCCCAGCTCCATCCCCCTCTTTCTGATGAAAGACCCCACTTCACATCCATGTGACACGTGACAACCAGTAACCCACTGGGCTTGCCAAGAAGAAAGACCCACATCCTATAACCAAGAGATGTCTAAGAACAAGCAGGCTTGATTCCCTTTTGCCCTTGTTTCCCCCTCGTTATCCTTTCCGTTGATGCAACTGGCAGAGCAATCTCCATGTCAGGTCTAAAGAGAGGTGGGACTCTATTTATTTGATAGATTTCAGTGCCTCTCCTGCTCAAGGATATTCATGGCTGTCTTTGACACATGCCATCCACTTAAACACTGCCTATCCCTGCTTACCTGGCATTCAAGGCCCCTTCGAGTCTGGTTGCTTTTTGTCCTTAAAGGTCATCAATGATTTCTACCCACCAGGATGGTCTTCTTGTTGCTGGTAAATAGGCACCGGTTGTTAGCTGTGTGAAATTTCTCACCCGAGATGTATCCCCTACTCCTCTACTCCCCTTTAAAGATTTAACTCCCACTTGACTTCTTCCTAAAGTCCTCCCTAATTGCTTATCCCACAGAACCATTGCTTCAATTCACTTTTACGCTGCTTTCTGACTACACCCTGTCTGTCATCCTTCTTTCCTTAAACCACCGTTTCTCAAAGTGTGAGTCCTGGATCACCTACATCAGAATAGCCCGGGGGCATCTATTACAAATACGGTTTCTGGTTCCCCACCTAATCTCTCTGCCCCAGAACTTCTCTCTGCCCCAGAACCTTCTTGGCATTTTAAGAACTCTTCTAAACCAATCACACGGACGTTTAAGAACCACTGTTCTAACCAAATGGCTTTCTTCTTGAATTAATTTTCATTCTCCTGAGAGTCCTTCCAGAAATCAATTTAGCAGAATCTCGTCCTTTTCGAGAGAATGAATCAAGCCTTCTTTATTTTCAAGCATTTGTCAGGGACCCGTTAGAACTCTCTGGGATGATTTGAGCCTCCAGCCTCTCGTCACCACCCCTATAGCCACTACCCTGTCCAGGCCACTGTCTTCGCTCATGGGCATTATCATACCAGAACTTTCAAACTCCTCAGACCCCCAGTCAGTGGTTCTGGAATGCATCCTGCACCATCTCACTGGAGGGTCATTCCCCAAAGGAGCCTGTGATGTGTCATTCTCTGCTGTGATCTCTCCTATAGGATGAGCTCTCTAACCCTCCCCTACACAAATATGACCCCTTGCAGCTTGGACATAGGATGAACTTGCAGCTTTATTCCCACCGTCACTCCAGCCAATGTTCCCACATAAGTCTTGGCAACTGCTGTTATTACTATCTAGGATAGCCCTGACTGTGTAGAAATCTATTCACCCTTTAGAACCTAACCCCAAGTGTTCCTCCTCTGCAAAAATCTCCAGAACCATCTTCTTTTCCCTCAAATCTTACCCCAAAGCAGAAATTGGAGCTCTTTCCTCTAGAGTCCTGCATAGCATATCATTTTTAAAACATTTAATTGAGTGCTTTCTATATGCCAGACAATTTGCGTCCTTTACATACATTATCATACCTAATCTTCCAAAAATCTTATGTAGGAGCTACCACTGTTACCTCTCATTTTAAAAATGAGGAAACTAAAACTCAGAAAGGTAAAGTCCAAGATTATACAGCTAGTAAGATGTAGAGTTGAGATACAGCACTATAGCCATCTGACTAACACGAAGCTGCCACCAATAACAGGCAAAAACTCAAAAACCTAGAAAGTACAGGCTGACCATTGTCTGTGTAAAGACATTGAGATGGTCCAGCCATCCATACTGCATATTGCATTGCCCATATGGTAAATGAGGATAATCAGAGTATTCTAGGAAATAGAGAACAGCACCCATTTGAGGTCCTAGAGAAATTCATTTTGAGCTAAGCTATCAGAGAAAGGTGGAAGAACCCAGAGAAACCAAGCCATCTCTTTGCAAACAGAAAATTGAAAATGGCATCGAAGTGTTGGACTTTAAACTAATCTTCTATGCCTTATGAAGCCACAGTAATTTATTTTGAGAGCTCCAGGAACAATTTATTCCTAAGAGGGATCTCTGGAATAATCCAGCATTTTTTGAACCTGACTACTTTCATTTCCTTCTTAATGCATCTAAAATTTTGTCTAAGTCAAAAAGCATAAATTTCAATATGAGCTGTATGAGGGATTGGCATATGGGGTCACTCTTGCTGAAGGTAGATGGTGGGGCAGGTATTTTCTATTATGGTGCCCTTTTCCTATTTTCTCAAGTCACTTGCACCCTATAATTGTCATGAGATAATGGGGAGGAGGGGGCAACACAGTACTCTATTCCTCTTGCTATGACACTACAAACCTTGGTAACCACCCTAGAGGCAAAATGCTGTAGAATTATTATAAGCTTTGTAGTCAGACTAAAATCTTGGTTCTATCAATTATTAACTTCATCAGCATAGGCAACGCACTTAATCTCCATACCCTCAATTTCTTCATCACAATGAAATTGAATATTTATCTCACAAAGTTATTATTAAGATCAGATGAAATAATGCGGAGAAGGTACTTAGCATGTATTAGATCCTCAGTAAAGGGTAGTTATCATCATATTAACATTTAATATATATGTCGATATGGGTAAATTTAAATCTCCCATCTTAGTTTTTGTTTGTCTCTCTGTTTTGTCTTCTTCTCTTCCTCTTTTCCAGCATTCTTTTGAATTATTTTAAATTTTTTACAATTATATTTCATTTATTTATTGATGTTTGAGCTGTGTATCTTGCATTTGTTTTTATTGTTCTAGGGATTATGACACACAACCTTACTTTTCATTAGAGTTACTGTTGTACCATTTCATGTAAAATTTAGAAACCTTGCAGCCATTGGCCTTTTCATTGACCCCCTCAACCGCCATCTTTCATGCCGTAGTTGTCGTGTGTATCACATCACATAAATTGTAATCTCACACGACAGTGTTATAATTTTTGCTTTAAATATCTTTTTAAGAGAAAAAGTTCGTTTTTATATTTACTTAAATATTGGCTATTTCCAGTGCTCTTATTTCCTTCCTGAAGAACTTAGTTTCCATCTTATATCAATTCCTTTCAGTCTGAAGACCTTTCTTTAGTTCTACTGGGTGATGAATCTTCATAGTTAACCTTTATCTGAAAATACCTATATTTCACCTTCATTTTTATTTTTATTTATTTATTTCTTAGAGAGAGAGGTGGAGCGGAGGGGCAAAGGGAGAGAGAGAGAATCTTAAGCAGGCTCCATGCCCAGCACAGAGCCCGATGCTGGGCTCCATCTTACCACCCTGAGGTCATGACCTGAGCCGAAATGAAGAGTCGGATGCTTAACTGACTGAGTCACCCAGGCGCTGCTATTTCACCTTTATTTCTGAAGGATATTTTAGCTGGATATAGAAATCTGTTTTAAAAGGTGTTTTTTTTTTCTCTCTATTTTAGCACTTGAACAATATTGGTCCATTGACTTCTGACCTCCATAGTTTATGATGAGAAATCCATGAAACTTCAAATGATCATAACCCTGTAGAGAATCTGTTGTTTTCTTTGGATGCTTTCAAATTTTTCTCTTTCTCTTTGATTTTTAGTAGATTGATTGTGATGCGTCTTAACGTAGTTCTCTTCATATTTATACTCGTTGGAGTTTGCTGAGCTCCTTGAACCTGTCAATGCACATTTTACCAAATATGCGACATTTTTAGCCATAATCAATTTAAATATCTTTTCTACCCTATTCTCTTTCCTCTCTACTTCTGTGACTCCAGTTGCATGTATTGTACACTTTTTGATATTATCTCACGAATTGTTGAAGCTCTATTCGTTTTCATCTTTTTTCTTCTTCTGATTCACCTGCATAATTTCTGTTAGTCTGTCTTCAAGTTTACTGACTCTTCTGTCATCTCCATTCTGCTGAGCTCATTCAGTGAATTTTTAGAAAGATTTGTTATGCATTTTAGAGGGGGAAGGGGCTGAGGAAGGAATCTCAAGTAGACTCCCCACTGAGCATAGAACCCAATGCAGGGCTTGATCTCAAGATCCTGAGATCATGACCTGAACTGGAATCAAGAGTTGGACATCCAACGGACTGAGTCACCCAGTTGCTCCCAGTGAATTTTTTTAAAGAAATCTTTTAAAGTTTTATTGAAGTAATCTCTATACCCAACGTGGGGCTCGAATTCACGACCCCAAGATCAAGAATCTTGTGCTCCTCTGACTGAGCCAGCCAGGTGCCCCATTCAGTGAATTTTTAATTTTAGCTGTGTTTTTCTATTCTAGAATTTCTATTTTTTATAGTTTCTATTTCTTTACTGATACCTCTTCTCATTTATTTCAACCATATTTTCTTTCAGTTCATTGAATTTAGTTACAACAGCTGCCTTCAAATCCATGACTCCTCATTTCAATATCAAAGTCACCTTGTGGGGAGTCTAGGTGGCTAATCTTTTTTTTTCTGAGCCTGTGTCAAATTTTCCTGATTTTTTTTTCTTTGTATGTCAAGATATTTGAGGCTATATCTTGGATGTTGTTACACTGTGGAAACTTTGGATTTTGTTAACTTCCTCTGAAGAGTATTAATGTTTTTGTTTTAGTTGGTGATTGATTGGGTTGGACTCAAACCAAACTCTATATTTTGTATGAAAACTCAAATCTTATAGCTGAGTAATATTCCATTGTATTACTCAGCTATCAGGAAGAACGAGTTCTCAACATTTGCTGCAACATGGACAGCACTGGAGGAGATTATGCTAAGTGAAATAAGTCAAGCAGAGAAAGACAATTATCATACGGTTTCTCTCATCTATGGAACATAAGAACTGGGAAGATCAGTAGGGGAAGAAAAGGATAAAGAAAGGGGGGTAATCAGAAGGGGGAATGAAGCATGAGAGACTATGGACTCTGAGAAACAAACTGAGGGCTTCAGAGGGGAGGGGGGTGGGGGAATGGGATAGACCGGTGATGGGTAGTAAGGAGGGCACGTATTGCATGGTGCACTGGGTGTTATACGCAACTAATGAATCATCGAACTTTACATCAGAAACCAGGGATGTACTGTATGGTGACTAACATAATATAATAAAAAAAAACATTAAAATAAAAAAAACCCTCAAATCTTAGTTCAGTTCTGTATTTAGCCGAATTGTTCATTGTCATATGTGTGACGTTCATATCATATGTGTGAAACTCAGACATCAGACAAAGATTTGGGCAGTTAATAATTTGAGACTCCTGCCTATTTCCTTTTAAGGGTTTTTCCTTACTTTTTAGCAGCTATGATAACCCCAAACTTTGTCTTCTGGTTCTTCTGGCCAGAAAGACTGGGTTTCTCTTAGAGTTTTGGCGTCCCCAAGCAGCACTGACTTCAGCCTGCTCTAAAGCTAAAAACCACAAAAACAAATAGTTCACCTCATGCCATTCCCTTTTGCCAAGTTTTGACTGTTTTACAAAGTCTGCCTATCTTTATTCACCTTCCAATGCCCTCTCAGAGTTAAGAGCTATTATCTATAGGAGAGTCAGAACCATCCATCATCATCATATGATTACATTCTTTTTTTACAATCTTTTTTAAAAATTTATTTATTTATTTGACAGAGAGAGAAAGAGAGAGCACAAGCCAGGGGAGAGGGAAAAGCAGGCTCCCTGCTGAACAGGGAGCCCAATGTGGGGCTCAATCCCAGTTGACAATTCCTGGGTCTTGGGATTTTGGGATCTTGGGATCTTGGGACCCCAGGGTCCTGGGATCATGACCTGAACCAAAGACAGACACTTAAACAACAGAGCCACCCAGGAACCCCTATTATTACTTTCTTGAAGGGTTTATAGCTTTTGATTTCTGAAGAAACATTCTTGGCATCTGAGTCTTGTTTTATAAGATTTAAAGAAGAGTGCTATGCACCAGTTATGGCAACAGGTTGTGTGTGTGTGTGTGTGTGTGTGTGTGCGCGCGTGCATGTGTGTGTGGGGGGCGAAGTATTTATAATTCACAATCTTTGAGATTGGTACTTGTGTCTGTATTTAAAGATGAGTAAAACCACCTGGGCTGGAAATTTGGGGGAACTGAGTTCCAACCTGATCCAGGGCAGGACTAAGTGGGTTTCTGAAAAGATGCCTGGGCATTATTTACTATAATCACTTTGTCAGTGAAGGCCAAATAAACATCCTACTTGTGCAGCCATGGTCCAGGTGACTGAAATTGTTGTGGGCCATGCATGTTGAAGGATGGGAGTTGAGCTGTCCGCTTCCTCATTTGACCAGATTATTGCGTCTTGTTGAATTGCCTTGTCTGTGAACTATCCCAGAGGTTGCTCCGTATACAGAAGTCAGATCTTCGATCCGTGGTTGAGACACTAAAGTCAGCTCATAAGGTAAAAATCATATAGCATGGAACCATCGTGGAGAACCAGACACCTCTTCTCTATCGGTCCGGTATGGGCCGGATTTTAACCCAGTCTTGCAACAGATGATCATTTCTTCATTTGGTAAGACAATTGATATATTAGTTAGGGTTAGTAATGCTAGCTGCTGTAACAAATAAACCCTGAATCACAATGACTTAGAGCAGTAGAATTCAAATTGCTCATAAAATCTTGCTCATAAAGTAAAAAAATCTTGGGCAAAAAGTGTCTATTGCAGACATTCCCATTCAACAGGCAACCTTCCTCGTGGCCCTTCAGGCATGTAAATCCCGTCTCCCTGGGGACTCTACCAGGAGCTTTGGGCCCTGGAGTTCTCCAATGGGCGCTCAGCATCCAAGGGGAAGACAAGCGAAGAGCAACTATGGAGGACCACATAGGGGCTTTTCATGGATTGGGCCTGAGAGTGGCACAGTCATGGACAGAACTCAGTGTGTACCTCACTGCCAGGGAGGCTGGGATATTAGTCTAACTTTGTGCCCAGGAGGAAAAGGAAATGGGTTATAGTGAAAACCCAGAATGCTTCACCACACTTGTCTTACACTGTGATCTAATTTCCCTCAGTGGAGCGAGATGAGCACACTTTGAGACGTATGAGAGGACCCAGACCAACTGAGGAAGCAGTAAATACTTGTGGCCTGTTGCTTGGTAGAATCATCTGGTAGAATGTTAAGCCATATCGCCCAAATGATGTAACTTTCTTTTTTCCCTTATTTGAGCTTGTGTGGTGAACCCATATAACTTAAATATACATCTGATGGGACTCAACTAGGCGGATCTTATCCATTCTGCCCAGCACAGTGCCTGGGGGGTAAAAGATACTCACGTAGATGTTTACAGAATAAAGGAATGGATGTAAGGAAGGGAGGAGGAGAAAGGAAGGATAAGGAAGGAAGGAAGGAAGGAAGGAAGGAAGGAAAGGGAGGAAGGAAGGAAGGAAGGAAGGAAGGAAGGAAGGAAGGAAGGAAGGAAGGAAGGAAAGGGAGGGAGGGAGGAAGGAAGGAAGGAAGGAAAGGGAGGGAGGAAGGAAGGAAGGAAGGAAGGAAGGAAGGAAGGAAGGAAGGAAGGAAGGAAGGAAGGAAAGGGAGGGAGGGAGGGAGGAAGGAAGGAGGGAAGGAGGGAAGGGAGGGAGGGAAGGAAGGTCAATGGTAATACACAACCTATGAAGTTGCAGGGACCCCACACTTGTGTTAGCAAACATATCATTTCTCCATGAACCGCGGTGACAAAGTGGAGGCTAACACGGTCCCACCACCCAGAGAACCGCTCAGGAAATATAAGCCATTATCCTTCCCCTGCCCTGCACCCCAGTGCATACCCCACATCTTCCCCCTGGATTCTCATCTGAGATCTATCAGGCCAACTTCTGTTTGAGTAAAGATAGAGCAACAATAAAAGAAAAGAAACATTCCTGTGAACTAATCAAAAGCTTTAATCACTTCTCCCTGTTTCCTTCTGTCCCCTGGAGAGAAGGAGGGAGGGCTCCCATTCACAGAGCTCATTTTCCTGAGTGGGCTCTGATAAAGGACAGAACATTAGGTTTTTTCCTTCTAAGGGAGCATGGCGCTGCTTTTAGAATTCATTGGGACATTTTGGAACACAAACAACAGCGGAAGGCACTCATGTGGTGATAATTTAATGTAATTCCAATGTCAGTGACGCGCCATGATGGTCTAATCAGCTTGCCTGGAGGCGGCTGCTTTTGTGCCTTGCCTGGGAGAGCGGGTTCGTGGACGCGACACCAGCCCAGCACCCTCAAGCACAGTTCCTCTCTTCTCATCCCCATTCCCACAGTGGTTTTCTGATTCCACTCCAAAGGACTCCCGGGGAAACAAAAGACGTTGGAAATGTTTCTAAACTCCTAATCAGAAGAGAGCGTCCATAAACCCACATGCATCTTGGGACTTGGCCTGGGTTATTTTACATTTAAGTTAATTATTCCAACACTTAACATGGATGATTTTTGCATGAAAATCCCAAGTTCAGGCATCTCTAGAAAAACCAGAAGGGTTGACCACACAGGACTCACATTCCCACACGCTTAGCAGTTGGCAGGGGTGGAGTCGCAGAACACGTCCCCTAGTCTGACCTGGGTTCCCCGGCATGCCACGGCCCCACCTGGTCCATTTCACTCATTTCCAGTTTCTGCCCATTTCCATGGGCATCTGATCTCACTAATCCTGCCGCTAAGCCTTAGACGGCCCCAAGCCCTGGCCTCCCACATAGACTCGCCTGGGTTTCTCCATTTCTTGTAGAAGAGAACCACAGAAGCCAACCAGATCTGTACTGTTGTATTGGAAATTTCCATCCCATATATTGAAGGACTGGCTCAAGACTTGTTTTTCATTCAAAAGGTTTTGTTACCGTCAACTTGCAGCCCTGCCAAAACATTTAGTTGATGGAGTCTGTTGGGATGAGATTGGGCTCTTAGTGGCATTGGCCAAACTCTGCCATTTCCCTGAAGAACAATGCCATCTGGAAACAAGGCTATGGGCAAGAAGGTAACCCAACCCCCTCCTGTCCTAGATCCTGGGCTCAGAGGATAAGGTCTGAAGGAAGGAAGACCTGGCCATACTGCTGGTACGGGCCACATACATGCATTTCATCGTACAGGGGCTCGAGCTGCAACCATACTTCTATAAACCTTCGGGCTCAACAAAATGCCATAAAAGTGATTCGGTCCAGAGGTTTTTCTATCAGGATCTGATGGAAACTGGAAAAGTGGATGGTGAGCTCGGGGGTGAGGGGCAGTTTGAGCTCCCCGTTGCATTCATCAAATATTTATCAAAAGCTATTTTGTGACAGGCAGGAAATGGCGAGCAAAAGCAGACACAGCATCCATGCCCTCACAAAGGAAGTCAGCCAGAAGAGAGACAAGGGCACGGGGTCATGCCCTTGTGTCCCAGGGATCCCAGCCTGGCCTTGGTGGCTGGGAAGGACTTCCTGGTGAAATCATAAAATCTGAGGGGCAAGCCAAACTGACGAGGTGAAGGCAGCAGGTGAAGCGTGTGTCGGAGAAAAAGGACAGCAGATTCAAGGGCCCTGGGACAAGAGGGCACGTAGGTAGCACGCAGAATTAGAAGCAGGTCAGTGGGCTGAGATAAAATGGGGGATTGGGGAAGTTTCCAGCCATCCCTTTAGATCATAGCATGGGGCCCAGTCTTTATCCTAAGAAAGACGTAAAGCTGTTAGAGGCCCATGGAGTCAGCCCCACACTGTGCAGGGGCTATGGGGTGATGGTCTCTGCCCTCACTTTGCTCTGGTCTAGTTGTGCTCACTGCAATATTACAGACCCGAAGTGACACCGCAAGCGACAGTGATGACTGTGGGGGATCGGTGACCAACTAGAGCATTGATGGAAGGCTCAATTAAATTAAGAAATGGGCTTTGGAGTAAGCTTTATTTAAAACCAAGCTGTGCATCCTCGGGCAGTTCCCTTCACCTCTCTGAGCTCGGTTTCTTCATCTGAAAAACAGAATCAGTGATAGTGCCTGCCTCACAGAGATGTGCTAAGGATTAAATGCACTGATGATGTGTGTAAAGTGCTTAGCATAGGGCCTGGCACACGGGGAAGAACCAATAAATGTTGTTAGCTGTTCTTAGCTATTCCCATCTAAACCCGTTTCCCCAGAGAGGCTGCAGAACTTTGGATTCAAGGTTATGAATTCCCTGGTGAAAAAAAAGAGGGGAAGCGAAAATTAAAGTCCCGGAGAAGCCAGAACTGTACAAAGCAGGGATATCATGTGGGGTATAATATGTGAGAATTCGCTGGCCGGGGCTCAGGCAGAACTTCAGGAAGGAGGCAGCTTGCCCAAAGGAAAGGTGTGAACAGGCAACAGTACCTTGTTTTCAACAATCGTCAGCAAAGACACTTGGAACCAGTCGGCCCAGATTTGGAGGGAAAGGAGAGACTGGGGTGGGCAGCGTGCAGTTAGAAAGTGACCCAAAGGAGAGCAAATGTAGACCATAGAATCAGGTTTGGGGGACAGACAGGGTGTCGGGGAGGAGCGTTGGAAATCAAGCTTTAACGCCGATGAACAAGACCATATGCGTGGAGGTCACGAGCCTGGGTCCTGGATCCGATTCTCTTCTCTCTGTGTGTGCCCTTGGTCAGTCATTTCTCCTTTTGGACCTCAGTGGAAGAGGAAGGGTTTTTTAAAGGGGGTCACCTATAAGGTTGTTTTGTTGGGTTTTCCTGAATCTAGCCATCTAGATAGGACTAGTTCTAACAATCTAGACAAGACCTAGACAGAGCTGTTGACCTCAGCATCCCAGGGATGGACACAGAGTTGGGGTATAATGTAGGTAGTGGCTGAGGGCCCAGGGCTGTGCAGTGAAAGGACATGGGTTTGAACCCTGGCTCCGTCACTTGCTGGCTTTGTGGCTTTCCAATCTGACCCTCAGTTTCCTCAGCTGTAAAACAGTTCATCAACTCAAAGATGGCATAGACTATAAGATAACTGGTATTTTGGGGCGCCTGGGTGGCTCAGTCATTAAGCATCTGCCTTCGGCTCAGGTCATGATCCCAGGGTCCTGGGATCGAGCCCTGCATCGGGCTCCCTGCTCAGCGGGAGGCCTGCTTCTCCCTCTCCCACTCCCTCTGCAGGTGTTCCCTGTCTCACTGTGTCTCTCTCTGTCAAATAAATTAATAAAATCTTCCAAGAAAAGAAAAAAAGATACCTGATATCTTATGGGCCCCAGAGCCAGAAAAAAATGCTGCCAGTAAGACTGACATTCTGTGCATCCGGGTTTCAGAAAACGCAGAGATTTAAAACGTATCTAGGAATGCCTGGCGGGCTCAGGCGGTAGAGCATGCAACTCTTGATCTCAGGGTTGTGAGTTCGAGCCCCAGGTTGGGTGTGGAGATTACTTAAAAGTCAAATCTTTCATTTTTTCAAATAATAAAATCTTTTATTTTTTATTTTACATTTAATAAAATGTATCTAAATGTAAATCAGCCTTTGCACGAGAATCAGTGAAACGCCTGGCATATAACTAGTGCTCAGTGTATAAGTTAGACAGGCACTGAATAACAGTTTATTGAACTAAAGACATGGTTGTCAGGTGATACATGACTTTTAAAGGAGGAGAGAAATACAGTTTAAGACAAGCGTTTCTCAAAACTGAACTTCCATCAATTTTTACACGGGAGGTACTTGGTTAGAAGGGAGAACTAAATTAGGTGTGTTGTAAATATCTGTCATAATTTTTCAAAATTTATTTTTAAAAGGTATAATGTTAAATGAGGTCATTGTACAGTTTGCTTCGGGCTGAAGGTACAGTTTTGTGTTGTCTTGGTGAGGCCCTGGTTTTCTTTTCCCTTGCGGGGGGAGCTCTCTCCATGGACTACACCCGCCATCTTGGAATGGCCAACCAAAATGGCAGAGGCAGTTCTTCCTGTTCTCAAAAGGAAACTGGCCCCTCATAGGAAGAGATGAAAGAAAAGAAGAGAAAAAAAGACTCAATCCAAAAGAAGTTGGAGAGGAAGGCTCTGGGAGGTGGGGAGGTGGGAAAAAAAGAGCCCAAAAACACCTCATAAAGAAAATGAATGAATAGGAAGAATCCCTCAGGCCTTTATTTCTCCGCCTGAAGGTTGCGTGCCAGCAGCTCGTATTGGGCTTTGGATCAAATTTTCAATTCCAGTGCCTTGTCAGGGATCATTTCAAATGCGTTCCCCTCTGGGAAGCAGGGCCGTTCGGTGAGCCGGGATCTGAGGAGAGGTGGAGGGCATCTTGTCTCGTTAGCTGGGTCTTATCTGCAGAGCCGCGTGAACGGTCTAATGCGATAAGCGAGCTTTGCGAGGCTCTGAACCATCCCGACTTCTTCGAGACAGAGGCAAAGCCGAGGTCCCGGCTGCTCCTTATCAGGTGACAGGAGCACTTGGTGAAGCCACGGAAATTGGAGTTGAGTGATTCCCATCCTCCTTCCTCCCCACCACCCACCCAGAGCTTTCTGATCACCGAGCGAGTGAAAGGGGCAGCTCTGGTCAGGAACGATGCCCAGAGAGGAGGAGACAAAGACCTGGGGAGAGCTGGGGCCCTGCCAAGGACACACGGTCGGTTAGGTCGGTGGGTTGGTGGAGGGGCTGGAAATGGACCCCGTCCTTTCGGCTATGTCAGTCTTTCCACTGAAAAATTGTGTCTTAGGCTTTTTCCAGGGAGATCACTCTACCACTGAGGCTACAGCTGACCCATCCCCAAGGTGGTCCCCGAGCACGATCCAGAAGGCAGTGGCGTTGTCCTTCATGCAAGTAAAACCAGCTTGATGGCAGTAATAATAATAGCCATGACTTACCAGGCACTATGCTCTTAATTTTCATTAAATTCATACAGCCACCCCATGCAGTAGTCCCCATTGCAGTTGGCTTAGAGAGGGAAAGTCACTTGCTCAAGGACACACAGCCAGCAGGCACGTGGTCACGTGGGGCCTGTCCCCACGCCCCCACCCCCACCCCGCGTCTGGTGTCAGAGCCAGAGCTCTTAACCACTGGGCTTTCTTGCCTGCCCAGAGGGGTAAATGGGCAGAACGGGGATTTGAATCCAGCACGCCCGACTCGTAGCCCGCTGCTCTTCTAACTAATGTTGATAATGTGATAGTAGTAACTCAATAATCATTATCCCATTTACTCTCCTCAACAGCCCGATGACCTGGTATGACGACCCACACTCACCCAGGGTCACATTACTAGTAAGTAGCAGACCTTGGACTCAAAACCTGCCCCTCCTTCCATTCCCAGCCACTACAGGGATATGTCAAAATCCAACCCGAGGGCGCCTGGGGGGCTCAGTTGGTTAAGCGACTGCCTTCGGTTCAGGTCATGATCCTAGAGTCCCAGGATCGAGTCCCGCATCGGGCTCCCTGCTCATCGGGGAGTCTGCTTCTCCCTCTGACCCTCCCCCCTCTCATGCTCTCTCTGTCTCATTCTCTGTCTCTCTCTCAAATAAATAAATAAAATCTTTAAAAGAAAAAAAAACCTGATTATGCCAGCCCACCGCTCACAACACTCCCGCCCTTGAAACCAAACCCACACTTGTGCTCAGGACTTATAAGACATGCCTGATCCAGCCCATTTCCATTGCTGACAGCCTTCTGTCTCTCTTCGCTTGGGCCACGCTGGCCTTCTTGCTGCTCCTCCCACCACAGGGCCTTTGCACATGTTGCTCCCTCCCTTCTGAACATCCTCTTAGTGTACCTCTTCCTGTCTTTTGGCCTCGTTAACTTCTACTTCTCCTGCAGATCTCATTTTAAATGTCACTTCCACCGAGAGCTTTCTCTCTTTTCCTCTGGGGTAACCGTCCATTTGTGATCCCACATTAATGATGTGACTATTTAACTACATAAATAGTTATGTCCGCCTTCATCCGAGTCCTATCTGTGTGGCCATGAGCCAGTCTTCTTCCCAGTCTGGTCCTCACTTTCCTAATCTGTAAAATGGATGACACGACCCAGGGGCTCCTGAGGCCCAAAGTGGGCTTTGCAAATACAAGGCAGTCTTCGTGCTTCAGTGGGAATTGTCCTCCCTAAGGGATTTGCACTTAGTCCTGCCATAGAAAAGCTTCTAAAATCCCCTTGCCATCTCCCATGATGGAAAGCAACGTGCCTGGCTTTCCTCCTAAGAGGTGAATTGAATCTGAATTTGGAAGGCATTCTAAGGGCGGTGCCGACAAGAAATGAACACGGTCCTTCGCTCCTTCTGCAGACATTTCCTGGAGACCATTCCCTGTCCAGCCAGCCTCCTGGGGGCTGGGGAACAGCAGCAAATTAGACATGCTCCCTGCCTCTTATGAATGCACAGCTGAGTAGGGAAGCAGATGCATCAGGTAGAGAGAAAGAGAAACCATGTCTCCCATTTACCGAGGGCGTGTTCTGTTTCAGGCCTGTGCTGGGCATTTTATAAATGACATTTCATCATCCCTTTTCAATCCCAGCCAAAGCTCCCTGAAGTGCTGGTAATATCCCCATTTCACAGATGCAGCATTTGAGGCAAGACAGGTGACGTGTCCCCACGAAGAGCAGTGGGGATTTTTTGCAAAGACTACCCCTGGCTGCGGCCAGAATTCTCCCGACCCTTGAGGCAGGCGGCATTTGCTGTAATATTGGAAAGTCCTGGGTCGAGTCCTGGCTCTGACAACGATTAACGCATGACGTCTCTCAGCCTCTGTCCTCTGAACTGGCAGAGTAGGGACGACATCACCACCCTCATAAGGGTGGTTTTCACATTTCAGTGAAACAAATCTCGTGAATATTCCCAGTTCCTTTCCATAGAAGATGCAGGAAAAAAAAATGTACGTGTTCCTCACTCCTAGCAAACATCAGTAGGAAAGCAGGTGGGATGGGAATACTTCCACAATGGAAGCATAAACAAGATCGATGGAGCCCTGTGTGCCTTTTTGACAAAATCTGTTCTATATATGGACTGTTGGGAAGAATTAAGAAAATTAGAACTTGTCATTGAGAAAACGACTTGCTACTTTATTTTCCATATGGACGGTTGTCTCAGACGCTGAGAACCTTCTGTATGTGACTCCATCTCGTCTGAGCCCAGGGAACCTACGTAAGCCAGTAAATTTGCTACTTTCTAAAGACATTTTTCTTAATCTCATGCCATGAGGAAAACCAATAAAAACAACCAAGCGGATGTCCAAGGAGGACTCATTAAAGCTTCTGGCTATGTGACGAGGGCATGCTTGGCCTCAGCAACAAAGAAGGGCATGCAGTAACCAGTGACAGCAATTATAACAAGGGAAAGAACAGTGTCTGTCTACCAGGGCACCAGGTGGGTGAGGAGGTGGCTGGGGGGGAGCTGGTGATAACCAGTGAGCTTTGATGGTGGAATTAAGCCTCACCGGAAGTGGAAAGCTCATGGACACTGGAGTCCGACGGGTCTAGTTAGAACCTTGGGTGCGCCATGTTCTTGCTGTGGGACCATGGGCAAATGGCTCCACCTTTCTGGGCCTCCAGTGACAGATCTAAAAATGGCAATCATCATACTTTTATTCATTCATTCAACAAATAGTTACTGAGCACCTGCCTTGTAACAGGCACTGTTTTAGGCCCTGGGGCAGTAGCAGTGAATGGGACCAGTAAACTCTTACCAGTGGAGCTGAAATTTGCCGAGTTGTAAGTCAGACACAGTAATATGATGAACCCCCCACTGACCCTATCCTCCTTAATCCAGGTGAGATCACGGGATAGGTATGGCACAGGCTTCTTCCTCAGTCTGGGATTCACCCCCATGATGCCACCATTTACAACATCTGCAGGACCTGTCATGGCAGTTGCCATGTAGGCCCATAATCCTCTGCCTACTTCTCCCCGATTAGGTTGTGAGCTCTTCCAGGGCAGGGGCCATATGTCCCCAGGGTTTAGCATGGAGTCTATCACTGGGTAAGCTCTCAGGGAATGTATGTTGAATAAAAGAGTGGATGAATGAGGAAAGAGGGAAAGGAGGGGGAGAGAGAGAAGGAGAGAGAGAGGAGGAAAGAAGAGGGGCAGAGAAAGGGAATGTCTGGCTTATACAATAAATACAGGATGGATGGATAGATGGATGGATGAATGAGTGGGTGGATAGATCAATGGATGGTAGATGAATGGACAGACGGATGGATGGATAGATGGGTGAATGGATGGATGGATGGATGGATGGATGGATGGATGGATGGATGGACGGATGGACAGGTGGGTGGATAGATGGATGAATGGTTGGATGCATGGGTGGATGGATAAAGGCATGGATGAGTGGATGGATGGATGGATGGATGGATGGATGGATGGATGGACAGATGGACGGATGGATGGACAGATAGGTGGATGGATGGATAAAAGAAGAAAGAGAAGAGGGAGGGAAAATGAAAGGAATAGACTGGCAAATGTCCTTTGGAAGAGTCAATGAATGTTGAACAAATAAAATAAAGCATGAAATTCAACTTAAATCCCTTTTTCACTCCCACAGCTTACCCCAGCCCTTGCCTATCTGACGCTCCCCACAGCCTTCAAGGCCTGATTGAATCTTGCTTCTGTTGTCTGTTCCAACCCACCGGGACTGGTCTTTCTTTCTCACCTTGCAGTGTTCCCGTTGTCTACTTGCCAATTACCATCTTGATTACAAACTCTCACTTCCCCTGATTGAAAATAACCATCGCACTCACCAGCATGGGGCAGTGTGGAAAAATCACAGCTCTGTAGGAACACTGGCTGCGGGGATTTGGGCTCTGCCACTTCCTAATGAAGCACAAGTTACTCCAACTCCTGGAGGCTCTGTTGCCCCATGTGTGAAATAGAGACATTTTCATTGCCTCATAGAGGTGTTAGACTCCCAATGAGAAAGTGTGCAAGGAGCTTCATGCAGGGGCCCAGTGCATAGCAAGCATTTGCATGGACTGGTTGCTACCATTATGATTGCTGTAGTTTGCCCTGCAAATGTCTGTTCCACCCAACAACATGGTGAGGCTGTAAGAGACAGCTACCACCTCTCTTCCCCAGAACACACACGCACACACGCAAGCATGCACGTGCCTGGCATAGGACCAGGTATCCAGAATGCATCTTGGTTGATGCCTGCTTGGACCCCAGTCCCGAGAGCCTCATTTCTAAACCTGTGTGTTCAGTGAGATTGGATTTGCTAGCAACTTTACCCAGACCAACTTTTCAGAAATCTGTTTCCAGTGTTCAGTCTTTCAGAGTTTATTGCAGAAACCAGAAAAGAATGAAATATCAGTGTCGGTGCCCGTTCTTAACAAGCTCATGGGGTCTCTGATCCTCTTGGGGGATAGTGTTTCCCAGAGCCTGGGCCCAAGACCCCTTCCATAGAGATCATCTGGGGGTGGGGGTGGGACCTGGTTAAAAATGAAGGTTCCTAGGATCCAGCTCAGACTTATTAAATCAGAAACTCTTAGGCTTAGGGCCTGGGAGTCTGCATGTTACCCAGTTCCTTAGATGATTTTAGTACATGCTTAAGGAATTGCTAACATGTGCAGCCTTGCAAGAAACCTACCGTGCAGTGCCGGGGGGCCCTTGAGAGCTTCTAGCCCAACTTCCTCACTTACTCCTTTCTCTGGAAGGAGTCTTTGCTGGCTCTACAAGGGGAAGAAGGAAATTAGCATTTATGGAGTCCTTACTGTGTACCTGGCACTTGACATAGGACCAGAGAGGGTAAGTGATGTAGGTTAGGTCACACAGCAGAGCAGTGACAGGCCTGGGACACAAACCAAGGACTCCAGTCTCATTGTCCTGCTGGTTTGTCTGCATTGTACCATTTACCCCTTTTGGAAGGAGTCCATGGTGGCTCTACGAGGCAGTTAGCATTTACGGAGCCCGTACTGTATTACCAGGCACTTGACATAGGACCCCCTTCCCCCAGCAATTCTAAGAGCTAGGTAGCAGCATGCCCATCATTTTAGTGAAAGAAGGTGGAATTGGAGAAAGAAACCATCGTATTTGCTCAGAAACGAAACCTGCTGGTATATAAGACAAACCCCAGTATTAAAGAAGAAAATTGGGGGCAGACCATTCCTCATACATGTGATGAAAATGATTTTAAAACGGCTTAAATGGAAGTATATCTTTTTTCATTCACATAAACAATATACTATGCTCTAGAACCCAGTAAGAAACCCTAACCGCACTGGCCATGGCATGTTGTTGCTGCTGGCATTTTATCCGTAGCGGTGATTTTCAACGGGGTGTGATTCTGCACCCCAGGTCACATCTGGTAATGTCTGGAGATATTTTGGGTTGTCCCAACGCGGGGTACCACTGGCATCCAGGGGGGAGAGGCCAGGGATGCCGCTGAACAGCCTCCAATGCACGGGGCAGCCCCTCACCACGAAGAATTGTCCGTCCCAAAACGTCCATAGCGCCAAGATTGAGAAATCCTGATTTACAAGAGGCGAAGGGCAGATTTTTGCAGGGATGTCGTTTGTGGCCATCTCCACCACTAGGAGGCAGTATAAGCGCTGGTTCCGGCAGCTCAGCGCAGCCTTGACAGCCACGTGACTGTTCCTTTGGCTCTTCCTTCTCCCATCCACCAAATGGGTCCATCAGGGTGGTGTGAAATGAGGTGGGTGGGGAAAAACAGAACAGGTTACACGTGAATGATGTCTCCTGTCCGAGATGAAGTGCTTCTGAGACGCGAGACTTCCACTTTAGCTTACAAAGTTCCAGGGCTGTGTCTTGCTTCAGTCCGTGACGTAGCGTATCTGTCCCTCTGCCTCCCTTCAGCGTGACGAAGTATCACTTAGGGATCAAGAACGTCGCTTCCACGGGCAGCTTGAGTTTGAGTCTGCCCCTGCTGATTATTAGCTGTGTCACCTTGGAGAAATCCCTTCTTTTGTTTGGGGCTCTGTTTCCTCGCCTGTAACATGGGGATAATAACAGATCCCACTTGAAACGATTGAGTTTTAACTCAAATAATGCACGTAAAGTGCTCAGTATAGCGCCGGGTACACGGGAAACACCGAATGCATGTTGACAATAATAATTCTTGGCATTGCCATCATTGTCATCATAATTAAGGCCCCAGGATAGGGAGAAAGATGGGACGTTGAGAGTCTGGGGAATACTCCGCATTTGCAAAGCAAAGCTGGTACAGTCCGGGGCTGATCATTCGTCACTTACTAACTCTGAGCTGTCATTTCTGCTTTTAATGAAAGTATATTTAATATTGGAATTAATTACTATTAAAGTGGCCTTTTTATTAAGCGTCAAGGGATCAATGGCAGACCCAGTGGGTTATCATTGAGGAAAATATCTTAAGGAAGAAAAAAAAAAGACCTGAATTAATGACCATCCTGAATCCAATTGGAAAATCCCTAATAACACTGGCTGCCATTGACAATTAATCTAAGGAGGCTGCAAATTGTGAGAGAGCTTTGGAGGTGGAAACTAAGGTGGGAATGGAAACAAGGAAGAATTCAGTTTATCCTGGCTCTGTCAGGTATTTCTGAATCGGCGGTTCTGTAACCAGGGAGGAGTCAGGGAAGTTTGAAGACCCTTCTTACCCCAATTGGGGGGGGGGGGTCACTGTATGGAGCAGAACTGGACTGGGTGTTGGATGGCAGGCCTGGCCTAGTGTCTGTTCTCTATAACCAGGTGGGGCGGCAGAGAGGGACAGAAGTAGGTGACATCAGAGAGGCCATTAAGGACAGATTATCTGGTGCCTTTAAAGCCATGACAAAGAGGTTGGGTTATTTCTAAGCGAAATGGGAGGTCTCTGTGGGGTTTCAAGCAGGGAGGGATTTAATACGTAAAACTCACGCTGGCTACTGGCTAGAAGACAGACCTGGGAAGTTACGCAGTCGTCTGGATAAAAATTTATAGAGGCTTGACGTAGGTGGTGACGGAGAGCTCGCGTAGATACAAGGTATGTTTATAAGGTCAAGTTGGCAAGAGGTGCCCACGGATTGGATATGAAGAGTAAGGGGGAAAGGAGACACCCAACAATGTCTCCCCTAATAGAGCTTAAGTAGCTAGATGGTTGTCAATACCTGCATCAGTCAGCTCTTGCCGTGATAATGCTGCTTAACAAATCACCCCAACTCAGGGAGTTAGAACCGCAAAGGCATGAGTCCGTAGTCATCTGTAAATCAGCTGGGCTCCAATGAAGAAATCGCTTTAGACCTGCCACTAGCTATTATTACAGAAGTTCTACAACACACACCTTTTACTGTGGAATCTAAAAAAAAAAGTTCCAAAAAAAAAAAATTAAGCTACTCTGAGCAAGTGGGCAAATCAATGGTTTGAGGAATCTGTGGTCTTAAAGCCACTTGAAAAGGTTTGTCCCAGCCATCCCCCAACTCAGAGCATCGAGAGAGAGGAGTCCGCTCCAGTTTATCCCGGGCTCAAGCAATTTCAGCTTTCCGATGAGCTTTGCGCAGCTACCAGGAACATCGTCAGGCAGAGAGCTCGTCATGCCAAACACAGGACGAGCCTGTCACTGGTCAGGAAGCTGACTCGGTCAGAGAGATTGGCTTGCCTCTGCTTGATCGATGCCATCCATACAACACTAAGAATCACAACCACTGCCAAGCCATGCTTTCTCCTCCATCAGTAGTTCTGAGCAGCAGGCTCCCTCAGCCTGTCAGAAGCCATTAGACTCTGGGGCTGGCTGATTTTGAGACGGAGGGCGGGGGGTCTTTTCAAGGACAAGAGGAGCACGTAGGAGGGAAAATAGACCGTGGCCCTGGCCCAGCATCCATGGCTGAGGAATTAGATGTCTCCAAGAACAACAAGATGATGAGTTGAGCCATGTGGAGACAATGCGTCATGTCTTCTGCGGAAAAAGAGGGATTGGGGATAAGCTCGAGGTAAATTGTCGCCATCCCAAATGGCCATTTGCAATGTGGACAGGAAAGACTAAATGGGGCTCCAGCAGAAACCCGGAGCAGGTGCGTTGAGGAACAAACACAGCTGACGGCCGCTGTCTGAAGGTGAGGGACAGACTTTGCAAAGAAAGGATGCCTTCTAATTCCACACAGTGGCAAACCCTCGCTTGGCTAGCACGCCTCAGCTCGAGACTCCCGCCGTGCGACAGACCTGGTCCTCTCTCTGTCTCTCTGCCATGTTTGCTGGCTTGGTGACCCGGGCCGCCATATGTGTGCGTGAGCAAGACAAACACTTGGAAGGCGTCCATTCTTCCTTGCTCTCCCTCCCTCCCTCCCTTTATCCAATTCTCTCCAATGCTGTTAATTTTGTCTCCTAAATAATTTCTCGGAACGGCTCACTTTTCCCCCATCCCCGGGGCCCTCGGCTTAGTCTCAGCCACCGTCAGCCTTCACATGGCCAACTGCAACAGTCCCTCACCGGCCTCCCGGCTTCTAGCTCTGCCTCCCTCAGATCATCTTTTCAACACATGGCTCTGCCAACGCCACCTCCCCATTTGAAGACCCTTCTGCTGGCTCCCCGTGGCTTTCAGAATAAAGACCAAAATTGTGAATGTGATCTGCCGTTCCCAGCATGGTTGGGTCTCTGCCCACCTCTCACCACTGCACAAGCTGTTAAACTGCCTGAAACTTTCTTCCCTCCAACTTCCACCAAGATCACCCATTCTTCCCATTCCAGCTCAAGCGTCAGCTGTCCTTCGCCCACAGCCTCCAATGCACCAGAGACCAGAAACTTAAATATACCCAGACAACCATATCCCTTTCCTTCAGACTCCTTATCCCAGCTAGTAACTGTGCCTTCAGCTCTCTGTAAGGATTTGGTGGACACCTGTCTTCCGGGAGAGTTCTGTGGCTGAACTGTGGGTGAGTTTACTGAACACCCAGCCCGCCCCCATCCTCCCTAGGCTTCCTCTACTGTGGTTGAATTCCTGGCTTTCCTCACAGCTGGGAATGGCCATGCGACACTGTCTGGCCAACGAGACGAAGGCGGAAGGTGCTGATGGACGTTTCTGGGGAAAGATCATGGGAAGAGGGCAGGTGTGACTTGGACGGGCTTTGTCGCTGTCCCTTCCCTTTGCTCCTCCCTGGAATACAGAGACCCTGAAGAATGGTGTGGTAGACCTCTTTCAGTCACCAGGTGAAGGCATACAGGGATGGCAAAGCAGAAGGAGGAGGAGCTGACACGTTTGTCACCACTGTTGCGTGGCCAGGTCATCTCCGGTCCACGTACCACTGACATCTTAGGGCCACTGGGTTGGGGTTTTGCATCACTGGCAGCCTGAGTTAACTGGTACGATTCTAGGGGACTTGTATCTCGCTCCGTAAGATTCTAACAAGGCAAGCTCCAGAAGGACGTGTCTATTTTTGCTCCACACACATCCCCAGCATGGTGCCTGGTGCAGGGCATATGCTCAGCAAACATCCTTTCAATGAGTGGCTGGAGAGAGCACTGTCTTTGGAGTCCCGACCAGATCCAGGCTCCGACTCCTGCTCCGTTAGTGAGAGCTGTGTGTCTACTTAACCTCTCTGAGCCCCGATTTCCTCAAATGTCAAATCAGGCCAATAACATCAACAGCAGCAGGCTACTCTGAGGGTCTAACGAGGAGAGGTATTTGACTAGGGCTTAGTAGAAGGTACCCTTGTGAGCGGTATGATTATGAGCGATTGGCTCTGTCGCCTCCAACTGCCACTCTGAGCGCCATGTACTACGCTCTAGGAGAGGCTGTCGCGGATGGAAGCCTGCCTCTGCCCTCCAGGATTCAGCAGCTCAGCTGGTGAGAAAAGATTTGCACAAATGCATGGCGACTTGCAATGCCTCTCAGTAAAAACGTGCCCGTGGCCACAGGAGGAGCACAGACCCCAGACTTAGCAGCAGTGGAGAACAGGGAAAAATCATATGCACTGATAAAGTTGTTTGTGGGAGCAGCCCAGGGACAGAAAGCCTTGTTTCCTCTCCATTGGCTTAGTTGCCAAGCACTTATCCACGCCCCGCCACGGAGCTAAGCGCCAGGCTGAGACAGGCATCGTCCGACCGAGATGCCCAAGTGATTCCATGAAGCTTCTTGCCTGCCTGAACAATGGACTAAATGAGCAAATGCGTGAACAAATAAACTTCTGAAGCGAGAAACGAATGAGCTAGAAAATAAATAATGTAGGTGTCGCCCAGGAAATAGCTATGCTCTGAAGAATGACAGTCTGGGAAGATGGAGGGCCAGGCTGCAGGCATGGGACCCCAATCAGAGCAGGGGACATGCGGTCAAGAGAGAAGGCGAAGGAAGGTGGGGTTGGAGTCTGCGGGGGGGCAGGGAGGGGACAAAAGGCTGTACAACACCCCACCCCCACCCAGTGTCCTGTATGTGCTTGACAGTCCTCCATGTGTCATTCTACCTGTTTTGATTGGAAGCTGAGAAGACGCACGCCAGCGTCCACAAAGGATAGGAAGACGAGATGCACCTTCTCCCCGAACATCTCTCTCCTTCCCGGTCCTGCTGCCACGAGGGTCGTGGATATGATTGTGGATCTGATATTAATGATCATTGCCGCTGATGGCCTTCCTTTCAGCACGGCGCTCTCCAAACCCCTCCTTCGCCACTCAATTAACACTGTGAGTTTGGGACCGTCACAGTGAAGTAAGCGAGGCTCCCAGAGGTGAGGCCACCGCCCTGAGTCCCACGGCTGGTACACGGAGTCACCAGAACAGGGACCTGACTGTCTGAAGCCAAAGTCTGGCCTCTTGATTCCTGTGATCCCCTGCTTGGGCTTTTATGCTAAGCCGGTCAAGTTCAAGTTCAAGGTGCTTATGTGGAAGCCCATGGGGGTGATGGAGAGGTCCGCCATCTTGACAAGCAGAGATGGATGGTTTCACGGGCGCATGTATGTCAAAACTCAGCGAACTGAACTCCAAATATGCAGGGTATTGTTTGCCAGTTGTACCTCAAAAAAGCTCTTTTGCATAAAGCGATCCAAATAATTAATGTGCATAATAATCACCCAGGCTGTTCCTGGGAAGGTGGAGATTGTTGGACTCCACCCACTGCCCACAGGGATTTTTTGATTCAGCGGGTCTGTGATTTAACAGACATGTTCCTGGTGATCCTGATTTGGCTGCCCCGAATCGTGTGACCTGTGTCCCCTCGCCCCGGCTGTACCTCTATATCACTTGGGCAGCTTTTAGGGAACCCCGAGGCCCGGGTCTCACCCCTGATCAGGTGAGACGGAGTCTCTGGGAGTGGAGAATGGGGAAGTGCCACAAGGGATTCAACGTGCAGCGGGAGCTGAGAACCACTGAGCTGAGAAGCCCTTTCGCGGACGCCAGCCCGGGGCTGCACAGAGCCAGGTGCAGGTGATACTAAATGCCAGGAAAGGCAAGTCAGGCCCTGCAGATGTTCTGGAAGAAGACGAAGGCCAAACACTCTTGCTGGATTAAGCCCCCTCTCTCTGCCCTGGAGTTGTTGTAACTGCACACGGCATCGTGGGGCGCAGTCCCTGACAAGCCCCGTGCAAAGCCCCCGACAGCCGTAAAGACTTCTGCTGCGTGAAGAGCGAGGCTGAGACGTGGGCCTGACATCGGCATCCCTGGAACAGGCAGTCCCCCAGCTCCTGCTGACGGGCAGCAGGGCCACGGGTGACTGAGACAGGAAGAACCTGGCATTTCGTAGAATCCAGAGTCAGAGCTGGTGGGGCCGTGACAAGAGTCTCATCAACCCCCTTGCTTACAGTTGGGAAAACTGAGGGAGGAGAAAGGTAGTTAGTCACTTGAGGGTTATTCCTTGGTCGTAAAAGAACAAGAATCAGAAAAGGATTTCTCCTCCATGCAGCCAGCCCGGATTGCACCCATCACTCAGGTGCTCTGGGACCTTGGACATGTCGTTCATTCATTCAACGAATATTTAAGGAGGACCAACTCTGTGCCAGGCACAGGGCTGAGTGCTGGGATTATGTACTGAGCAAGACAGGCAAGGTATCTTTGTGTCACAAGAAACCGCTCATATTCTTTTTTTAAAGATTTATTTATTTATTTATCTATCTATTTATGTATTTATTTGAAAGACTGAGAGAGAGCGTGAGCAGGGGGAGGGGCAGAGAGAGAGGGAGAGAGAGAATCTCAAGCAGAGTGTGGAGCCAGCCGTGGGGCTCGATCCCACGATCCATGAGATCATGACCTGAGCCGAAACCAAGAGTCCTATGCTGAACTGACTGAGCCAGCCAGGTGCCCCTAAACCCTTTATATTCTAATAGGATAAACCAGATAATAAACACGAAACACACAGCTAGAGGAATAGAAAATGCAGCTGGAACAAGGTCTTGGAGGAAGGTCCTTCGGGGAAATGCAGTGGAGTCTGAGCACCAGTGACCGGTGACCAGAGTGGCCAGACGAGGCTTCAGAGAGCAAAGCCCTGAGTGAAGGGAGTGAGGGAGCCTGGAAAGACCTGGAAAGTATGTTCCAGGGGATGGGAGCTGGGAACACAAAGGTCCTTATAAGGAGGGGACAAGTGTGAGGTGTTCTAGGAAGCAAAAGGAGGCCAGAGCAGGGAAGGCGAAGCGAGTGATGGAGAGCGTGGCTGTCGGCGAGGCCAGCGAAGGGGAGTAGAGACCAATGGCCTGCAGGCCAGCCTGGGAGTTACCTTATCCTCAGCGCCCTGGGAGGGCCGGGCAGGGCTTCTGCCGCAGAGAGCCCTCTGTCTGACCAGCAGGCATTGTCCAGTGGGGATGTTGCACGAGAGGGCGTGGTTTCCTCTCCACGGAAGAATGCCCTAGAAGCAAACATGGTGCCCTCGTTGTGATATGGGGGGACACACATATGTATAGAGGGGGGTCCCCAAACAGCCCTCCATGAGGCATGGGGACAGACCTGGCTTTGGATTTCAGCTTTGACATCCTGAGCGGTGACTTAGCCTCCCTGAGCCTCCATTTCCATAGCTATAAAATGGGCTCACAGTGCCTTCCCCCTGTCATGGGGTAGATGAGGAGACAGACGTGAAGGCTTAGCACTGTGCCTGGTACCGCGTGAGTGCTCATTCCACCAGAATTCCCAATATCCTCTTGGTTTCAGTTGAGCAAGACCCCAGGAAAATTCCTTCCCCCACACAAGCCTCAGTTTCCCCATCCGTGAAAGGAAGTGGTCACAGGAGCTGAGTTCTGAGGTCCCTCTTGCCCTAAAAGTCATTAAGTCACACACACACACACACACACACACACACACACACACACACGTGCATATGCCAATAGTCCAGACCCTGGACACAGGGAGACATGAGTTCAAATCCCAGCCCTACCATCCCCTGGCGGGGTATCTTACACAAGCCACTCACTGAGCCTCAGTCCCCTCCTCTGCCGAATGGGGAGGACCGTGTCCGAGAGTGGTCTGGGGCTCCGAGGGTTCCCGCGGGTTAGCGCTCAGCACCGGGGTTCAGAAACACCATGCAAGTGTCAGCCAGGAGTCCCTCTCCCCCACCTCCCCCGTGCACCCCCTCGTGCTCAGCGGCGCTCTGCCACGGGTTAATCTGAGATGGGAGCGGGAACACAAATTTTCCATTCAAAACCCACAGACCATTTTTGTTCGGTAATAGATTTAAACAAGCTTTTCTATCACAGCGATCTTCCCTAATCTCCGATTGTTCCCTTTTTAGAGACGCAGTGTCCTTTTGCATCGCTCGGAGAATACCAATTAGATATTGTCTGAAACCTCCCCTTGTCTCGTCAGGGGCGCTTTGCTCTTTCTTCAGCTGAGGCCTCTTTTGAGACTGCATCGTCCTGTCATGTGTCGGCTGATTTCTCCCTGGCACATCCTTGCCCGCGGAAGGTGGATGCCAGTCCTGGATTGGGTGGTGGAGAAGGGCCCTATAGTGGCTTCCCCAAATCCAAATGGAATCCTTCACACTCGAGGAAGAAATAGTCATAATAATAATAATAAAGAGGACTGTCATGTTCTAGTGGCACTCTGTGTGCGGGACCCCTTGCCTTCCAACACCACCTTTGTGGAAGGGAAGCAGACTATACCCATTTTACAGATGGGGAATCTGAGGCTCAGAGAAGTTTAGCACTTGGACCAGTGTCACACAGCTTTCCCCCCGTCCCTGATTCTCCAAGCTCAGGGCGAATGTGTCCCATCAGACACCTGTTCCTCATTCTGCATGTATTCCTTGAGTGCTTAGTAGGGACAAGGCTCTGATCTAAACATGGGGTCAGATGGGAAGTAAACCCGTAGCTAAGCAAACGGATTTCGGAGTGTGTCCGCTACTGTGCAAGGAGTGTAATTGTGAGTGCTGGGGGCCGGGGGTAAATGTGCTTCCTTACAGAGGTGGCCAGGGGCCCCTGTTAGAAGGTGACATTTGAGCTGACACCTAGGCAGGGAGGAGAAGCCAGCTGCGCAGGGATGTGGGAGACGAGGGCTCCAGGAAGGAGGCCAAGCTGGGCACCTGGAGGAGCCAGTCCCCACAGGGCTCTGAAGTCAGTGTGGGAGTTTGATGGTACTCTCAGTGCAGCGGGAAGAGGAGGTGAGTCCACCACTTGTGGGGACTGGAGCATCGGGACCCAAGGGCAGGAGCAGGGAATCCTTTCCTGAAGCATCGAGCTGGTTCCCTCCTGCAGCCTAGGAGGAAAGACAGCTTGGCCGTAGTGGCATCGGGGAGGGGAGAGGAGGAGCGAGATGGGACAGGACCAGAGGGGACAAGGCACCCCAGGGAGATGCTGGCATGGGATCTAAGTGCCATGGGAACCTTGAAGGGGTCAGTTTTGACACTAGTCAGTCCGGGCACAGGAGAGAAGAGCCCGCCCCCAGTCGCTGATCGGCCAGAAGGGAGAGAAGCCGCGTCGTGGCGGCCGCTCCAACAGGAGGGACAGCGTGGGATGGGTGGGTGCTCTGCGCAGTGTTGCCTGGGGTCACGAATGGCTGTGCGGAGAATGGAGAGCTCAGGGGAACAGAGTACCCGTTCTCCTTGGGCCTCCCTCCTTCTCTCTCTCCCCCCTCCTCTGGCAACAGCATGGATAAATCTCAAAACAAGTACATGTGAAGCAGGACTTACCGCAAGACAGCACAAGTGCTGGGAGCTGAGTGCAGAGTGCCTAGCCCTTGAGAAGTGGGACTTAGGAGTCACCCCCTCCTAGGGGCGCCTGCCTGGCTCAGTCGGTAGAGTGTGTGACTCTTGTGCTCGGGGTTGTGAGTTCGAGCCCCATGCAGAGTACAGAGATTACTTAAAAATAAAATCTTAAAAAGAAAAAAATCACCGTCTCCTACATTGAGTCCCAGATCCACCACTTACTAGCTGGGTGACCCTGTGCAAGTGACCTAACCTCTCTGAGCCTCAGTTTATCCTTCTGGAAAATAAGAGTAAAACACTATTCATCTGTTTTCTCAGGTTTTACCATTAGGGGTTGGTTTTTTAGCAGCTTCATTGAGGTGTAATTGGCATTCAATAAACTGCACATTTAAAGTTAAAATTTGAGAAGTTTCGAGAGATACATACACCTGTGAAACACTCCCCACAATCAAGATAATGAACACACGTGTCCCCCTAAAATGTTTTCATGCCCTTTCGTAAAAATTCCTTCTTCTCACCCCTTCCCACTCCCCCCACCTCCCCTAGGCTACCACTGTCACAATCTATTAGTTTCTATTTTCTAGAATTTTCGATAATTAGAATCATGAAGTACGTACTCTTTTTTTTTTTTAATCTGTCTTCTTTCACTCGGTATAATGTTGTTTGAGATCCGTCTCTGCTGGTACAGCTATCAATACTCATCCCCTTTCCTTGCTAAGTGGTCAGTATTCCCTCATTTGAATGTACCAGTGTTTGTTTACCCATTGATGGACATTCGGGTTGTTTCTAGTTTGGGACTATTCTGAATAGATCTCTGTGGACGTGAGGACATGTCTTTCTATGGACATCTGTTCTCACTTCTCTTAGGTAAACACCTAGGAATGAAATTGCTGGATCCTTTGGCAAGTGTAGGTTTGACTCTGTTTTGTTTTGTTTTTAAGATTTTATTTATGTCTTTAAGAGAGAGTGCAAGGATCTGGGAGCAAGGGGGTGGGGAGAGCAGAGGGAGAGGGACGAGCAGACTCCATGCTGAACTCGGAGCCCGACATGGGGCTGGATCCCACGACCCTGAGAACATGACCTGAGCCCAAATCAAGAGTCGGACGTTTAACCGACTGAGCCACCCAGGCGCCCCTGTAAGTTTAACTTGCTAAGACCCTCTCTGCTTTCCAAAATGGTGGTGTCATTTTATATCCCACCACATGCATCTGAGAGCTCTGGGCCCCTTCCCATCCTTGCCGACACTCGCTGCTGCCTGCCGTTTTGATTTCAGCCGTTCTAATAGGTATGTCATTGTGATTTCAGTGTGCATTTCTCTAATGACTAATGTGCTGAGTATCATGTCCTGGGCTTGCTTGCCGTTCATATCCCTTTTGGGTTCCACAGTGCCTCTTCATTATTTTGCCCATTTGGGATGTTTGCTTATTTTATTACTATTGAATTTGTGGAGTTTTTTTTTTTTCAAGACTTATTTATTTATTTGAGAGAGAAAGAGAGAGAGAGTGGTGGGGAGGAGCAGAGGGAGAGGGAGAGAGAGCCCCAAGCAGACTCTGCACTCAGCGCGGAGCCCGACGCAGGGCTCGATCTCACAACCCTGAGATGACAACCTGAGCCGAAACCAAGAGTCAGGCCCTTAAACCGACTGCGCCACCCAGGTGCCCCGTGACTATTGAGTTTGGAAAATTATTTCTATATTCGGGGTGCAATTCTTTATCGGATCAGAGATTTGCAAATAGTTTCTCCCCATCTGTGGCTTGTCTTCCTTCTCTTAACATTGTCTTTCAAAGAACAGACATTCTTGATTTTAATGAGGTTCAATTTAAGCAAATTTTCCTTTTATGGGTATTTTTGTTCCTTGGAGGGTGTTAAGAGCATTCAGCGCCTGGTACATTAGTAAGCATTTAATAAATGGCAGACGCCACCGTTATTGCTATGCAGGAGAAGATGTAGCAGTGAGCGAGGTCTGGGGGCCCAGTGCCTCTGCATCCCTCTCCGTGCGGCCCAGCTAAGCTGGCTTCCACTCTGGGCCTTGGTTTCCTTGTGTGTGTGTGTGGGGGGGTGTTCATGGCTAAGTGATGTTTGGGGGATCTTGGACAGGTCAGAGCTGGAAATGCTGAGGCTCCTTTCCAAGGACCAGAAGCCCTGCCTCCCGCTTGAGCCAAGCACGTTGCAGGTGGTCCTCAATCCTCCGGGGGCACTGGAGAGCCTCTCACCCCAGAGGTTCTCCAGTGGCCTAGGTGCTTCCCAGAATTGCTCAGAAGCTGAGATTCTGCAGGTGAAGAAGCCGGGGCTCAGAGAGATGTGGTTAAGAAGTGGCCAAGCCAGAATTTGCACCCAGGTCCGTGTGACCCCAAAGCCCAGGCTCCCTGAGCTCCAACCAGGCGGGACCCTGGAGAAGGGAAATGACAGGGCAGACAGAGAGAGGGGAGCTTAGCCAAAGAAATGTTCCATCTGAAAGGCACAGTGCATTCCCTCCCAAGCAGCTGTGAGCAAAAAATAGAGTGGGTTGGAATTAGCAGACCTTTTTTTTCCTCCCTTTTAATTTATAGCTCGTTAGTTGACATGCTCATTGGGAGAACGTCTTGCTGTCTGGTTTGGCAAAGTCAATGACAAAGTACTAACAGCCCAGAACAGCCTTCTTCCTCCGTGTCAGCTCATGACTGGGGTTGGGAGCTTATCGGCATCCCTGGGCTTCTCAGCAATAGCGGCCCTCATACAGACGTCCCCCGGGTTCCAGAACGTGGGGAAACCCCACTGTTGGCTTGATGTCTGCGACAGTCCTGTTTCTGGTGTTCATTTCCCCAAACATTTAGTAAACCGCTCTCTAGTCTCCAAACACCGGAGAAATAACAGCAGCCAGGACACAGCCCTTATCCTCAGGCTGGAGAGGCGACAGTCACAGACACAAAGCATTATGGGACAGTGTGGTGTCTGCAGCAGCAGAGAGAAGGGGCAGACTGAGTCTGGGTTGGGGCATCAGGGTAGGCTGTGTGGAGGGAGTGATGTTACTTATTTATTTATTTTTAACTATTTATTTATTTGAGAGAGAGAGAG
Organism: Ursus americanus; assembly: GCF_024610735.1. NCBI lineage: Eukaryota > Metazoa > Chordata > Mammalia > Carnivora > Ursidae > Ursus > Ursus americanus. The sequence continues at coordinate 2,333,945 of NC_142156.1, forward strand.
AGCATGAGCAGAGGGAAGAGGCAGAGGAAGAAGAAAAAGCAGGCTCCCCACTGAGCACAGAGCCCGATGTGGGGCTCGATCCCAGGACCTGGGGATCATGACCTGAGCCGAAGGCAGATCTTCACTGACTAAGCCACCCAGGCACCCCGAGGAAGTGCTATTTAAACTGGGTTTTAAAGGGTGAGTAGGAGTTCAACTGGGTAGAGCGAGCACCAGTGCCTGATCCTGGGGTGTTCAGTAAATGTCCCTCTCCTATTCAGTTTCCCAGTGGTTTCCCAGGTGTCGCTCTTATGTGCTTGGCTGGATTATAAACTCACTAGGGGCAGGGATCACGTCTTTGTCTTCTCTTCTGTTGCCTATAACAGCGGACCCAGGATATGACACACACAGCAAAGCTTCTCGACCTCGGCAGTGTTGGCGTTGGGGTGGGATAATTCTTTGTTTGGGGCAAGAGGGTGGGAGTGGGGGCGCCTCCTGTGTGTTGTAGGGTACTTACAAGCATCCCTCGTACCTCCGCCACTAGATGCCGGAAGCCCCTCTCCCCCTCTTCCCTGCAAGTCGTGACAAACAAACAAACAAGTCTCCAGATATTACCAAATGTCCCCTGGAGGCAAAAATCACACTTGATTGAGAACCACCACCATAGAATATCCATGCATTCATTCATTTATTCATTAAATTTCTCATTCACACATTCAACAAGCATTTACTGAATACTTACCATAGGCTGGGCATTTTGGTAGGCATTAAGAACACGGCCATGGCCCTTGGGGAACTGCCAGGCCAGAGAGGAAAAGAGGCAAACCAATGAGCTATGGTTGGGGAGAGCAGAGCCCGGGGCAGCGTGGGAAGGGGCAGTGGACAGATAGACGGAATCCAGGAAGGCTTCCTGGAAGAGGTAACACCTCTACTGAATCTTACAGATAAATAGAAATTAGCCAGGGGCAAGGGGCGGGAAGCATTCTAAACCAACAAAATGGCTTGGGCAAAGTCCTCGAGGATGAGCAAACCTGGCTCTTTCAGGGGAGGACTGCAGTTCTGCACACCGAAGCATAGATCTCCTGGGTAGCCAGAGGAATGGAATAGAAGGACTTTATCCGGAAAGGCCATGTAGGAGCCATTGGAAGATCAGAAGCAGGGAAAGAAGGGACACGATCAGAGTAAGCAAGAGGAAAGCTCTCTGGCTGCCGGGTAACAGAGAGGCCCCCTAACACGGCATGAGTTGTTGGCTTGGGCAATCCTCTCATCACTTCAGAGCTGCCTCCTGGCCCTGGTCTCCCTGTGGTCCATCCTCGGGGTTCCCTTCGCAGAGGAGACGCTGGATCTCATGCCAGCCCCCAACCACCAGCATCCGTGGTTTGGTCTCCATCTCACCCGGCCATCCTCCTCAAAGGCCTCCTTCCTGTCCAGTGAATTTTCAGGTTGACATGTGGGAAAGCATTTGATCGACCGGTCACTGAGCCCCTGATTTGGGTTTGGAGTTTGAAGACAGATTGGGGGGGGGGGGCAGCATACAGCTCATCTCCTGAGAGCTGCAACTGCCAAACCATTAGGACTCCAGGCCGACCCTCTAATTGTTGAGAACTTTGGTGTTACTGAAACTTCTTCATGCCTGAAATGATGTATGATCTCCGTGGTGCGGCTCTGACATTTCCCGCGGCTCTCCAAAACAGATGAGATTTTATTTTTTTATATACGATTTATTTATGCATTTGGTTGATCTGTCTGGGAAGAGAATTTATTAAATAGTGAGGATAGGAACGGGGTGGGAGGTGGTCAAACCATTTGAGCCGTGGGCTGGACTAATTTCAGTTGTGACATTAATTTTAAGAGGTAGTTATAAACTAAACCACCTGTTCCCAATCTGGGGTGCCCAGACCCTAAGGGTTCTTGAAAAGGGTGATGGGGGAGGGTCTGAGGGATAGGGTAAGGGTTTCGGAAACCCTTATGGGATTCTATGCTTAGTAAAACTGAGGCTGAATCCCCTGGCTTAATAGGTCAGGTTTTTCCAGCTTGAAATTCATCAGTACTGCCTATAGGATGACATTCCAACTTTTCCCTCAGGCCCAGCTTGGCATGGCCTCTGCTGACCTTCCCAGACCTCACTGTCTCCACTTCCCTTCCTGATCCCCCCTTCGCTCCTCTCTGAACACGAAAAATCCCATGCACACAGGTCCCCTATCACACCTGTCCCCATACACACCAGTCCTGCGTCATACATGTCCCCCATCACATCTTCTCCCTATACATGCCAGTCTTTCTCACATCCAGGCCCCAATGAGGACCCTTCTCTTCCCCCCCTCTTCTTCTGCCCCACCCAGTTTCCAGCTCACCATTGCCCCCTCCCAGAAGCCGCCATGGACGGTCCAGGCTACCCCTAACCTGTACCCGCAGGGACCCTCTAGGTAGTGAGATCTAGAGTTACCAGACCTGTGTTCAAATCTTGGCTCAGCCACTTGAGCTATGACTTCATCGCCCTGTGCCTCAGTTTCCCCACATGTCAAGCAAGGATAGCGAAGTTCCTACCTCATAGGATCATTGTGAGGATCCAACGCAAGGGTCATTGTACAAGCTCTTAGCACCGACCTGCCTCTGAGATGGTCCAAGTAACATTAGCCATCACTTCATCATCTCCGTATCTGCCTCCCTCAAGGCGGCAGGGACCAGGTCTTTTGTCCCTTATTCTCGGATTCTGGTACAATGCCTCACAAGTAGGAGACTCCCAATAAGATTTTCACGGGGGGGTCCAAAGACGTCAGAGCGGGAGCCGGAGCCACGGACCACCTGGGGGAACCAAGGCAGGTCCTTTCGCTTCTCTGTGCCTCTGTGTCCCCATTTGTAAAATGGGTATCGTGACGGTACCAACCCCGTAGGCTAGTTAATAATAGCGAATAATAGTTAACTTGTGTTTGGCACAAAACAAACACTACTTAAGCGTTACTCTTATGATTTGATTCATAAAACCAGGGAACTGAATGATTTATCAATTCTCTACAGCAGCATGGAAGACAAAACACATTTCAGAGTGTACGGTCTCGGGGGAGGGCTATTAATGATGAATCGGCTGTGGCCACTGAGGCGGCCCCATCGGCCCCCACCCCCCACCACCACCGCCAGCTCCCAGGCCTCTAAGCTGGTGACTGCGGGAAATAACGATTTGGAATTTTTTTTTAATCAGCAGAGTGCGGGCGCGATATTTCACACGCCGGCTGTTTAAGTATACACCTAGTTACAGCTGACTGCCTTGGATGATTGGTTGAGGGGGGCGAGTTCCTGTTTGTCCCCAATCAATCTGGAAACTGAAAAGCAGCCAGAATATTCATTTTCCACCATCAGGCTTACAGCCTGGATTATTCCGGATGGAGGATCCGCTGAGGCCAAGTGAGCAGGAGTTGGTGGAAAGGCTGGGGTCCTTCTGATCGCCCCCGACTGTGGATACACAGAGCTGGGGCCTGGAGCAGATTCTGTCCCCTTTATCAGTTGAGGTGGGGGGGCTCTGTCAGAGCGGCAGGAGTGGCTCTGGGCCCCATGCTGTGGGTGTAGAGATTGTATCCTTGACACAATGTAACCCAAAGTGACCAGCAGGCACTCAGGCTGGTATTTCATAAGCACCTGCTATGAGCTCCCATCAGGCAAAACACTCAAGAGAAGAAACGCAGGGGGGACCATAACTGCTAAAACCACCCGTTCCAGGGGCGCCTGGGTGGCTTAGTCGGTGAAGCATCCACCTTCAGCTCAGATCGTGATCTCAGGATCCTGGGATCGAGTCCCGCATCGAGTTCCCTGCTCAGTGGGGAGTCTGCTTCTCCCTCTCCCTCTGCCCCTTGCCCCTGCTTGTGTGCTCGCTCTCTCTCTCTCAAATTAATTAACTAATTAATTAATTTAAAAAAAAAGCAACCAACCCACCGGTTCCATCTGGAAGGACCCAAAAGTCAGGGGGAACTGCATTATCAAGACGGCCCCATGACAAGATGGCGTTCATTCCATCACCCCCCTTTCCTCCGAACTGTGCGTCAGCACCTCCCGGGGCCAGGCACGCCCCTGACGATGTGCAGATGCCAAAGAGGAAGGAGATGCAGGCCCTGCTTCCCGATGCAGCAGCATCGTGAGGGGCAAGATCAAGAAAGTGCGTAAACAACAAGAATAAGGGTAATGGCAAAAATAGTAGTACCGGCTGTTTATCGGGCACTGACATGGAGCCTGGACTTCACACAAATCATTTCATGTAATTCTCCACAGTAGCTCAATGAGAGAGGTCCTATTTTTATCCTCGGTTTGCAGATGGCCAGCCTGAAGCTCTGGGAGGGGTTAGTCGCTTGGCTGAAGCCCATGCATTCGGGAAGGAATCAAGCGTTAAACCGGGCAGGGCTGCTAACCACTAGTTACCCTGCCTCTCGACATGACTAGACCCGGTGTTCTAACCGCTGGGAGAGAACTGCAGAAAGCCTAGGGGGATTTCTCGAGCGGGAGTCCCCAGGCCCCCCATCCCCAGCACACACTGGATCGTCTTGCACCCAGTAGGTGGTCAACCAGCGTGCACTGGCTGGGTGGCCGACAAGTCCGTTCGGAGCCTTTCTGAGCACGGTCAGGCTGGCTTCTGCCCCCGTTTCTTCCACGTTGTTCACAAACCATCCTTTTATCCATCAAGTCCCTGGAGAGGGATTGCAGTGATTCTCATTTTGGAGGGAGGAAACAGGCTCGTGAGCAGTGGGGTTCAGACTTCAAGCCCCCAGGACTCTGAAGTTCCAGTTCCTTCTCTGGGCCTTAGACACCCCCCCCCAGGGGACCGATTCAACGTGATATCCTGACCCCAGACCCCAAATCCTTCCAGCCCCACCAGCTGCCTCTTCTTCAAATGCAAAGGGCGATTTTCCCTCTCCCGTGCCTTACCCACATGCAACCGCTGAGATGTTCTGACTCTCTGAGCCACTGGGCTCATAAAACCTCATCTCTTATCGCTTCTCCCTCTTGGAAAAATGCATCCCAAACCTGCTGACGTGACATTGGGTTGTTACATGAGGATCCACGCAGGAAACCATTCCTTTAGATGTCGGGGTCTCCCTACCCCAACCTTTGACAGCCCCCAACCTAGCCTCCTAGAGCTCCTCCTAGTGGAAATGAGAGTAGTACCCGCCTTACTTGGTTGTTGGGAGAACTGAGATGGTATGATGCATTTAAAAGCATCTGGTCCTCTGCTGGGGGGCAGAGGGTGGTTACTTTATTCAATGTGAAAACACTTTGCTTGGAGCCATTTACATAATAATTTATATGTTACCATTTACTGCGATGTCATGGGCACTAGGTTACGTATCTCGAATGCGCTATTCATTCAACATTAACTGAGCACCTACTATGTGCCAGGCATTGCCCTAGGCACTTGGAATTCGCCTGTGAAAGAAAAATATAGCCTGTAAATTCTTGCCCTCACAGAAATTGGAGGTGATCAGGGAAGACCTCATGGAGATGGTGGTGTTTGACGTCCTTGTCACCCATCGCCTGGCATAAATGGCCTTGCTAGATTCAAAGAGGGGGGGGGAGATCTGGGGCAGGTGGCCACGTGCCCCTGTAAGGGAGCCAGCCATGTGGACACTTTATTTTTTTTAATGATTTTATTAATTAATTTATTTATTTTAAAGAGAGAGAGAGAGAGAACACGCCCCAGGGGAGGAGCAGAGGGAAAAAGAGAGAATCTCAGGCAGACTCCACACTGAGCAGGGAGTCTGACGCAGGGCTCGATCTCAGGACCCCAAGACCATGACCTGAGCCGGAATCAAGAGTTGGGCACTTAACTGACTGAGGCACCCAGGCACCCCTTGTGTGGACACTTTAGAGGAAAGCATCCAGGCCTGTTCATTCATTCATTTTGTCCCCCATGGGATGTGTGGGTATCAGTATCTGCATGTGAGAGATAATGAGGTTGACCTTCAGAGAGGCTGAGGTCACATGTGAGGATCACAGAGCCCGTGGGGAAATATCCCTGGCTCATTGCAAGTCCAGGCAAAATATAAGACCTTGTTACAGTCCAGAGGTTGGTGCCTCATACGATAAAGAGAAGGGGACTCTCCACCCTCCCATTGCAGCCGCAGCCCGTTTCCAGGCCCCCCCATCAACTCTGCCTCCAGAAACCTACCACGGACGACATCACGGGCACCCGGTTTCACCTTATGCCCTCCAAGGGGCCCGGCATGGATGGAGAAGAGGGAAAGGGAAGCGTCACCTTCTTGTTCTGGGCTTGACTCCTCTGTCTTGGAAAGCGCGTCTCAGAACATCTGTTCAACCGAGCCCCGGCATATTAAAGAGCCGCTGAAAACGCATTGTTGCCTCCTTCAATACATAGCAATTACATGGCGTGTTTTGCTCATTAGCAAGAAATTGACACAGAGGCAATCCTGCTTTTTAAATTACCACTAATCTCACTGCACCTGTTTGGAAAGACGGCAGGAGGAAAAAAAAAAAGGTTGGTAATAACCATTTCATGATATTTTAAAAACAAACACTTCTAGAACTCTCTTAAAATAGCTTTTTGGGCTTTCGGGCTCCCATCTTATTTGAAGAGGAACCCCTCTGCCTCCTGCCACGGGCTGGCATGACTCTCTGTCGACGTCACAGGCTCGGATGCCACGTGTCTCGGCACAGGGGATGAGCCTGGCATCCCTGAGGTTACTAAAAGTGAGACGCCGTGATTAATTGTGTGTTCAATCATGGGTTCGGTGCACACTGACAACCAACCATCATACCTACCTAAGAGGCTCGTGGAAAACTGACTTCTTTGTGGGGGTGGGGGTGAGGGAGAAGCGAGGGATGCCGATGCCTTCACAGATGTCACCAGGGCTCAGAGAGGAGGAGTCACTTGCCCAAATCAGCCAGATAGGGCAGCCTATCGTCTTAGAGACGGAGGGGGTGATGAGAAGGAAGCCACTGGAGGGTTTTGCCCAATGGCTTGACCCCGTCGTGCTTTAGGTTTTATAAGGATCCCTAGCTGGTGCACGGAGAACAGATTATATGGGAACAGAGCGACTACAAGAAGAGGGAAGAGCACTGAACTTCATCAAAGGACTTGGTCTGCTCAATCCATCGACCCCCCCAGAGAAGACAAATCATGGGAACTGCCCCTTACCCAAGTGCACGTGTGCCGAACCTCCGAGCCTCTCCACCTTGTGAAGAGCAGTGAGGAGAAATCACCGTGGCCTTTGATGCAAATGAACTTGACTTCTGAGCACTTTGTGGTGTTAAGTTCTGGCCAGAGGGGGCTGAGGGATGAAGAAAGCAGGGTCCCAAAACTCAAAGCACTTACAGAGGAGAGGGGAAAGTTGCTCTTTCCACGTGCAGCTTGCCACGGCGCGCTCTAGAACAGAGAAGCATGCATTCTAGACGGGACACCTGGGACGGATCGGAGGAGGTGGTGGCTGAGCTGAGCCTTCCGAGGATGGTGGGGTTTGGGCAGGAAGAGTTGCAGTGGGGACCTGCCTGGTCTGAGAGGAGGAAACTTGAGGAAGGATGTTGAACCTCAACTTGCCTCATCGATGGCGGAAGCAGAGGGTACCCTGAGTGGCAGTTTCCACTCTTCCCTCTTTTGGTGTTTTTTTTTTTCCGTCCAGAGTGCCTAGTGTGAGTCAGGAGCTGTGCCAGGCACAGGGAAAGGCAATGATGGACAAGATCGTCCTGGCGCCCTTTGGAGCCCACGAACGGGTGGGATTTTAATGCTCGCGTGCAGCCATATCACGGAGAAGAGAAAAAACTTAAATACCACCAAAGTTGGGGCTCGCTCCTTCCAGCACTGGGGAGCCATGGCGGGTTTTAAGCAATGGAATAGCATGTTGAACCAGACAAGAGATAGTCACGTGGGCAGCATGCATGGGATGGATTTGTAAAGGCAGGTTTGTATCCAAAGGAGGCCGTCTGTGCTATTGCACCCCACCTGGTCAGCCCTGCCCCGATGCGGAGGGAGATGGGGGATGGAGCGCTGGGGGAGGGAGAACAGGCTGCAGGTCTGAGAAGGGATGAAGAGTTTCCATGGCAACCTTTGCTTGCCCGAAGACAAGGTAGCTCTGCAAATTCCCCAGGCGCCATTCCCGTGGACCTTGAAGCCTGACGTTAAAAAAGCTGAGATGCTGTAGGGGTCGGAAAGGGGAGAGTAAGAGGCTAGAGGCAAAGCTGTGTTGCTGGAACTGGGGTGCAGGCTCGCAGGCAGCCCTTGAAACGCCCCAGCCCTGGCTTCCTGCAGGATCCTCCCACCTCCTCTGGGGTCTGGACGCTCCTGAGCTCCCCCTTCCCCTCTGAGTGGCATCCTACACCAAGGGGGTCTCAGGCCACCTGGAAAAGGGGCTGCTGGTGCCTCCTTTCAGGGTCCACGCCATGGCTCACAATACTGTTGGCTGAGCTCCCTTTACAAGGGCCGGCCCCCGGGGAGGCAGGGGAATGCCAGCGGTTGCTGTTTCGCTTTGGCGTTAGTAAGGAATGCTGGCCTGATTGCCAGGACACCCAGTCCTCCTCGCAGACCAGCCACTGGCTGGCATGTGACCTTGAGAGAGTCACTTCCCTTCTCAGTCTCTCATGTGCCACATGGGGACGCTGCAAGTTTCCCATGCCTGCTAGCTCTTCACCCTGATTATTGTTATTTTGTTGCCATTATCGCTAGTATTGCTGTTATTAGTATTCTTATTCTAACCCCTAGACCATTGATCCCTGCTGCAAAGGGCAAAGATAATGAGCCCTGCAAATATTCCACTTAGTTGAGAACGCGAAACCCTCTTACCGAAGCAGACAATGCACTACCCTTCTATCTTCCCTGCTCGAGACGTAGTTAGATGAAAACTGTTAATGGAAATTACATACTATATTACACATACATCAAGATAGGATTGCTCAAGGGTGTCGAGACCTCTTATGGCATGGTAATCCCTTAAGCGCTCATTTCCCTTAGTCTTAATAATTGACCCCAAAGTCTCCTATCTCAGTTCTTACACCAAGTCTGCATTCTGCACCGGTTTCTGCCCAAAGGACCTGAATATTCGATTGCAAATCACATCATAATAAGCTTGGTGTCCTCCTGCTTTAGAAAAGCACACTCACGAGAGCCAGGTTTAGCTCCCCGCTGTATTCCTAACCCCAACCCAACATCCCAACCTGGGTGTTTGGCCCATAGCAAACACTCCCATTTGCAAGAAGGAAGAAAGAGAGAGGGGAGAGGGTCACGTTGCCTTCTGAGCCCAACACCTGCCAGTCATTAATCTGGGCAAATACCAGGTAGAAACAGACCCTCTTATATGTCTGTAGCCGAAAGGCCAGTTGCCCCCCTCCAGCTCCAGTCTTTCTCTTCCCTTTTACTCACCAAGGGGAGACAAAAATATTTCTAGGGCACGGGAGCATCCGACAAAGTTTCAAACCTGCCAGCGCTCCTCCTCACAACAGAGCCAATTAATCCCACAACATTTCTCCTGGGCTGTTGCCGTTAATTGAATTAAATGAGATAATATTTGTTGAGTACTTAGCACCGCGCCTGCAAATGTTGTTTGCACAGAATTGAATCTGTAATGGCTAGCGACTGTTAGCCTTATTGTTGCTACTCTTACTTAGGATTATTAATAACCCCTTCCAATAGCACAGCACTTTAGAACTTCCAACCCATTTTCCCATGCATTTCCTCATGTCGCCATCTGGGTCTCAATTTTCCCGTCAGACAAATGGGGGTGGTCGTGGGAACCACGTGTGATTGTTGGAAGGCAGAAGGCATGATGCCGTGTGCAAACGCGCATTCCAGACTCCGGAGGGCTTTGCAAGCATCGAGAGTGTGCTGGGTTATATCGTCAGGGTGGAGAGGTGGGGATATCTCTGTCATAGCTGTAGGAAGAACTTGTGTTCAGGTCTGAGCTCTGCAACTCCCTTGAACAAGTCACCACTTCCCTCTCCTGGCTCCATCATCCGCCCGTTTCACAAATTCATGTCTACCTGGAACTTCAGAATGTGACCTCGTTTGGAAATCAGGTCTTTGGAGAGGTGATTGGTGAAGATAAGGTCCTAGGGGATTAGGGTGTCCTCATGGGGAGGATGCGAAGATCCAGGAGACACATGGGGAGGATGCGAAGATCCAGGAGACGCTCCCAGGGAAGAACGCCCTGCGGCAACGGAGCCCGGACCAGAGCCATGCAGCTGCGAGCCAGGGAATGCCAAGGTTTGCCGGGCACTATGAGAAGCCATGGAGTCAAGGAAGGCTCTCCCCCAGAGTCCATGCTTCAGAAGCAGCATGACCCTGCTGGCACCTGGAGTTTGGACTTCTGGCCGTCAGAACCGCAGGAGAATAAATTTCGGTTCTTCTAAACCACTCAATTAGTGGTAGATTGTTACAGCAGCCAAAGGAAACCCATGCACCATCCCTAAGCTTCGGCTTCCTATAAAATGGGGAAAATATAGCACCGATCTCACAGATGGCTTGGAGGGCTCAGGGAGATGATCCTCGCAGAGCTCGTAGCACGGGGCCAGGCACACAAATGGTCTCCGGACCAGCACACGCAGGCACGTGACTCTGATCAAGAAGACCGGAGCTCCGTGTGTGCCTCCGTCCCAGAGCTCCAGCCCAGACGGACGGCTCCCCGTGCGTTCGCAGGATCGCGGTGAACGGGCAAGGCCAAGCTGCAGTGGCTGGACAGAGGCCATGGTGACGTCACTCTGCTACCTCCCTAAGCCACCATGTCCTCATCTGTAAAATGGAGACGGGGACGTTCCCGCCTCCTAGAATTGAGGTGAGGGTTAACTGAGGAAGCACAATGCCTGGTACCCACAGACTTAATAAGTGAAACGACCCTTGGTATTCAGATTGCTGTCATTCCCTCTTTTTTGTGGTTGAAAAAGTGAAGCACAGAGAGGTAAAGTAACTCACCCAAGGTTGCACAGCCATCTGGGACCTGGATGTGGGACAGGTCATGCATCTCAGGCCCCTTCTGGAGAAACAATTTGCCTCCTGGTTCTACCAAGGAGATGGGATGGTGGGAGCTGGGGTGGGGTTTTCAGAGCTGGAAGCCGAAGGTTCAGGTCATGTTGCATGAAACCCTGTTTTGCTCCTTTGGCGTTGGTGAACACGTGCAAAAGAATCTGGTTTTGAGGCCAAGAGTCCCACAGGGTGGGTCCTGCTGCACGTTTGCCAAGAGCCCTGTGGCAGAAGCTTGCTATGCACATCTTCTTAGCACTGTATCCCCAGAGACTATCCCGGGGCTTGTGAAGATCCTAGGTCAGTCCTTAGCAGTCAGGCCCAGTCACTGGGAGTCAGGCATCACTGGTTTACAAGTTTGGGTGGGGGTGTGGAGAGGCTTGGAGCCAGCTCTGTAATCAAATCCTATCTCTACATTTTCTACCAGTTAGATTTCAGGTCCACACCCTTCGTCTTCCCGAGACTCCATTCCTTCCACTGCAAAATGGGCGTCTGACACCTGCTGGTTTATCTCAGGCCTATTGGGTCGATCCTTGCTAAGGCAGTGAAGTGCCTACAGGAAGTCAGTGCCCTCCGAAGAGGGGCTGTCATTATAGGGACGGCTCGGGGGTGTTTGTGGAGTGGAAAGCCTCACCCCAGCGCCAGGGACACTTGCAGTCCCCAGCCAGCGTGTGAAATACACATTCAGATCTTCCCTGTTCTTCCCAAGGGGGATGCCTGCGTGCAGCCACTTGTGCCCCTGGTGGCAATTTGGGATCTGTCCATCTCCCTCTTCCTCTTCCAGGATGCCTTGAGTGTCCTGAGATCACCAACCCCCCTCAGCAAAACCCACTGGAGTGGCATCACTCCGGAGATGGTCTGCAGACCAGAGGCAGCCCTTGGGAACGAGTTAGAAATGCAGACTATTGGACCCCATCCCAGACCTGCTGAATCAGAATCAGCATTTTAGCAAAATCCCCGAGTGACTCATGGACACACTGAAATTTAAGGAGGACTAGGTAGAGAATAAAAATGAGAAGAGGACCTTGGGAAAGGGATAATTGAGCATTTTAGGGAGGTATGTACTTATTTTTGGTTTCACATCGGAGGGTCCCACTCTCCCTTAAAGCCTTGAAAAATCTTGTGGCAGAGCCATTCTGCACCCCCAAATAGCTGATGGCCTGCAGACAACGTTCTCAAAATTAACAGAGTGATATTAATGGTCTTGGAGCTTAAACTCTGGGCCAGGCACCCTGCTGAGAGTTTAGGGAGCACTCTCTCGCTTAATCCTTATCCCTACCTGGAGGGATGGATCTTATTATCTGCCCCATTTTCCAGATTTGGAACCTGAGATTACATGGCTGGCTGTGATTTCTGGCAAGTAAATTACTAGCTGGGGTTAGAAGCCGGTCCTTCTGCACCTCGGTCCCCATTTGACCACCAGGCTGCCCAGCCTTCTCTACCAGGAGGACGTCTCCAGTGTAACACTGGGTCCAGCTCCTGCTCCTGGGTGAAACACATTTGCCCACAGACCTGTCATCTGCTTTGCTGTTGTGGCTGATGCTACTGGTGTTGTCTGATTCACTTTTTGTTTGTTTGTTTTTATGATCCCCAGACCAACCGACCTCCTCATCGAATTGCATTAAAAATAACAGTAGAAGGGGGTGCCTGGGTGGCTCAGTCAGTAAAGCATCCGACTCTTGATTTTGGCTCAGGTCATGATCTTGGGGTTGTGAGATCAAGCCCCTTGTGGGGTTCCACGCTGGGCATGGAGCCTGTTTAATATTGTCTCTCTCCCTCTTCCTCGCCCCTCCCCCACTCCCTGTCAAATAAATAAATAAACAAACAAATAAGGCAGTAGACTCCTTGACTTCCCCGTTTCTGAATCCACAGTCTGAGCTTGTTGCTCAGACACGATAGGTGCCCAGAAAATCATTTTTGAATTTCATTTGTTTATTTAGCTGAATTAGTTTTTAGTTCATGATCATTAGTTCATTATGTCTTAGGGGAACCATGCAGCTGGATTCGGTTCTTTGTATGCATTATCAATGAGCGCAGGATTTTCCCCAAGGGGACAAAAATTGGTTCTTGGATTCCTATGTATTTGTGAAGTGCAGATCTACGTACAGAACATAGAGAGAGAACCTGTCAGCAGGATGAAATTTTCATAGGAAAATTATATTAAAACGCTGCTGGGATAAGCAATAATGAAAACTTTAAAACGTTTATCCCAAGTTACAACAGAAAGATCTGGACCACAAAATACACATGGACAGAGTAGGTAATTTAAAAATCCAGCAACGTGGGGGCGCCTGGGTGGCACAGCGGTTAAGCGTCTGCCTTCGGCTCAGGGCGTGATCCTGGCATTATGGGATCGAGCCCCACATCAGGCTCTTCCGCTATGAGCCTGCTTCTTCCTCTCCCACTCCCCCTGCTTGTGTTCCCTCTCTCGCTGGCTGTCTCTATCTCCGTCGAATAAATAAATAAAATCTTAAAAAAAAAAAAATCCAGCAACGTGAATCACTAGGTGAAAAGTTTACGGGAATGTTCATCCTTCATAGAGGTCAAGTAAATGCACCTGAAAGTATCCTGGAGGGACCACATTACACTGACTAAATTAGCTTAAAACACTTAAACCAATAACCCTGGATGCTGGCAAGGTGACTGTCGCATTGGTAAGCTCGGATGTCTTGTAATCGGTAAGACCCCTTAGGAAAGTGACATGGCAATTCTGCTCAGCGAGAGCTGTAAAAATCTTCATGCCCTTTGACCAGAGAATTTCATTCCGGGGAATCTGTGCTTGGGAATGGATTCGATCATAGCAAAAGTTGTATGCATAAGGATGCTCACTGGCTATAGCTAGGAATAAAAAAAAAAAAAAGGAAGGGGAGGGGGAGGGGGTTCCGTCCAATAAAGCCAACACATGTGATGGAAAACCCAGTAGTGCTGAGCACACAGTGAACTCTCCAAAGACAGTGGCATCTCCATTAATCTCCCCTCCCCACTGGCGGTAGGTAGGAAGAATTGAGTATCTGATGCGTCTCGGGGGGGGCTTTGTGAAGGAGGGCTAGGAGTCGGGGTCATACTGCCGGAGGTCCGGAATACGAGCCCAGAGAACTAAGCTAGTGGACAGCTACCAGCTCAGAGGGACCCCCTACAGGGCTCTTTGTCCATGGGTGGGTGTTTGTGGGCTGTCTCCTGTCCTGAGAATTCTATTACCTGGTCCTCCCGGCTCATTGCCAGTGAGAAAGCGAGCGCGTCTGTTTCCCGCTGTGAACTTGCCTTGGTTGAAAAGCTTCCTAACGGAGCCCTCCTGGGATGCACTGTGCAGACCATTTCTAAAAAACACTTGAGAATTCTCTCCCACTGCCTGTTTTCCCCTGGCCGAGGGGTGTGAAGGCATGTAAGGCGTTCTTCACCTAAGACTCCGGCATCTGCATTTATACCCTTGCCCTTTGCTCCCCTCTGCGCCTGATGAATGCTTAAGGAAGGCTGTGTTCAGCCCCTGCAGCTTTCCCACCTGCAGGGGTCTTCGTGGCCTGGAGAGAGATGAGAATCCCCTCTGATGAGTAAATGTCAGACAATATGGGATCTCGAAGACTAAGAGGTGCCCCAAATGAAGATGACCAACACCAGCCTCCCGTCCCCCAGCAGAAGGAAGAGAAGTACTTTCTGTGGGTTTCGTAAGCCTGGGTTGAGATGCAGCATTTGAGGCCAGCCTGAGAAATCACTATGGATCCTTGCGAATACCTTTTGCCAAGATAGAGGGGATTAGGGCTGTTCCTGTCTTTTCGGGGTAAACACAACCCACCTGGGCCCACAATTGCTGAGACCCGAGTCCTGGGATTGACTGTGGCTTCCATGGCCACCAGTCACCTGCACAAAGGACCTTGGCCAGATGCAACCTCGGGGTGGGGGAGGGGGAGGAACCCGTGGCAGGTGTTGGAGCACCCTTGCTGTATTCACTCACCACCGGGGCAGGACCGTGTGGACCCTGGGATCCAACAAGAGCGAAATAGACCGGAACCCCGCCCTCATGAAGCCTGCAGTCCAGGAGGACAGACAAACAGGAACCATGTAATGGAAAATCCTTGTAAAATTACATCTGTGAGAACTGTAGTATTGTAAGAGCATGTGAGAGAATTCCACGTGCAAACGCCTATTGTCTTCGTCATCCTTCTCCTGCCCTCCCTGCTCGCAAAGCAAGACAGGAAGATAAATGAGCAAAGATAAAAATGGGAGGAGGACGAGCACATAGGTGTAGAAAAAGGGAACCGTTTGAGACACTAGGTGAAGAGTGGGAAACAGACGAGGAGGTGGGGTATCGAGGGCTGGAGGGCACACGTGAAAGAATGAACTAACCAAGGCAGTATGGGGAAGAGCAGATTTCCTCCAGGCCAGCATTTTCCTGGGGCCAAAATGGCCCAAAGGACTCATTTTGAATGAACAGGACGTAGAAAATATGGAAGAGGTGCTCAGGGCTGACTCTGGGCCACAGGGCAGCGGGGCTCCGGCTTCTCTGCACAGTGGAACCCCCTAGGGACTTTAGAAATGCAAATGCTGGGTGCCACCCCAGAGATGCCGATGTCATGAAGTATGGCCTGGGCATGGAGGCTCTCGGGCACTGCCAGGACTGGGAGCCGCGGCCATAGGCCACTGGTTCCCATAGTCAGGCTCCTGGACCATCACCTGGGACCTTGCTAGAAACACAGAATCTTGGCTCCTCCCCAGACTGCTGAATCAGAAACTCTGGGGGGAGGCTGGGGACAACAATCTGTGTCTTAAGAAATCCTCCCAGATGATTGTGACGCTGGATCAAGTCTGAGACTCCCTGCGATGGAAGGAGTTTGTCACTGGATTCGAGGCCTTCAAGGGGAAACACGTGCCCATGCTACAGGGAAGGTTCTGGGTAAATGCAAAGAAGGACCAAGTCCTCCCTTAGCATGATTCTCCAGGCCCCCTTGGTCTAGGCCAGGGGTTCCCAATGGGGATGGGGAACAACTCTTCTCCCCAAGGGATATACGCGATGTCCAGAGACGATTTTGGTTGTCACCACCTGGGTCATCGGCCTCCTACCAGAATCTAGTGGATAGAGACCCAGAATGCTGCCTGGCACCCTACAACACAGGAGACAGCTTCCCCCAGGGAGAATCATCCAGCCCAAATGGCAACAGTTCCCAGGTTGAGAAGCCCCGACCTGGGTGAATGCACCAAGCGAGTCTTAGGACAGCAGCACCCACAATAAAATTCCTTCCTGGTCTCGTTCCTGTACATTCATGGAAAATGGACCCAGAGGGAACCCGAAAAATCCCATTCAACTCCCTCACTTTCCAGAAGAGGAAGCAAGCCAGGAAACAGAAGTGATTTCCCAGGGTCTCACGGCACTCGTACTCGCCCTCCAGAAACACATCCCGTAAATATTTACTGAGACGCGCCTCTGTAAGGTACTATGTTGGCACAAAAGATAGAAAGGTAAACCGGACGCGGACGGATCCCGCCCTCAGGGAGCTCCCCGTCAACAAGGACATCAGGAAAAAGATAAAGACTTTCTTAGCCCAAGGGGGCTGCGGAAGGTCCTTCTGAGGGAGCCTTCGGTGCCCAGGATCCCCCGGCTGGCTGACTCCGGCCCGCAAGGAGACCGGCTCTTCCCTGCAGTCAGGTGTCTGCAGCTCACAGATCTGGAGAGCTGGAACTGGGAAGAGAACGGGCATTAAACGCAAAGGCAGCGTTCAGAGTCTTCTAGAAACCCCGGGGAGTTTATCACATCTAAGACCCTGATAGCATCTGTATTAGAAACGAGAATCCGACCAGACTGCTCGTGAAAGATTAGCTTGAGTTCTTTCAGCAGAATAAATGGCTTATACCAACTCTGGCTGCCTTTATCAGCGTGCTCCTGCCAGCCAGCCGCCCTCTCCCCCCCATCAAGATGGCCACGCGAGGGCTTCCAGAATGAGTCTGTCATTTCTAATTCAGTTGAGCTAAGAAGTCTTTTGGGAGCATCCACTCTGCCCAGGTCTGGGTGGAGAGCTGTAGGGGGGTGGGGCTGGGGGGACCGGGAAAGAAGGCATCACCTTTACCTTGAAATACACACAAGCTCATAGGAGAGAAGATGCGTATACATCCATTCCTTGGACAGACGCTGCCCGAGTGTGTCCCCCTATGCCAGGCACTGTGCCAGGCGCCAAGAATGGAGAGAGGGAGGCTTCATCTCCTGAGGCACATGGCGTGTGTCAGAGGCACAGATGGTCACGGGACGGGGTGAAAGTGAGCAGGGATCAGGGAGTCATTGCCCCAGCCCCCAAGAACCCAAAAAGCCTTCCTGGAAGAGGCATCACCTGACCTGGGAGCTGAAGAGAAGGCATTAGCAATGAACCAGGTGAAGAAGTGCGCAAAGCACCAGCGTGAACTGAAACAGAGAGCAGCACATTTCACGGCCGGGGAAGAGGCGCTGTGTTAAGACCTGTGTGCGAATCATCTTGTTTGTGCTATAAGAGCCTTCTGAAGTAGACACTACTATATATATTTTTTCCCCATTTTTAAATGAGGAAACTCAGGCATAAGGACAGTACATACAGCTAGCAAATTGCAGGACTGGATCCAAACCCAGGCAACCCGACTGTTGGACCATATTCCTAACTGTTATGCGTATACTGCACCTATCTGGAAAAGTCTATGTGATTCTGTATAATTGGATGATTGGATTCTGAAGGTTCTGGGGTAGGGAAGGGAGTGAGGGAGTTGAGGCCTTACATGCAAGCCTGGACTAAACTAAAGGACCTCATCCACCACACTCGAAGGAGTCAAACCAGATTCTGAAGCATTTTCGCCAGAAGAGTGATATGGCCATATTTGAATTTTAGAAGAACGGCCGTGGAAGGAGGATCTTTCAGGAGGGAGAGATTGGAAAGAGGACAGCCAGGGCGGAGGCTGCCAGAAGCATCCGGGCAAGAGACGTGGGCAGCTTGGGCCAGTTGGGCATGAGCTGGTTGGGGCGGAGGGGGCGGGGGGAGGAAGCAGTGAAGTCAAGAAAGTGAACTTGAGATTGACTGCATAGGGAGGGGGCAGAAACAGAACACTTCCAGATTTCTGGCTTGAGCTAGGACCACGGTGGCTGAAGTGAGAAGAAAATGATATTTCTGTCGCAAACGCGAGGAAGGAAAGAGCTTTGGGTTAAGGTTGGGTTTAGAATATGAGGACGCAATGAGCCAGCCCCAAGAGAGGCGAGATAGTGACTGTTGGCTTCTCCCTCTGTCCTTGACAATCTTGGACAGAATTGGGGCCAAATATCCTATTCTGCGGTAATGATGTTCAAAATAGAGTTTTGCCTTGAAAGGCGATCTGAGGAGCAGGACAAGGTGAGGAGCCCACGGGGTCGCCGCTGCAAGGCGACTGTGTTCTAACTCGCTTTTCTTCTTGGCTGGCAAAGCAAGGGATGGGGAACCGTGGAGACGCATCAGGTCCCGCCCCCTCGTGAAATTTACAATCGAATGGGGAAGACAGCCATGGATCAAGTGGTTATAGACACAGAGGAGGCGGGTAGCGTGTGCCTACCAAGATAGGGCGCTAGGTGCTACAGGAATACAAAGTGGGCCCAAATAGGGCCTCTCCTTTCAAAGAATTATAGCAGACACGGTGGGGTCCACACACATAATGCAAGGAAAAAGTGACCCCCCCCCAAAAAAAGTGGTTCGGACCAAAAGGGTCCGGGTGTTCCAGAGAAGTCAGCTTGGACGGGAGTGGGCTCTTAAGAGCAAGCCTGAATGATCCCAGAGTCTGAAGGGGTTAAGATTGGAGAACTCTGTTTGGCTCAGCCCTGGACGGTCTTGAAAACCTAGCGAAATCCTTTGGATTTTCTCTTGTCTCCAGGGGGAGGGGAGCTGGGTTGGAGGAGGAGGAAAGAGGATGTCCAGGCATGATAACCTGGTGGTCAGGGGTACAATGGGGGACATTTAAAAAATTTTTAAAAAGGGAGCCACAGCTCTTCTGGGGGAGAGGAGGAGCACGCGTGGTAGAGGTGACACGCACCTGCTCCCAGCAAGCTACAGAAACACCTGGGGAAGGAAGGGAAAGGCGTTAACCCAGGTGAGACGGGAGAGCCAGGATGCAGTAGCCGAATTCATTCATTGGTTTGTTCGAGGACTCATTTCGCGATCAGTATGTGCCCATCTCAGAGTCGTTGGTACTAGATCTGTAAGACCAGACCTCGTTAACATTCTCGGGCTTCTTTCCTAGGGGACAAGACAGATGTTGAGGAAGTAATTAGAGCATAAGGAGCTCAGGGAGCAGGTCGTGGAGACTGACCTAGTCCAGAATGCTAAAGAGGTGATGTTTTTAAGCCAAGAGCCCAAAATCTGAGTGAGAAAGGGTAGCCAGTGGAGACAAGGAAGACCACCATGTGCACGGTTTGATAGGGGGCAGCTGAAAGCCCAAGGTGTGAAACCTACATTATTTATCGTGAGAAAGCTCAGTCCCTATAGAGAGACCAGTAGGGGGCACCAGCACCCCAAAGCAATCAAAAGGAAGAGGGAATGGTTTGAACACAAGACTGAGAACGTTGGTTCCTCTGAAGTCCACAAAATGATGAATCCTGTATTTCAGAGCTCCCACACCCACCTACCGTTCTTCCCGTAGTCTTCCCCTGCTCGACTGACTGCCTTTCGGTTTCAAATCTAATGCCACCTCCTTCAGGAAGCCTCCTGGAGTACCCAGCCCTGGTTCCCTTTAAACGCCTATGGAAAGGAACCTTGATACCACTCAGATGCCCCGTGGTCTGCTGGTGCCAGATGCCACAGTAGCCCTCCCCTTGGTCTCATTCTCATAGCCACCCAGGAAACGTCATTATCAGGATATCAGAATTGCTGCAGAGCTCACCAGCTTGGATTCTAAGTTCAGCTCCATCTGCTTACTGTGTAACCGGGCAGGTGCAGTCTCCTCTTTGCCCCATTGTCCTTATCTGGAACACAAGGCTTGTAGGAGCTGCCCCTGCCGGCCAAGACACGTATGAAGGTCAATGGAGACGTGCATGTCAATTCCTTAGCACAGTGCCGGCCCCTCCACGTCTCCATGCCATCCTATAAGGAATCAAGACTTGGGTAAATGACGTTAGGCATCCAAAGTCAGGCAGTGACGAAGTGGCAGATTCTGGATTTGAACTCTGGTCTCTCTGACTCCAGAAGGCACGTTCTCCCCATCCCGCCGCATGCCTTTGTTGATAACCTCCCGTCTTCTTTAACCACGCATTTAAGGAACATAGATGGACGCTCAGCTCTGAACAAATGTTATTTCACTTCTTCCCAACAGCCAACTAAGATAAAGAGTTTCCCCTTTCTGCAGTGACCTTTGTGATAAATCTGATCTTCCTCCCAAAACTAGTCCTTGCTCAGCATTTCCCGTCTCAGGAAAGCCTCCGCTATCCACCTGGTTGTTCAAGCAGATGCTGGGGCATCATCCTTACACGTTGCTCACTTCCAACTTCTCCCCTCGCCATATCCAATCCAGTCCCAAGACCTCTGGGCTCCAAGCAGATCTATCCAAAGTCTTAACCTTTCCGTCTCCAGTGCTAGCCAAGCCTCACCGTCTCTCACCTGCATTGGTCTTTTTGCCTCCACCCCTGGCGCCTCTCCAAGCATAGGAGAGGGGATCTTGGAAAGTGATCTTGGCCAATCTAGTTATGTCACCTCCTCCCTTTGTTTAAAACCCCCCACTGCTCTTGAGATAACGCTAACCCCTTCAACACGAGGCTCTGATGACCTTTGGCCATTTCTCAAATCAAAGATTCCAATCACAAAATTTACTGTTAGCAACATAAGCTCAAGGTCATTCCAATTCTGGATTCTTGGCAGACTCTGAGGCTGCATTTGCTAGAGCAAGCACTGCAAGGGAGGTGTTAATCTTTGGTGACTTTGAGGGCACAGAGCTAGACAACAGGGCACAGACTTGGTCAGGGGTCCCTGGGAGGAGCCACAGGGAGCAGGCAGAGCAGACATCTCAGAGTAGGGCTCCTGAATATGTGTCCTGATCTTGTCACTTTCCAGCTGCGTGACCTTGGGCAAGTCACTTAACCTCTCTGAGCTTTAGTTCCATTTACTAAATGAATACAAATGAAGGAGATGAACGAGATGAGCTGTACAAACTCTGGAGTTTAACACCAAAATGGGGTATTAGACTAAACCATGCAAAATGCGAATGTTTTACCTTTTTTTTTCCTTTTCACGACTAAAATTATAATTCCATATATTCATTCTTCAGAGATTGGCAAACTTTTTCTGTAAAGGGCCAGATGGTAAATATTTTAGACTTTGCTGGCCATTCAGTCTCTGAGACAAGTATTCAACTCTGCCATTGCAGCAATAAAAGCAGCCAGAGACTACATGTAAAGAAGAAAATATGACTGTGTACCAATAAAACTTTATTTACAATAACAGATGGCGGGCCGGGTTTGGCTCGTGGGCTGTAGTTTGCCAACCTTTGCTTTCAACCCATGGATTTTCCTTTGTCGGGGGATTTTGACGTGGGATTGTTAGGGAGTAGCTTAGCAGGCATCTGGTGAGTAGCAAACGCAAGTTCGTTTCTTTCCTGCTGTCCTCTCCTAAGAAGGGCCATGTAGAGAGAACCAACCTGCGTATTTCCTGCAGGGTGTGGAGCATTCATATTGCACAGATGTGTTTTAGGGATGGGAGAATCAGCCAGGGCCACACATCCCTGAACCCTCCTCCACTCAGCCCCCACTCTTAATGACCTCACGGACAGCACTCCTATGGCAACACTCTGGGAGGAGCTGAGGATGACGTCCTTGAGGCAAGTTTTAAACCTGCACCCTGTGCCCCTCTCCAGTTGACCCAAGTGGCCTTGGCATAGACTCCTTCCCCTTCCAGTCCCCTGGAAAAGTCCTCTGAGCCTGACACAAATTCCGATCTACGTTGTGTGAACAGAACCTCGCTCATGCAGGTTCTGAGCTGGGAAGGAAATGAATGCTTCCATCAAAATTAGGCCAAGTAATACCCGTTTTCTCTAGGGGGAAATTATTTAAATAGCATCAAAATCAATTTCCATGCCATTAAATATTCTGGTCTGTGTTTTAATTGAGACGATTACATATTCCCCAAAAAGAGAAGAGCTATTTGAAGAATCGTGTCTTTTCTCTCTCCCTCTCACTGGCACTGACAAGGAAAGCACCTCTGAGAGCTGCATACCTCCAGTTAGCCTGCCTCCATTCCTATTCATCTTCTTTAGCACTAACCTGCTTTATTATTTTTCTTTAAGAAATAAAAATGGAGCTCTGAGAGGCACCCAGGGCACTGGGAACTCTGAGTTCTTCAAATAGAATAAACCAGGTCATTCTCTCTTCCCTTACTTAAGGGATTTGGTTTATGGTTGGTTCCAAGTGGTTGATATCCCAGTAGCTGGCAGGTATGTTTGGTCAAGGGGGACAGAGGGATGAGGGTCATTGCCAAGCTTGGCTGCTCCCAGGCCCTCTCCCCCCCATTCAGTAAACATTTCAGATGCAACTTCTGGGCTCCGGGGACTCACGCTGGCTTCCTCAAGGAGCTCCCTCTCCAGTGGGAGAGATGTGCCTGAAAACAAATCATCGGGGTGCCTGGGTGGCTCAGTGGGTTAAGTCTCCAATTCTTGATTTTGGCTCAGGTCACGATCTCAGGGTCATGGGATTGAGCCCCACGTTGAGTTCCTCCCTCAGAAGGGAGTTGGCTGGAGATTCTGTCTCTCCCTCTCCCTCTGCCTACCACCCCCTCAAACAAATAAATAAATCTTTTAAAAAAATTCAAGTCACTAAAATGCAAGATACTAAGAGCAGGAAACCAGGGCCCCAACAAGTGCTCCCGTGGCTCTCCTCCTGGCTGCATGCAGCTAATTTCCTGCATCATTCTTTATTTCTTGTCTGTCTTTCTTTCTAGAATTTCAGCTCCAAGAGGTCAGAGACCAAGTCAATCCCGTGTCCACTGTGTTCTCAATGCCTTGAGTGGCAGGCACAGAGTAGGGGCTCAGTTAAATGGAATGAATAAAGCAAGAAAGGCAAGGTGCTGCAGGAGAACAGAGGAAGGAGTACCTTTCTCTTGCAAAGGGTGTGTAGAAGGCTCTACAGAGGGCTGAGGTCAGGGCCAAGACATTTGGGATAACTAGAGGTTGACCAGATGGCCAAGAAGAGGGCGAGCATCTCCAACAGAGGGAATTGTGTGTACAAAGTTATAACCATATAATTAAATCAAGAGCTAACATGTACTGAGTGTCAACTATGTTCTAGGCTCTTCACATATGTCTGCTCGTTGAATTCTTATAACTACCCTATGAGGTGGTGCTCTTATACCCATTTCACAGGTAAATAGACTGAGGTCATGGTGGTGAACTCTTGAAGCTCACACTGCTAGGAAATGGGATAACTATGGTTCAGTAACTCAGTAGCTCCAGGCTTGGTTGTAACCACTGTGCCTTACTGCCTGCCTTTCCAAGACATGAAATTTGAAAAATGTCAAGGAGTTTGAAACAGCCATAGGGCAAATGATGGAAGCTAGGACATGTGGCTGGCCATAGCATCAAGAGCCATGGAGAGCCTTGAATGCCAGGCCAAAGATTTTGTACTTTCATGTACAGGTCACTGTTTCCCAGACCGGAATTCTGTGGAAGCCTGTTTCACAAAA